>NC_072031.1:18378379-18674468 GCF_027791375.1 Indicator indicator | reverse complement strand
TGCCTTCTCTAAGGCTTTGTTCAGCAGTTCCAGCTCCTCCAGCTCCCTGGGTGAAGGCTTATTCTCTGCAAGAGGAAAAGATGTATCAGAAGGTCCAAATCTGACCATTCCTCATTCACACCTACACTAACTCACTCTGCCAGGTCCCACAGGTCGCCAACCCCAGTGAATGGTGCCAGGGGTATGCTGGCTAAACTCTCACAGCTACCACACAGAGGATGCCTGCAGGCTTACAAAAAGTCACAGAATCAACCAGGTTGGAAAAGACCTCAGAGATCATCAAGTCCAACCTATTACCTAATACCTAACACTTCCTGACAACTAAACCATGGCTCCAAGGGACACATCCAAGCTTTTTTTGAACACCTCCAGGGATGGTGACTCCACCACCTCCCTGGGCAGCACATTCCCATGGTCAATTACTCTTTCTGTGAAGAACTTTCTCCTCACCTCCAGCCTAAACCTCCCCCTGCACAGCTTGAGACTGTGTCCTCTTGTTCTGGTGCTGCTTGCCTGGGAGAAGAGCCCAACCCCCACCTGGCTACAACCTCCCTTCAGGTAGTTGTAGACAGCAATGAGGTCTGCCCTGAGCCTCCTCTTCTCCAGGCTGAACACCCCCAGCTCCCTCAGCCTCTCCTCACAGGGCTGTGCTCCAGACCCCTCCCCAGCCTCCTTGCCCTTCTCTGGACATGTTCAAGTCTCTCAATGTCCTTCTTCAACTGAGGAGCCCAGAACTGCACACAGGACTCAAGGTGTGGTCTAACCAGTGCTGAGCACAGGGCAGGATGAGTTCCCTGCTCCTGCTGGCCACACTGTTCCTGATGCAGGCCAGGATGCCACTGGCCTTCTTGGCCACCTGGGCACACTGCTGGCTCCTGTTCAGACCCAAAAGAGAAGATCTAACATCTTGGGGGTTAGTGTGTGAGAAGAGAAGAACTTCAGTGCTGTCATCAAGGAAAAACTGATCCCTTGTGAGTTCACAGACTCCTAGGATGGACTGGGTTGGAAGGGACCTTCATGACCACCCAGCTCCAACCCCCTGCCATGGGCAGGGACACCTCCCACCAGCACAGCTTGCTCAAGGTCTCATCCAGCCTGGCCTTCAACACCTCCAGGGAGGGCACAGCCACAGCCTCCCTGGGCAACCTGTGCCAGTGTCTCCCCACCCTCACTGCAAAGAATTTCTTCCTCCTCTCCACTCTCACTCTCCCCTCTCCCAGCTCAAAGCCATTGTCCCTCAGCCTGGCACTCCCAGCCCTTCTCCAAAGTCCCTCCCCAGCTCTCCTGGAGCCCTTCAGGTACTGGAAGGCTGCTCTGAGGTTTCCCTGCAGCCTTCTCTTCTCCAGGCTGCACAGCCCCAACTCTCCCAGCCTGTCCCCACAGGGAGCTTCTCCAGCCTCCGATCATCTCCACAGGAGGAGGCAGTTCTTTGCAGACAACCTCCCTTCACCAGCAAGTGACAACCAGCAGGTCTCAGGCCCACAGACACTTCTCACTGCCCTGGTTACTGTGGCATGACTCCAAGCTAACACCGAGGAGGAAACTGGAAGGGGAAAAAGGTGGAGAGTGGGGCTTCAAGGCGATGCAGAGCCCGGGAAGAGCTGACACCACCGAAGCTGGCCCAGGCCTCGGGCCGGTGGGACACGAGGGGACAGCAGGCAGAGGGGAAGTGCTCACCGTCTGCACCGCCGGAGCCGGCCTCTGCCTGCGGCTGCTCCTCGTCCTCGCTGCCCCTGGGGGTTAGAAACACAGCGCCGAGAGCCGCCGGTGCCGTGAACCGCCGGGGACAGCACCCCGCGGGGCCCATGACGCGACCGCGGCAACACCACTGCCAGGCGGCCCGGACCCGCGGCTTCCAGGGCCCCACCGCCGCCTCCCAGCCCAGGCTGGGCGCGGGGAGGCCGGCGGGGCCGGGTGGGGGGCGCGGGGAGGGTTTCGGTGGGCCTGGCGGGCGCCACGCCCGCAGCCGGTGCTGCACTCACCAGCGCCGCAGCAGGGCCCTGCTCCGCGCCGTCCGTTGCTCCAGCTCCCGCCGCCGCTCCGCGCCGTCCCCCAGCGCCGCCGCCAGCGCCGCCGCCGACCTGCACAAGGCCCCAGAGCTGTCAGCCACCCGCCGGCCGGCAGCCTGCCCGGGACCACTGCCGCCCCCCTGCCGCCTCCCCGCTCTCACCGCCAGCCGCAGCCCGCGGGCAGCATGGGCCGAGGCGGCACGGCTCGGCACGGCACGGCCTGCCTGGGTCCTGTACGCTGCACGGGGCGGGTCTGAAGGCAGCGCTCGCAGCCTCGCTCCTTATGGTGCTGCCAGGACCTAGGGAGGAGGGCGCTGAGAGGAAGGGCGGGAACGGCGCCGGCAGCCTCGGGCGCTGCCTGCCGTGCCCGCGGTCCCGGGCTTCGGAGAGCTGCAGCGCCGAGAGCCCGCAGCCCCCCACCCCCGGGAGCCGCTGTTTCCTCAGGCGGGAGCAGCGCCGCTCCTCCGGAGGGGGTCCTGGTGAGCTCGGCGAGCTCCGAGGGTGCTCGCCAGGCAGAGCCGCTCCCCCCAGCACCTTGTGCCCTGGAATCGCAAAGTGGTGAGGGTTGGAAGGGACCCATCTGGAGCTCATCCAGGCTCTTCTCCCAGGCAACCAGCAACAGAGCGAGAGGACACAGTCTCAAGCTGTGCCAGGGGAGGTTTGGGCTGGATGTGAAGAAGGAATTCGTCCCAGAAAGAGAGATTGGCCATCAGGATGGGCTGCCCAGGGAGCTGGTGGAGTCTCCCTGGTTTAAAATAAGCCTGGCTGAGGCACTCAGGGCCATGGGTTAGTTGATTAGATGGCGTTGGGTGTTGGGTTGGACTTGATGATCTTGAAGGTCTTTTCCAACCTGGTTAATTCTGTGATTCTGTGAAAACATGCTAAGGGTGTAGGAGGTAGGGCAGAAGTGATGCTTTGCCTTGGAAGGCTGAACCTTCAGGGTGAGATCTTTCTGATTTCTCTGTGGCTGCATGGCCAGAGACCCTTCCAAAAAGAAAAAGATGAATCCCAAGAGATTCGTGGAGACAGGACTTGAAAATCAGAGAATCACAGACTGCACCAGGTTGAAGGTACCCTCAAAGGTCATCTGGTACAACCCTCCTGCAGGCAGCAGGGACATCTCCAAGTCGATCAGATTGCCCAGGGACACATCCAGTCTGATCTTGAATGTCTCCAGGGATGGAGCATCCACCACATCTCTGGACAACCTCTTTCAGTGTCTCCCCACCCTCACTGTGCAGAACTTCCTCCTGATGTCCAACCTAAACCTCCTCTGCTCCAGTTTCAAACCATTGTCCATCATCCTGGCACTCCCAACCCTTCTCCAAAGTCCCTCCCCAGCTCCCCTGGAGCTCCTTCAGGTACTGGAATGTTGCTCTGAGGTCTCCCTGGAGCCTTCTCTTCTCCAGGCTGCACAGCCCCAACTCTCCCAGCCTGTCCCCACAGGGGAGCTTCTCCAGCCCTCTGATCATCTTTGTGGCCTCCTCTGGACCCTCTCCATCAGGTCCATGTCCTTCCTGTGCTGGGGTCCCACACCTGGACACAGCTCTGCAGGTGAGGTCTCCCCAGAGCAGAGCAGAGGGGCAGGATCCTCTCTCTCCAGCTCTGGCCACACTGCTTTGGATGCAGCCCAGGCTGCCCTTGGTCTTCTGTGCTGCCAGTGCCCAATGCTGGCTCCTGTCCAGCTTCTCCCCCACCAGCACCCCCAAACCCTTCTCTGCAGGCTGTACAAGAGAATCTGAAAATTCTCTGGCCCCTTCCTGCCTTGCATCTTGTAAAACACTGTGAGTTCACTGTCAAAACACTGCCAACTATTCTGCTTCTGAGGCAGAGCCCAGCCTGCTCTTCTGTGCCTAAGTGGACTCAGCAGGGCTAACACCAATATCAACACTAGGAGAAGACTTTAATCAGCAAAGTCAACAGCTGTAATGCCCTGAGCCCCCAGGAGCACAGCAGCAGGGCGAGAAGGGCTCACAGTCAGACAGCTGCTCTCTAACCTTCTCCAAGGTTCCCACTGGATTTGCTTGGACAAATAGGGGCTTGACTCAGAACACCCACATTTGCTTTGGAGCATGCAATAAGTGGTCCTTGAGATGTTTTGGCTTGAGAGTAGCCTGGAAGAGAAGGTCTTGGGGGTGTCATTTGGTGACAAAGTCCCCAGGAGCCAGCAATGGTCCCTGGCAGCCCAGAGCCAGCTGTGTGCTGAGCTGCAGCCAGAGCAGGAGAGCAGCAGCACAGGGAGGGGATTCTGCCCCTCTGCTCTGCTCTGCTCAGACCCCACCTGCAGCACTGCCTCCAGCTCTGGGGCCCCCAGCACAGGAAGGACCTGGAGCTGCTGGAGAGGGGCCAGAGGAGGCCACCAAGATGATCAGAGGCTGGAGAAGCTCCCCTGTGGGGACAGGCTGGGAGAGTTGGGGCTGTGCAGCCTGGAGAAGAGAAGGCTCCAGGGAGACCTTAGAGCAACCTTCCAGTGCCTGAAGGGGCTCCAGGAGAGCTGGGGAGGGACTTTGGAGAAGGGCTGGGAGTGGCAGGACAAGGGCATTGAGCTGGGAGAGGGGAGAGTGAGAGTGGAGAGGAGGAAGAAATTGCTTGGAGTGAGGGTGGGGAGACACTGGCACAGGTTGCCCAGGGAGGCTGTGGCTGTGCCCTCCCTAGAGGTGTTGAAGGCCAGGCTGGATGAGGCCTTGAGCAGCCTGGGCTGGTGGGAGGTGTCCCTGCCCATGGCAGGGGGTTGGAGCTGGATGAGCTTTAGGTCCCTTCCAACCTGACCCAGTCTATGTTTCTATGCCCAGATTGCTTCATCTCGACTCCAGGTGCATGAAGCTCTCTTGTGTTTCCTCCTTTTGGCAAAACGATGCCCGTGGCTTTTTCCTGGCACGCTTCACAAGCCCATGGGCACCGAGAGGATGGTGGCTGTGCCCAGGGTGCTTGGTGCTGTGCAGGGATGGCCTCGCAGATGCAGTTTTAGGTGAGCTCAGCAGAGGGCCCAGCGCTGCCGCAGCTGCCAGCAGCTCCTGGTGCTGGGGAACAGCTCAGCATGGCTCAGAAGTTACAGAGCTCGACAGCCACCTGGATGCAGCTGGAATTCCAGCAATTAACATCAACCACAGCCAGTCACACTGCTGTCATCCAGCAGAGTCACCTGAGGCCTGGAGCCCGCAGAAACCCAGCAGTGAGGAGGCTGGAAGGGACCTCTGGAGCTCCCCCAGCCCAAGCCCTGCTCCAGCAGGGCACCCACAGCACAATGCCCAGGAGCACAATGCCCAGGGGGGGTTGGAAGCTCTCCACACAAGGACACTCCACAACCTCTCTGGCCAGCCTGCTCCAGCCCTCCAGCACCCTCACACCAAACAACTTTCTCCTCCTGTTCAGATGGAACCTGCTGGGTGCCAGTTTGTGTCCATTGTCACTCAACCTGGCACTCCCAGCCCTTCTCCAAAGTCCCTCCCCAGCTCTCCTGCAGCCACTTCATCCACTGGAAGGTTGCTCTAAGGTCTCCCTGGAGCCTTCTCTTCTCCAGGCTGAACAGCTCCAACTCTCCCAGCCTGTCCCCACAGGAGAGGTTCCCCAGCCCTCTGATCATCTTGGTGGCCTCCTCTGGACCCACTCCAGCGATTCTGGGGCTATTGCCCAGGCAGTTGGCTGACTCCTGAGAGAGGCTGTGTGAGGAGCAGGACCTGGCTTAATCAGGAGTGGTCAACACTCCTTTTCCATGGAAGTCCATGTGAAAGTCTAAAAGTTTGGCCTTCCAGTAGCTGAAGGGGCTCCAGGAGAGCTGGGGAGGGACTTTGGAGAAGGCCTGGGAGTTGCAGGATGAGGGACAATGGCTTTGAGCTGGGAGAGGGGAGAGTGAGAGTGGAGAGGAGGAAGAAATTGCTTGGAGTGAGGCTGGGGAGACACTGGCACAGGTTGCCCAGGGAGGCTGAGGCTGCATCCTCCCTGAAGGTGCTGAAGGCCTGGCTGGATGAGGCCCTGAGCAGCCTGTGCTGGTGGGAGGTGTCCCTGCAGGGAGTTGGAGCTGGATGATCTTGAAGGTTCCAAACCATTCCCTGATTCTATGCCAGGGACAGGCACAGAAGAGACCTGTACAAAGAAATCTGCTTCAGCAGTTGCTGAAATAGAACCTTCTGAGAAAGAAACCCCAGACACTCCTTTGTCCATGTCCTCAGCAGTCCCAGCCTCCCAGAATGGCTCAGGTTGGAAGGGACCTCAGAAATCAGTTCCTCCAACCCCCCTGCCATGGGCAGGGACACCTCTCAACCAGACTTAGTTGCCCAAGGCCTCATCCAAAGTCCACTGGGCTGTTCTGGTAGCAAAGCCAGGGTGATAAGCCACAGATAAATTAATTACTTCTCCTAATGGCCCTTTTATTATTTCCCCTATTTAGTTAATAATTAGGAGATAGAGGAGCAGGGAGGTAGGAGTTTGAGTCTGCACTGCTGTGGCTGCTGCTGGCAGAGGTTCAGTCACAGGTTTAGATTTCCATGGAGCAGTTGATGCTTTGCTTCCAAGGCTCTGCACAGAATTAAGACAGGCTGGGTGTGTGTGGGGGGGTCTAAGGACTACAGCAGGTGGAAGAAGGTATTTTAGGCTCCACGAACATCACTGCCTCGTTAGGAGCTGATTAATCATCTCACAATAACAGCAGATTGACATCATCTTCATCTTTGCTGCCTTTCAGCTCCAGGCCATCCCATCAGGTATTGCATAGGTAAGAGCCCTTGATGAGCTCCATCCTGTCCTTGTGGGCAGCAATCACACTCACAAAGGAGCTGCTTGTTTGCCTTTATTCCATTTCAGCTCCCTCTTCCACAGCTCCAAAATCATTGCAAGTTCCCATGTGCTGGAAGTCTCCTCTTCCTTACTCCTGAACTTGACTGAAGACAAAGAACCATGGAACTGTTTGGGTTGGAAAACATCATCCAGTCCAACCAGCAACCCAGCCCCACCATGGACACCATACCACAGCCCCAAGTGCCATGGCCACAGGGTTCTGGAACACCTCCAGGCATGGGGACTCCACCACCTCCCTGGGCAGCCTCTTCTAGTCCTTGATCACTCTTGCAGCAAAGACATTTTGCCTCCTCTCCAACCTAACCCTCCCCTGGCACACTTTCAGGTCATTTCCTCTCCTTCTATCCCCTGAGCCCAGGGAGCAGAGCCCAAGCCCCAGCTGGCTCCAGCCTCCTCTCAGGGAGCTGCAGAGAGCAATGAGGTCTCCCTCAGCCTCCTCTTCTCCAGGCTCAACACCCCCAGCTCCCTCAGCTGCTCCTCCCCAGCCCTCTTCTCCAGACCCTTCCCCAGCTTTGTTGCCCTTCTCTGGCCCTGCTCCAGCTCCTCAATGTCCTTCCTGTAGTGAAGAAACTTCTTCACTTGAAAGGGTTCTCAAGCTCTGGCCCAGGCTGCCTAGGGAAGTGGTTGAATCCCCATCCCTGGAGGTGTTTCCTAGAGGCAGAGATGTGGTGCTGAGGGCCATGGTTTAGCCTCACCCTTGGCATAGCTGGAGAAGGGTTGGACTGGATGAGCTTAGAGGACTTTGCCAACCTCTGTGATGAATCTGTACCTTCTACCCAAAGCAGGAATTCTCCATCTCTTGAACATCTTCACACTCCTGTAGGATCTCCACATTCCTGCAGGATCTCCACTGAGAGACAGAAACTTCACTCCTCAGTAGAGGCAGTCATTAGCTCTTGGTGGGGAGCCAGGGCAGTCTGCAGATGAAAAAGTTGCTTCAGTTCCCTGTGGTCCTTTGAAGCAAGCTCTGATTAGGAGGCATCAGAGGAGCCTCCTCAACAAGCAGCAGCCAGAGCTTTGACAAAGAAGCTTTTCTGAGGTGGGCCAGCCCCAAGACACCTTCTTTCATAAACTTCTGGTTTCCACAGTCAACTTGACCATACCCCACACTCTGGAAGACCATAGCACCCTGTTCAAAGAACACAAAATCAGGTACCTCACTCCAGCAGGCATCCCTAGACCTCTGCTATGAGGAGACACCAGCTGAATTCCCTGGGAATTTAGAATTCGGCTGTGTTAGGGCTGAACCCAGCCCTGACCTGAAGGAACCATGGAATGGTTTAAGTTGGAAGGGACCTTCAAGACCATCCAGTTCCAACCCCCTACCATGGGCTCTTTTTATTCTCTCTCTGTTAGGTGACCTCAGCTTTAGCAGGAGCTGAAGGCAAGAGGGAACCACCCTGAAGCTGTGACTCTTCTCCAGGCATGAAGACAGACTGGAACAGGGAGGCTGTGGTTGCCTCCTCCCTGGAGGTGTTGAAGGCCAGGCTGGATGAAGCCTTGAGCAAGCTGGGCTGGTGGGAGGTGTCCCTGCCCATGGCAGGGGGTTGGAACTGGATGAGCTTTGAGGTCCCTCCTGACCCAAACCATTTCATGATTCTGTGGTTCTCCAGGGTAGGGAGGATCTGCAGAGGGACTTGGAGGGATTGGATCCATGGCCAAGATTAACAGGATGACCTTCAACAAGGCCAAGTGCCAGGTCCTGCACTTGGGGCAAAACAACCCCAAGCAGTGCTCCAGGCTTGGGGCAGTGTGGCTGGAAAGCTGCTGGCATAAAGGGACCTGGGGGTGCTGATGGCCAAGCAGCTGAAGAGGAGCCAGCAGTGTGCCCAGGTGGCCAAGGAAGCCAAAGGCATCCTGGCTGGGATCAGCAATGGTGTGTCCAGCAGGAGCAGGGAGGGGATTGTCCCCTGGGACTCAGCTCTGGGGAGGCCACACCTTGAGTGTTGTGTCCAGGTTGGGGCAGCTCAGTGCAAGAGAGATGTGGAGGTGCTGGAGCCAGGGCAAGGAAGCTGGGAAGGGCCTGGAGAAGAAATCTGATGAAAAGCAACTGAAGGAGCTGGGGATGGTTAGTGTGAAACAGAGGAGGCTGAGGGAGACCTCATTGCTGTCTACAAGTACCTGAAAGGAGGTTGTGGAGAGGCTGCTGCTGGTCTCTTCTCCCAGGTAATTAGTGATGGAACAAGAGGGAATGGCCTCAAGCTGTGACTGGGTAGGTTTAGACTGGACAGTAGGAAACATTTTTCATGGAAAGAGTGATCAGACACTGGCACAGGCTGCCCAGGGAGGTGCTTGAGTCACTCCAAAGGTCATTTAGATGTGGTGCTTGGGGCTATGGTTTAGAGGTGACCCTTGCAGAGCAGGGTCAAGGGTTGGACTTGGTGATCCTGAGGGTCTTCTCCAACCTGAAAGTTTCTGTGCTTCTCAGCAGATGTTGTCAGTGCACCATCTCCTTGGCAGCCCTGGAGCACATTTCCTCCCTCTGCTGGATTCCTTGGCTGGCTTTGTCTGCTGGTGTTTGGTCAGACATGAAGCATGAGGACAATGCAGGTTTGGGGATGGGCTGATGAGGCTCTGCTATTCCCAGCCCAGAGGTTAATGCTGATGGAGGCTTTCAGTGGCCATTCATCTCGAGTGCTTCTGTGCAGCTGGGCTGCTCAATGACAGAACTCTTCACCTGCAAAGCCCCAGGGGCATTGCTAATGCCAGGCAGCCATAGACAGCTCCTGGGATGGCAGCAGAGGTTGCTCACACAAACCATCACTGTCTGAACCTTCTGAGCAGACCTGAGCTTAGAATCATAGAATCATAGAATCAGTCAGGGTTGGAAGGGACTACAAGGATCATCCAGTTCCAACTCCCCTGCCATGGGCAGGGACACCTCACACTAGAGCAGGCTGGCCAGAGCCTCATCCAGCCTGGCCTTAAACACCTCCAGGGATGGGGCCTCAACCACCTCCCTGGACAACCCATTCCAGGGTCACAGAATGTGGACTCAGAGTCTGTGGCCCTGCAGCCTGGCAGGTGGATGGGCACAAAACACCAATGGGCACAAAACACCAATGGGCACAACACTGCCAATTCCCTGCCAGTTCAGTTCAGTGGGTAAGAAACTGGCTGGATGATTGCATCCAAAGGTTGGTGGTCCATGGCTTGATGTCCAGATGGAGATGGGTTACAGGTGGTGTCCCTCAGGGGTCTGTACTGGGTCCAGTGCAGTGCAATATCTTCATCAGTGGTACAGGCTGTGAGATTGAGGCACCCTCAGCAAGTTTGCAGCTGAGTGGTGTGGTTGATAGGGCTGAAGTAAGGGATGGGAGTCATCCAGAGGGACCTGGACAGGCTGGAGAGTTGGCTGAGGAGAATCTCCTGAGGTTCAGCAAGGCCAAGTGCATGGTCCTGCACCTGGGTCAGAACAATCCTTGTTATCAGTCCAGACTGGATGGTGATGAGATTGAGAGCAGCCCTGCAGAGAGGGACTTGGGGGTGCTGGGGGGGAGAAGCTGGACAGGAGCCAGCAATGGGCACTGGCAGCACAGAAGGCCAAGGGCAGCCTGGGCTGCATCCAAAGCAGTGTGGGCAGAGCTGGAGAGAGAGGATCCTGCCCTCTGCTCTGCTCTGGGGAGACCTCACCTGCAGGGCTGTGGGACCCTCAACACAAGAAAGACCTGGAGATGCTGGGGAGGGGATAGAGGAGGTCATGAAGATGATCAGAGGGCTGGAGAAGCTCCCCTGTGGGGACAGTCTGGGAGGGTTGGGGCTGTGCAGCCTGGAGAAGAGAAGGCTCCAGGCAGACCTTAAAGAAACCTTCCAGTACCTGAAGGGGCTCCCGAAGAGCTGGAGAGGGACTTTGGACAAGGGCTGGGAGTGCCAGGATGAGGAACAGTGGTTTGAAACTGGAGCAGGGGAGGTTTAGGTTGGACGTCAGGAGGAAGTTCTGCACAATGAGGGTGGGGAGACACTGGAACAGGTTGTCCAGAGATGTGGTGGATGCTCCATTCTTGGAGACATTTAAGATCAAACTTGATGTGTCCCTGGGCAACCTGATCCAGTTGTAGGTGTCCCTGCTGAGTGCAGGGAGGTTGGACAAGATGACCTTCGAGGATCCCTTCCATCCCAATGCATTCTGTGATTCCCTGCTTGAATTCAATAGAGGTGGACACAGAATGTTCCAGACCTAACACCCATTCTTTCTGTCCAGGAAGGACCCGTGTGGACACCTTCCAGCACCTCCATGCCTCTTTTATACTGTGATGTGTATAAATAGGGAGGGAGGAGGAAAAACGATCATCAGAGTCTAACACCACCCCTTGAAGAGGAGTTTGTAGTGATGGAAAAGCACCGTGGCTCTGTTCTTGCTGGCTTCAAGGTAGGAGGTTTCCTCAAGCCACCAAAGCTGCACCTGCTTTCATGCACCTGAGCATGGCAGGTGGCTGAGGTCCTGCCCGAAGTCACAGCGTCACCGAATGGCTCATGCCAGCATCCTGCCTCCTGCGCTGTGTTTGCCAGCAGGGCGCCTGTGCAGGGTTTGAAGGGGACATCTCTGCGATGTTCCCAGCCCCCCAGCTCTAGCAGACGGTTCCTCGCATGGAGCTTGTCAGAGGAATCAGTTGGAAGCTGAGAATCACACCAGGATCTGTAAGGTCCCTCCCAACCCAAGCCCTTCTCTGAGTCTGTGAGCGCGGGGAGCAGGCAGCGCCGGCTGGGGGCTGTGTCCCCTGCCCATGCTGACCCCTGCCCGGGCTGCTATCATCTCAGCGCTCACCCTTCTCGGTGCCCTCCCCGCAGCCGGCCGGGCACGGCGGGACGGGCAGGGGGCAGCATGGGCAGGGGGTGCGGGGAGCGCGGTGGCCGTTCTCGTTCCGCCGCTCCGCTCCCGGAGCTCCGAGCGCGGCTGCAGCGCGGTGCGGGCAGGTCCAAGCCGGGTTCGTTAAACCGGGAGTGTGAACGGCAGCGGAGCTGTGGCACCGCAGCAGGAGCTCCCGGCACGGCCGAGCCTCGGTAAGCGCTGTAGCACCCACTCTGCCCCCGGGCAGGAGCCTTCCGGGCGGGGGGCTTCACCGAGAGCTCGCTCCGGACACCCTCTGCCTGCGGGCTGTAGCCCTTCCCCGGGGCGGCAAAGCTGGGCCGGGCGGCTCCGTCCTGTCCTCCCGCCTCGGGCCCTCCCGGCGGCCGAGCATCCCGGGGCGGGGCGGGCTGGGCTGGGCTGGGCTGGCCGGCGGACGGGGGTGGCTCCCGGGGCCGCCCCTCCGTCCTCTTCCTCCGCCGTCTGCCCCGGGCCACGACCGGAGCCCGCTGCCCACCGAGCGCCGCCGGCGGTAGCGGAGCCGTGCCGGTGTTCCTCGGCTTCATCCCCGGCGTGCGGCGGTGAAGGGCCCGAGGGACGGCGGAGTAAGTGAGCGGGCTGCGGTGGGAGACCTCCTCTCTCCTTCCTCCCCTTTCCTCCTTCCTTCCTTCGCTCTTTTTCCTCCTTCCTTCCATCCTCCCCTTTTCCCCTTCTCTTGCCCCTTCCTCTCCCTCTCCCCTTTCCCCGTCCGCGGGGTTCCCTCACCTCTCCCGGGGCTGTGAGGCGCTCGGGGCCGTGCTGCGGGACCCGGCAGTTGCAAAACATCTCCTGGCTCCGCAGCGCGCCCGAGATTTGTTTTTTCCCTTCCCTTTTTTTCCTCTTCCACCGGGAGCAGCTGATGGGCCGCCGGCACTGCCGGCGGGGCGGGATTACTTCATGCTCCTGCAATGCTGCCGCTCCTCCTCCTCGAATTTGGGTAGCAGGAACCGTCCCGGTGGCCCGAGGTGCTTCTGTCCTTCCCTGGGTCCCACTTCTGAGGGGAAACCGAATTCTCTCACTGGGGCTTTTCTTTTCCTTTGGTTTTTGTTCTCAGTAGAAAGTGTGAGATCCAGTGAGGTGCTGGTGCTGGCAGTTTGCATCCCAGCTTGCTGCTGGTGCCCTGACTCCTGCAGCTACCACTCACACCAGTGTGAACCCCAGCGTGGGGGGGTTGGAGGGCACCTCTGATGATCATTATGAAAAACTTCACCAGGAGCCAGCAATGGTCCCTGGCAGCCCAGAGGCAGCTGTGTGCTGAGCTGCATCCAGAGCAGGAGAGCAGCAGCACAGGGAGGGGATTCTGCCCCTCTGCTCTGCTCTGCTCAGACCCCACCTGCAGCACTGCCTCCAGCTCTGGGGCCCCCAGCACAGGAAGGACCTGGAGCTGCTGGAGAGGGGACAGAGGAGGCCACCAAGATGATCAGAGGGCTGGAGAAGCTCCCCTGTGGGGACAGGCTGGGAGAGTTGGAGCTGTTCAGCCTGGAGAAGAGAAGGCTGCAGGGAGACCTTCCAGTACCTGAAGGAGCTCCAGGAGAGCTGGGGAGGCACTTTGGAGAAGGGCTGGGAGTGCCAGGATGAGGGACAATGGCTTTGAGCTGGGAGAGGGGAGATTGAGAGTGGAGAGGAGGAAGAAATTGTTTGCAGTGAGGCTGGGGAGACACTGGCACAGGTTGCCCAGGGAGGCTGTGGATGTCCCTTCCCTGGAGGTGCTGAAGGCCAGGCTGGATGAGGCCTTGAGCAAGCTGTGCTGGTGGGAGGTGTCCCTGCCCATAGCAGGGGATTGGAGCTGGATGAGCTTTCAGGTCCCTTCCAACCCAAACCATTTATGAATCTATGATCATCCAGTCCAACCCCCTGCTGAAGCAGGATCACCTAGAGAAATCACACAGGAACACATCCAGGGAGGTTTGGAAGCTCTCCAGAGAAGGAGACTCCACAACCTTCCTGGGCATCCTGCTCTGGGGCTCTGCCACCCTTAAAGTGAGCTGCACCCCATAGTATGGAGCAGCTCCAAGCTCTGCCTTGTTCCTCCCATTGATTGTTTTCCTCTTCTGTTGGGGAAAGTTGGATTTCCTCAGGTCTTTCTGAAAACTGGGGGACAGGAGAAGTTCTTCTGTAGGTGGCACTGGAATTCAGGCAGCCAGATCAGCAGCAGAGGCTCTCCTAGGAATCCAGTACATCTAGGTGTGCTCCTTGGGAAGAAATTAAGTGTCTCTTTAAAGCAGAAAGACCAAGGACGTGAGTCCTGGACACTGAGTCCTTCAGGCTGGGAGCCAACAGGATGCTTAAACATGGGGATGAGCAGCCTGGGGCTGGTCCTTGGCTGGGCTGGATGGATGAAGAGTGTGCAGGTGAAGGAGCACTTTGTGTCTGTCTCACACTGAGCTTTCCTCTGTGTTCCACTCAGGAGGGAGAAGCAAACCTGCTGGAAAGCAGCTCCATGGAGAAGGACCTTGCAGTCCTGGTGGACAAGAAGTTATCCATGGCACAGCAATGTGCCCCTGTGGCCAAGAGGGCAAATGGTCTCCTGGGATGCAGTGTGGCCAGCAGGGCAAGGGAGGTTCTCCTCCCACTCTGCTCTGCTGAGACCACAGTGGGAGTCCTGGATCCAGTTCTGGACACCCCAGTTCAAGAGGGAACTATTGGAGAGTGTCCAGTGGAAGCTATGAGGATGATGAAGGGCCTGGAGCAGCTCTATGAGGAGCAAAGGCTGAGAGCCCTGGGGCTGAGAGCCTGCAGAAGAGCAGCCCCAGAGGGCAGCTGAGCAATGCTCAGCAAGAGCTAAAGGAGCTGTGGGTAGGGGGCAAGAGGCTGGGGCCAGACTCTGCTCAGTGGTGCCCAGGGCCAGCACAAGGGGCAAGGGGCACAAAGTGGCAGGCAGGAGGTTGGATGTGAGCAGGAGGAGAAAGTTGTTTGGTGTGAGGGGGCTGGAGCAGGCTGGCCAGAGAGGTTGTGGAGTGTCCTTGTGTGGAGAGCTTCCAACCCCCCCTGGGCATTGAGCTCCTGGGCATTGTGCTGTGGGTGCCCTGCTGGGGCAGGGACTTGGACTGGGGGAGCTCCAGAGGTCCCTTCCAACCCATACCATTCTGTGATTCTCTGAAGATGGTGCTGAGGAGCAGCACACACTTCTCTTCCTCAGCTGGTACCCTCTGCTTGCTCTTCACTGCCAATTGCAGCAGTAAAAGAGGGAGGGAGCTGTTTGTCTTCCTCCTGCACTGTAAATATTGTCCCTGTCAAACAGTAACCCTAGAGATAATTAAAACCAGGGGATGGTGCCTTTGTACACCTCCACCCTGGGCTTCCCCTCAGGGTAGCATCCTCAGGGCTGCTGCTTTGCTTTTCTTGCTTGAATAATTAATTTTGCACTGCAATTAGTGGTGCTGAGAGCTCCTGGGTAGTCCCTGGAAGCTGTCCTGTGTTCTGGGGAGTTTAGAACTTGCTGAGCAGGGTTTGCCTTCCCTAGAAGGTAGTGCTGGTAGGTGGGAAGCTTCCTATCCCAGCCTGCCCTGGGCACCCAGAGCTTTGCAGCTTTCACCCCACCAGAGGTGGTTTTAGGTGAGAAATATTTTTTTAAAAGTTGGTTGTGTCTCAGAATCAAAGAATGTTAGGGGTTGGAAGGGACCTGTGGAGAGCATCCAGTCCAACCCCCCTGCCAGGGCAGGGGCACCCAGGGCAGGGCACACAGGAGCACATCCAGGTGGGGTTGGAAGGTCTCCAGAGAAGGAGACTCCACAACCTCTCTGAGCAGCCTGCTCCAGGGCTCTGCCACCCTCACAGCACAGAAGTTCCTCCTCATGTTTAGATGGAACTTCCTAGGGTCAGGTTTGTGCTCATTGCCTCCTGTCCTGTCCCTGGGGAGCACTGAGAAGAGTCTGGCCCCAGCCTGCTGACACCCCTGAGATATTTGTAAGCATTGATCAGACCCTCCTCAGCCTCCTCTTCTCCAGGCTGCCCAGCCCCAGCTCCCTCAGCCTCTCCCTAGAGCTGTTGCAGTGCCCTCAGCATCTCAGTGGCCCTGTGCTGGACTCTCCCCAGTGGTTCTTTGTCCTTCTTGAGCTGGGAGCCCAGAACTGGAGCCAGGTGAGGCTTCACTAGGGCAGAGTAGAGGGGGAGGAGAACCTCCCTTGACCTGCTGGCCACACTCCTCTTAATGCACCTCAAGATGCCAGTGGCCTTCTTGGCCGTGAGGGCACACAGCTGGATCCTGGGCATCCAAAGCTGATCATGGCCTCATCCAGAGTCAGGAGAACCTGAGGTTTCTCATGGTGGTTGCATGACTTAGCTGATGTCCTTCCTGCTCCCCTTCTGCTAGGCAAAAATCTGCACCTAACAACCCTCACTCCAGTGCTCCTCAGACCCAGGGCACCTGCAGCCCCTTTGTGTTTGCACACTGGAGCTCAGGTGGTCTCCTCCAGTGCAGGGAGAGGCAGCTGGATGAGAAGGCAAGGCAAAGGGTTTAGTGAAGCTGTTCCAAGCTACAGGATTGTCAGGGTTGGAAGGGACCTCAAGGATCCTCCAGTTCCAACACCTCACACTACAGCAGGTTGCTCACAGCCACCTCCAGCCTGGCTGCAAAAACCTCCAGGGATGAGGCTTCCACCACCTCCCTGGGCAACCTGTGCCAGTCTCTCACCACCCTCCTGGCCAACAACTTCTTCCTAACATCCAATCTCAATCTCCCCACTTCTAGTTTTGCTCCATTCCCCCCAGTCCTATCCCTACCCCACACCCTAAGAAGTCCCTCCCCAGCTTTCTTGCAGCCCCCTGCAGATACTGGAAGGCCACAAGAAGGTCTCCTTGGAGCCTTCTCCTCTCCAGCCTGAACAACCCCAACTCTCTCAGCCTGTCCTCATAGCAGAGAAGCTCCAGCCCTCTCCAGAGCTTCTGTAAGAACAGTGAGGTCACCTTGGTTCCTCTTCCTGAGAGCCTCTCCAGCCCTGTGCAGGTCAAGGAGCTGCTCTTAGCTTTCTCCAAGTGACCTCTGCTGGGATGTCAGTGGGGAGCAAGTTGTGCTGCCAAGCTTCTGCTGGGTGAGGACTCAGCCAAGGTCTTGTGTGTTCATCTGGGGAGTGACCTCTGTGGGCAGCAGGGGCTGGGATGCTCTCCCCAGGGTGGCAGCCATGGTTGGCAATGTGGTCAGCAATTCATTATCAGCCCTTCACCTCCGGAGGAGGTGTAGAACAGGAGAGCAAACATTGCCCTTGTTAGCTTAAATGATTTAATTGTTTTAGGAGGGCAGGTGATGGGAATTGTGCTGAGCTCAGCTGCAGTGATTCCTCCTCTGCTTCCTTTGCCTTGGGACTTGCAGGAGGCCTGGGGAAGAGGAACCTGTGTCTGGAGCCAGCAGCAGACTGGGGAAACCCCAGGCAGAGCTAGGAAAGGTGACTGCAGAGGATGTCACCTGTGGCAGGGAGCAGAGTCAGAGTGCAGCTGAGAGCCCTGCCTGCCCTGGATGCTAGCAGCCAGAGCTGCTGAGAGCATTGGGGGTGCCCTTTGGTGTGCCAGCAGCACTGCCTGGCTGCATCCTGGCTGCCACAGCACTAGGGGCACAGCCTCTGCCCAAGGGGCTTAGAGAATCCTTGAACTGTTGAGGTTGGAAGAGACCTCTGAGATCATCAATTCCACCCAGAGCTCCCAACCCCAGCACTGCTGCTGAGCCACTGCCACCAAACCACCTCCCTCAGCACCACCTCCAGGAGGCTTTTAAACACCTCCAAGGCTGGGGACTCCACCACCTCCCTGGGCAGCCTGGGATAGTGCCTGAAAGCCCTTGTTGGGAAGAAACTTTTCCTAATGTCCAACCTGAACCTCCCCTGGCACACTTTCAGGCCATTGCCTCTCCTATCACCTGAGCCTAGGGAGCAGAGCCCAAGCCCCAGCTGGCTCCAGCCTCCTCTCAGGGAGCTGCAGAGAGCAATGAGGTCTCCCTCAGCCTCCTCTTCTCCAGGCTCAACACCTCCAGCTCCCTCAGCTGCTCCTCCCCAGCCCTCTTCTCCAGACCCTTCCCCAGCTCTCTTGCCCTTCTCTGGCCCTGCTCCAGCTCCTCAATGTCCTTCTTGGAGTGAGGAGCCCAGACCTGACCCCAGCACTCAAGCTGTGGCCTCCCCAGTGCCCAGCCCAGGGGCACAATCCCTGCCCTGCTCCTGCTGCCACCCCATTGCTGCTCCAGGCCAGGCTGCTGCTGCCCTTCTTGCCCACCTGGGCACTCCCTGGCTCCTCTTCAGCTGCTGGCACCCAGCACCCCCAGGCCCTTCTCTGCTGGGCACTTTGCAGCCACTCTGCCCCCAGCCTGGAGCCTTCCTGGGGTTGTTGTGACCCCAGGGCAGGACCCAGCCCTTGGCCTTGTTGAACCTCATCCCATTGGCCTCAGCCATGGAGCCAGCCTGGCCAGGGCCCTCTGCAGAGCCTCCTGCCCTGCAGCAGATCAACTCTGCCACCCAATTTGGTGCCATCTGCAAACTGCCTGAGGCTGCCTCCATGCCCCACCCAGAGCACTGCTGAAGACATCAAAGGGAACTGAGCCCTGGGGAGCAGCACTGCTGAGTGGCCACCACCTGCAGTTACCTCCATCCCCACCTCTCTCTGGGAGCAGCCATCAGCCAGGTTTTCACCCAGCACAGCCATGAGCAGCCAGTTTCTCCAGGAGGATGCTGTGGGAGACAGTGTCAAAGGCTTTACTTGGGAGATACTTGGCCCCAGCCTCTTGCCCCCTACCCACAGCTCCTTTAGCTCTTGCTGAGCATTGCTCAGCTGCCCTCTGGGGCTGCTCTTCTGCAGGCTCTCAGCCCCAGGGCTCTCAGCCTTTGCTCCTCACAGAGCTGCTCCAGGCCCCTCAGAAGCTCTGCAGCCTCCCCTGGACTCTCTCCAGCAGTTCTCTGTCTCTCCTGACCTGAGGAGCCCAGAACTGGACCCAGGACTCAGGATGTGGCTTCCCTAGGGCAGAGTGGAGGTGGAGAAGAACCTCCCTTGAGCTCCCCCTCAACCTGTGGCTTGAGTGGAACCAGGCACCATGGGCTCTGCTCCCACATGGCTGCTGTGCAGGCTTGGAGAAGGACCTCAGGGGCTGTGCTGCTCCTCTCCCTCCCTGCAGGGAGGGCTGGAAGTGCCTCCTGCTGCTCTGATGCAATTCAGGTCATGGTTTATGAGCCAGATGCTGTCAATGGGAGCACCCCTGGGTGACCTCCCTCCAGGATGAAAGCAGTGCAAGGGCACAGAGCCTCTCCTCTGGGAAGTGAGGATCTGCTCTGCTGAGACTCTGCTTGTGAGTGTGGGGGGTTCACAGAATGGGTTGGGTTGGAAGGGACCTGAAAGCTCAGCCAACTCCAACCTCCTGCCATGGGCAGGGACACCTCCCACCAGCACAGGCTGCTCAAGGCCTCATCCAGCCTGGCCTTCAACACCTCCAGGGAGGGCACAGCCACAGCCTCCCTGGGCAACCTGTGCCAGTCTCTCCCCAGCCTCACTGCAAACAATTTCTTCCTCCTCTCCACTCTCACTCTCCCCTCTCCCAGCTCAAAGCCATTGTCCCTCATCCTGCCACTCCCAGCCCTTGTCCAAAGTCCCTCCCCAGCTCTCCTGGAGCCCCTTCAGGCACTGGAAGGTTGCTCTAAGGTCTCCCTGGAGCCTTCTCTTCTCCAGGCTGAACAGTCCCAACTCTCCCAGCCTGGCCCCACAGGGGAGCTTCTCCAGCCTCTGATCATCTTGGTGACCTCCTCTGGCCCCTCTCCAGCATCTCCAGGTCCTTTTTGTGGTGGGGATGCTGCAGGTGGGGTCTGAGCAGAGCAGAGCAGAATGCCTTCCCTCCTCCTGCTGGTCACCCTCCTGTTGCTGCAGCCCAGCACACAGTTGGCACTGGATGGTGCTTGGCTTCCCTGGAATGCTGCCTGGTGTTTGGGGGGTACCAGCTGGGTGTACAGCTCCATCAGGCTGCAGTGGCAGTGCCAAGAGTCACCCAGGGATGGTGGCAGGGCTGGGTGAGCAGGTCTGGCACAGCTTGCTGTAGGTGGAGTGTTTGCTCCAGGGAGCACAGGCTCCCAGCAGGGAGTTGCTTTTTTGTGATCAGTTGATGGCTTCATCCTGCTGACCTTTTGGAGCTCTTCATGGGTTAGCTCCATGTAGGAAATGCAATTTTCCATGTGGAGAAGCAGTGACTCCTGGCCCTGGAGCAGCAGGGCTGACGTGATCTGGTTCTGGCTGCCTGGCATAGCTCACTGAGGCTGAAACAGGGCTTGGGTTCTGGGCTGAGATCCTCTCCCTGCTTCACAGAGCCTGTGTCTGTGTGCCAGCAGAGCTGGGGAGGGGGAGCAGGCAGAGCTGAGCAGGTTTGTGTCCTTTTGATGGCTGGGGAGCTCCTGGAGAGCTGTGACAGCTTCCAGACTTACTGAGGGCTTTTAGCAGGCACTGAAAAGTGGCTTGAAGGAAGAAATGAAATAACAAAAATGATGAAGGCTGAGGAACAGCTGAATCCCATGGGAAAGGACTTTGACAAGGGTTGGGAGTGAGAGGATGGGAGGGAAGGGATTGAAGCTGGAGGAGGGGAGATTGAGACTGGAGATGAGGAAGAAATTCTTTGGGGTGAGGGTGGGGAGGCACTGGAACAGGTTGCCCAGGGAGGCTGTGGCTGTGCCTTCCCTGCCAAGAAGGCCACTGGCATCCAGGGGAGCATTAAGAGTGTGGCCAGCAGGTCCAGGGAGGTTCTTCTCCCCTTCTGTTCTGCCCTGGTGAGACCTCACCTGGTCCTGGCTCCAGTTCTGGGCTCCTCATCTCAAACAGGACAGGGAACTACAGCTCAAGGGAGGTTCTCCTCCTCCCCAGGCTCTGCCCTGCTCTAGTGTGAGGTGTCCCTGCCCATGGCAGGGGATTGGAGCTGGATGATCCCTGAGGTCTCTTCCAGCCCTGAGAGTTCTGTGAGTCTGTGTGAGTGGTGGGGCAGGGCAGCTGCCTGCTCTGTGCAGGTATGGAGAAGAGATCCCTCTGAGATGCTTCTTCCTCTTCATTCTTTTGCAAGCTCTCCCCTGTGGTGTGCCACTAAATGGGAAGGGCTGCAGCTGCCCTGTGGCTGTGTTTGACCTTCTGAGCTGGAGCCACTTCTCTGCTGTGTTGTTTCAGGAACATCCCTTTGTGAGAGTGCAGAGGGGAACCTGGAGCAGTGGCTGCTGGAAATGGGACCACAGGATCACAGAATCATGGAGCTGTTTTGCTTGGCCGAGGACCTTTCATGTCGTCCAGGCCAACCATTCTCTAGCTCTACCAAGGCTGGTGCTGAACCATGGCCCTCAGCACCACAGCTCTGCCTCTTGGAAACACCTCCAGGGATGGGGATTCAGCCACCTCCCTGGGCAGCCTGGGCCAAGGCTTTGAGAAGCCTTCCAGGGAAGAAATTTCTTCTGATGTGCAACCTAAACCTCCCCTGGGGCAAGTTCAGTCCATTTCCTCTCCTTGTCTCTTGTTCCTTGGGAGCAGAGCCCAAGCCCCAGCTGGCTCCAGCCTCCTCTCAGGGAGCTGCAGAGAGCAATGAGGTCTCCCTCAGCCTCCTCTTCTGCAGGCTCAACACCCCCAGCTCCCTCAGCTGCTCCTCCCCAGCCCTCTTCTCCAGACCCTTCCCCAGCTTGGTTGCCCTTCTCTGGACCTGCTCCAGCTCCTTAATGTCCTTCTTGCAGTGAGGAACCCAGAACTGACCCCAGCACTCCCCAGTGCCCAGTCCAGAGGCACAATCCCTGCCCTGCTCCTGCTGCCACCTCAATGCTGCTCCAGGCCAGGCTGCTGGTGGCCTGAGTGGATCAGAGCTGCTCATGAAGCCAGGTGTCAGCCCTCCTGGGGACTGCAGGGTGCATGCCCACAGCCTGAGCTGTTCAGGCCTCCCTGCTGGATGCAGCCCTGCAGTGCCAGCTGTGCTTGCAGCTGGCCCAGAGAGTGGCAGAGCTCCAGGCATGCCTCTAACCTGTGGGCACCACAGAGTCCTCTCCTCCCTGGCACAGGTTTTTCCTCACCTGGGAGATGGAGAGGTCCCCAGAGCAGAGCTGTGAGACCTTGCTCTGTAGTGCTTAGGAAGGGCTGGGAGGCTTTGGGCTGCAGGGCAGAGGGAACTGGGGAGGGAGGGTTGTGTGGCAGCAGCAACTTGAGGTCTTCCTGTCCCTCTTGCTGCCAGGGCAGAGGAACAACCCATCTGGGCCTGGGAGCTGTGACTGTGCTGTGGGTGGTGGTGCACAGCCCAGTGAGCAGAGGTCTGGGTGGTGCTGGGAAGGTTCACTCAGGCACTGGCTGCCTGTGGTACTGAGTGAGGGGAGTTTAAACCTCCAGCAGTGTGCCCAGGTGGCCAAGAAGGCCACCAGCAGCCTTGCCTGGAGCAAGAACAGTGTGGCCAGCAGGAGCAGGGAAGTGAAGGTGCCCCTGTGCTTGGTCACAGCTTGGGCACTGGGCTCAGTTCTGGACACCACAGGGTGAGAAGGACACTGAGGAGCTGGGGCAGGTCCAGAGAAGGGCAAGAGAGCTGGGGAAGAGGGCTGGGGAGGAGCAGCTGAGGGAGCTGGGGGTGTTGAGCCTGGAGAAGAGGAGGCTGAGGGAGACCTCATTGCTCTCTGCAGCTCCCTGAGAGGAGGCTGGAGCCAGCTGGGGCTTGGGCTCTGCTCCCTAGGCTCAGGGGATAGAAGGAGAGGCAATGGCCTGAAAGTGTGCCAGGGGAGGGTTAGGTTGGAGAGGAGGCAAAATGTCTTTGCTGCAAGAGTGGTCAGGGACTGGAAGAGGCTGCCCAGGGAGGTGGTGGAGTCCCCATGCCTGGAGGTGTTCCAGAACCCTGTGGCCATGGCCCTTGGCCATGTGTCCATGGTGGGGTTGGGTTGATGTTGGACTGGATGCTCTGGGAGGGCTTTTCCCACCTTAACGATTCCATGACTCTGTGCTGCAGTCTGCTTCCCAGTCTGCCTGCTGCTTCCCACTGGGCTCTCAGCCTCTTTTCCCTCCTGTGCAGCAGGATCCATGTCCCAGCCCTTCAGGGGCATCTTCCTTCTGCTTCAGCCCTTGGAACCTGACAGGTTGTGTCTCCTTGCCAGGTGTGCTGCTGCTTCCCCAGGCTCTGGAGCTGCCGGTGCTGAGTCAAAGAGGTGTCCCCTGTCTGGGACTGTGGCAGTGTCCCTGTTCCAGGTGGCCCAGGTGAGTTTGCCATGTTGGATGCACTAATGGTCCCAAAGTGCAGAGGGGAAATGGCACCTGGGGGGTGGCTCCTTGAGGAAGGATCCTTGGCAGTGTGCTGGTCCCCTGGGGTGGGAGGTCGGGACTTGACCTGAGGGCATCTGATGTCTCTGGGTAGTGGCTGATGCCTGTCAAGAGGGAAGGTGTGGGAGACCTTCAGCTGGCCAGCAGAACAGGAGGTTTGGTGGAGTTAGTGACTGTGAGTGGGTCTGGGAAGGAGAAGGCAGGGGAAGAAGCAGCTGGTGAAAGAATCCTGGTGGAAAAGTTAACAGCAAAGTGCCCTCATGGCCAGGAAAGGCAATGATCTCCTGCAGTGCATGAGGAAGAGTGTGGCCAGCAGGGCAAGGGAGGTTCTCATCCCCTTCTACTCTGACCTTGTGAGGCCACATCTGGAGTCCTGGGGCCAGTTCTGGGCTCCCCAGTTCAGGAGAGAGAGAACTGCTGGAGAGAGTCCAGGGGAGGCTGCAGAGCTGCTGAGGGGCCTGGAGCAGCTCTGGGAGCAGCAAAGGCTGAGAGCCCTGGGGCTGAGAGCCTGCAGAAGAGCAGCCCCAGAGGGCAGCTGAGCAATGCTCAGCAAGAGCTAAAGGAGCTGTGGGGGGCAAGAGGCTGGGGCCAGACGCTGCTCAGTGGTGCCCAGGGCCAGCACAAGGGGCAAGGGGCACAAAGTGTCAGGCAGGAGGTTGGATGTGAGCAGGAGGAGAAAGTTGTTTGGTGTGAGGGTGCTGGAGGGCTGGAGCAGGCTGCCCAGAGAGGTTGTGGAGTGTCCTTGTGTGGAGAGCTTCCAACCCCCCCTGGGCATTGTGCTCCTGGGCATTGTGCTGTGGGTGCCCTGCTGGAGCAGGGCTTGGGCTGGGGGAGCTCCAGAGGTCTCTTCCAGCCCCACCCTGCTGGGATGCTGTGGAAGGTGACAACATCTCTGAGTGCTGTGAGGATTCACCATGAGTCTGGAGGTCCAAAGTTGTTCTCTTCATTCAAACAGGAGATGAGATGTGGGTTTGTGTGTGAGGAGGAAGAAACCTGCTGGGCAGGCCTGGGAGGGATCTTCCTTGGCTGGGGTGGACCTGCTTGTCTTGGTGCCTGCTTTGAAGAGGCCCAGGGGGAAGGGTGCTGTGCCCCCAGCACCACAGGCTGTTGGTCCTGGCTGGGCTGTTGCTGTCTTCAGGCTGCCTCACAGCATTGGATGCAGAAGGCTTCCCAGGGAGCAGCCCTCCTGATGTGTGCTGCCCTGGTTCTCCTGCTGTGCAGGGTGGCTTTGGAGGGATGGATTTTGCTCCAAAGCAGCCTGAGCTGTGAGGAAAGGCATGGCTGGGTCAGAGGGAAACATCATTAGTGAGTTACTAACGAGCTCAGGATCAGCTTGTTTGGGTCTCATCAGCTTTAGCAGCTCCAGTGCTCAGGCACTCAGGGAATCCTGGAATGGGTTGGGTTGGAAGGGACCTGAAAGCTCAGCCAACTCCAACCTCCTGCCATGGGCAGGGACACCTCCCACCAGCACAGCTTGCTCAGGGCCTCATCCAGCCTGGCCTTCAGCACCTCCAGGGAAGGGACATCCACAGCCTCCCTGGGCAACCTGTGCCAGTCTCTCCCCACCCTCACTCCAATTTCTTCCTCATCTCCACTCTCAGCTCAAAGCCATTGTCCCTCATCCTGGCACTCCCAGCCCTTCTCCAAAGTCCCTCCCCAGCTCTCCTGGAGCCCCTTCAGCTACTGGAAGGTTGCTCTAAGGTCTCCCTGGAGCCTTCTCTTCTCCAGGCTGAACAGTCCCAACTCTCCCAGCCTGTGCCCTTTAGGGAGGTTCTCCTGATCATCTTCATTACCTCCTCTGGCCCCTCTGCAGCAGCTCCAGGTTCTTCCTGTGCTGGGGCCCCCAGAACTGGAGGCAGTGTTCCAGGTGAGGTCTCAGCAGAGCAGAGGGGGAGTCCCCCAGCCCTGGGCCCTGAGCTCTCAGCTGCCTCATTGGTTGTCCTCAGGCACAGCTCTGTTCTCCTTCTCCTCACAGTCCCCCAAACTCCCTTCCCATCCAACACAGCACGTGGCCACCTCAGCTGTCCCATCCTGCCCTGTGGTCCTGTTGTGATCATAGCCTCAGGTGTGCCCTGGACCTGCCTCCAGGCAGTGGAGGGAAGCAGTGCCATGGAATCATGGAATCATTTAGCTGGAAAATACCTTCAAGCACCTTGAGTCCAAGCAGTTCCTGTTCTAACAAGTCCACCATCCCTATTAAACTCCTCCAGGCATTGGGACTCCTCCACCTTCCTAGGCAGCCTGGGAACCCTTGCTGTGAAAACCCTTTTCCCAGTGTCCACCTTGAGGCCATTCCCTCTTGTCCCATCCCTGGGAGAAGCCTCCTACAAAGTGTCCTGGTGGAAGGTGCTGTGCTTGGAGCCTCACTCCTTCCTTTAACCCCTTTTGAATTCTGCCCCCCCTCCCCCCCCCCCCCTTTGGATTCTGTTGCAGGCTCTTCATTCTCCAGTCCCAGAGCAAGGAGAGCTGTGTGCTGGAAAAGCTCTTGGAGAGGATTTATTTGGGCAAGGCTAAAAATACACCTGGCTGGCTGTGTGGTAACCATGGCAGCAGGGCTGGGGAGCAGGGTTAAAGACAGTTGCACCAATTAAGGGGAAATGGAGCTGCTCAAGCACCTCAGACCTCAGCAGTTGAAGTAGAGAAGCAGCAAACTCTCTGTGTGCTGCTGTGCTCTGGCCAGCACCTGGCCTTGGGTTGATTGAAATTGTTCCCCTTCCACTCCTGAGGAGAAGGGGTTGGGTTGGGAGGGACCTTCAAGATCATCCAGCTCCAACCTCCCTGCCCATGGAGCTCCAACCTTGAAGGTCCCTCCCAACCATGGGACTCAATGATCTTAAAGGTCTTGTCCAACCTTACTGAGCCTGTGACTAACCCTGGCTTGGGATGCAGGGTTGGTGAAGGCTCTCCAGTGTTTGCTTTCATTGCCTTGGTGAGCCCTGGCCAGGATCAGAGGGTGCCTGAGGGCTGTGGCAGCAGCCTGTGTGCTGGAGGATGTGTCTCTGCCTAGAAGCTTCTCCTGGAGCAGCCCAGGCCAGATGGTCCTTCAAAAGGCTTCAAACAGGTTGATTTCAAGCACCTTTTCTGCTGTGCCTCACAGAGAGCTATGATGGAAGGGGCTGGAGTATCTCTTCCCAAACTGTTCCAGGGTTTTGCAGATGTCTCAGGTGGTTTTTCTTCCTGGCTGTGGTTTCCCATCCTGTTCCCATCCCATGCTGGTTTGGTGCTGTGGACAAGGGGCCTTGGGTGCAGATGAGCCTCTGCCTGAGCTTCTGATCGATCCTGGGGCAGAGAGTGCTGCTGCTGCTGCTGCTCCTCAGCCCTGGGCTGGTGACAGTTCCAGCTCTGCCTGTTGTCCTCAGCAGTGCTCCACTCTGGTCTTCATCAGTCCCACCAACCCTGAACAGCCCTTGGAAGCTTCTTGCTGGGTGTGGAAGCACTGGAGAGGATGGATCCCAGGCAGGTGGACTGCTTGCTTACTGGTTATCATAGAATGACAATGGGTTGGGGTGGAGGGGACCTGAAAGGTCATCCAGTGCCAACCCACTGCCATGGGCAGGGACACCTCCCACCAGCCCAGGCTGCTCAAGGCCTCATCCAGCCTGGCCTTCAACACCTCCAGGGAGGGCACAGCCACAGCCTCCCTGGGCAACCTGTGCCAGTGTCTCCCCACAATCACTCCAAACAATTTCTTCCTCCTCTCCACTCTCACTCTCCCCTCTCCCAGCTCCAAGCCATTGTCCCTTGTCCTGGCACTGCCAGCCCTTCTCCAAAGTCCCTCCTCAGCTCTCCTGGAGCCCCTTCAGCTACTAGAAGACTGCTCTGAGGGATCCTTGGAGCCTTCTCTTCTCCAAGCTGATGCAGGCAGAGCTGTGCAGGCAACAGAGCAGAGGCTGGGAATGGAGGATGTGAAGCAGAGCAGGGCTGGGAGCGGTGGCTGTGGATGAAGAGCAGGGCTGGGAGCGGTGGATGAGGAGCAGAGCAGGGCTCGGAGCGGTGGATGTGGAGCAGAGCAGGGCTGGGAGCGGTGGATGAGGAGCAGAGCAGGGCTGGGAGCGGTGAATGAGGAGCAGAGCAGGGCTGGGAATGGAGGATGGGGAGCAGAGCAGGGCTGGGAGCGGTGGATGAGGAGCAGAGCAGGGCTGGGAGTGGTGGATGAGGAGCAGAGCAGGGCTGGGAGCAGTGGATGAGGAGCAGAGCAGGGCTGGGAGCGGTGAATGAGGAGCAGAGCAGGGCTGGGAATGGAGGATGGGGAGCAGAGCAGGGCTGGGAGCGGTGGATGAGGAGCACAGCAGGGCTGGGAATGGGGGATGAGGAGCAGAGCAGGGCTGGGAGCGGTGGATGAGGAGCAGAGCAGGGCTGGGAGCGGTGGATGAGGAGCAGAGCAGGGCTGGGAATGGGGGATGAGGAGCAGAGCAGGGCTGGGAGCGGTGGATGTGGAGCAGAGAAGGGCTGGGAGCGGTGGATGTGGAGCAGAGCAGGGCTGGGAGCGGTTCATGAGGAGCAGAGCAGGGCTGGGAGCGGTGGATGTGGAGCAGAGCATGGCTGGGAGCGGTGGATGTGGAGCAGAGCAGGGCTGGGAGCGGTGGATGAGGAGCAGAGCAGGGCTTGGAGCGGTGGATGAGGAGCAGAGCAGGGCTTGGAGCGGTGGATGAGGAGCAGAGCAGAGCAGGGCTGGGAGCGGTGGATGTGGAGCAGAGCAGGGCTGCGAGCGGTTCATGAGGAGCAGAGCAGGGCTGGGAGCGGTGGATGAGGAGCAGAGCAGGGCTGGGAGCGGTGGATGTGGAGCAGAGCAGGGCTGGGAGCGGTGGATGTGGAGCAGAGCAGGGCTGGGAGCGGTGGATGTGGAGCAGAGCAGGGCTGGGAGCGGTGGATGTGGAGCAGAGCAAGGCTGGGAGCGGTGGATGAGGAGCAGAGCAGGGCTGGGAGCGGTGGATGAGGAGCAGAGCAGGGCTGGGAGTGGTGGATGAGGAGCAGAGCAGAGCAGGGCTGGGAGCGGTGGATGAGGAGCAGAGCAGGGCTGGGAGCGGTGGATGTGGAGCAGAGCAGGGCTGGGAGCGGTGGATGAGGAGCAGAGCAGGGCTGGGAGCGGTGGATGTGGAGCAGAGCAGGGCTGGGAGCGGTGGATGAGGAGCAGAGCAGAGCACAGCAGGGCTGGGAATGGAGGATGTGGAGCAGAGCAGGGCTGGGAGCGGTGGATGAGGAGCAGAGCAGGGCTGGGAGCGGTGGATGAGGAGCAGAGCAGGGCTGGGAGCGGTGGATGAGGAGCAGAGCAGGGCTGGGAGCGGTGGATGAGGAGCAGAGCACGGCTGGGAACGGTGGATGAGGAGCAGAGCACGGCTGGGAGTGGTGGATGAGGAGCAGAGCAGGCCTGGGAGCGGTGGATGAGGAGCAGAGCAGGCCTGGGAGCGGTGGATGAGGAGCAGAGCAGGCCTGGGAGCGGTGGATGAGGAGCAGAGCAGGGCTGGGAGCGGTGGATGAGGAGCAGAGCAGGGCTGGGAGCGGTGGATGTGGAGCAGAGCAGGGCTGGGAGCGGTGGATGAGGAGCAGAGCAGGGCTGGGAGCGGTGGATGAGGAGCAGAGCAGGGCTGGGAGCGGTGGATGAGGAGCAGAGCAGGGCTGGGAGCGGTGGATGTGGAGCAGAGCAGGGCTGGGAGCGGTGGATGAGGAGCAGAGCAGGGCTGGGAGCGGTGGATGAGGAGCAGAGCAGGGCTGGGAGCGGTGGATGAGGAGCAGAGCAGGGCTGGGAGCGGTGGATGAGGAGCACAGCAGGGCTGGGAGCGGTGGATGTGGAGCAGAGCAGGGCTGGGAGCGGTGGATGTGGAGCAGAGCAGGGCTGGGAGCGGTGGATGTGGAGCAGAGCAGGGCTGGGAGCGGTGGATGTGGAGCAGAGCAGGGCTGGGAGCGGTGGGTGTGGAGCAGAGCAGGGCTGGGAGCGGTGGATGAGGAGCAGAGCAGGGCTGGGAGCGGTGGATGAGGAGCAGAGCAGGGCTGGGAGCGGTGGATGTGGAGCAGAGCAGGGCTGGGAGTGGTGGATGAGGAGCAGAGCAGGGCTGGGAGCGGTGGATGTGGAGCAGAGCAGAGCAGGGCTGGGAGCGGTGGATGAGGAGCAGAGCAGGGCTCGGAGCGGTGGATGTGGAGCAGAGCAGGGCTGGGAGCGGTGGATGAGGAGCAGAGCAGGGCTGGGAGCGGTGGATGTGGAGCAGAGCAGGGCTGGGAGCGGTGGATGAGGAGCAGAGCAGAGCAGGGCTGGGAGCGGTGGATGTGGAGCAGAGCAGGGCTGGGAGCGGTGGATGAGGAGCAGAGCAGGGCTGGGAGCGATGGATGTGGAGCAGAGCAGGGCTGGGAGCGGTGGGTGTGGAGCAGAGCAGAGCAGGGCTGGGAGCGGTGGATGAGGAGCAGAGCAGGGCTGGGAGCGGTGGATGTGAAGCAGAGCAGAGCAGGGCTGGGAGCGGTGGATGAGGAGCAGAGCAGGGCTGGGAGCGGTGGATGAGGAGCAGAGCAGGCCTGGGAGTGGTGGATGTGGAGCAGAGCAGGGCTGGGAGCGGTGGATGAGGAGCAGAGCAGGGCTGGGAGCGGTGGATGTGGAGCAGAGCAGGGCTGGGAGCGGTGGATGAGGAGCAGAGCAGGCCTGGGAGCGGTGGATGTGGAGCAGAGCAGGGCTGGGAGCGGTGGATGTGGAGCAGAGCAGAGCAGGGCTGGGAGCGGTGGATGAGGAGCAGAGCAGGGCTGGGAGCGGTGGATGTGGAGCAGAGCAGGGCTGGGAGCGGTGGATGTGGAGCAGAGCAGGGCTGGGAGCGGTGGATGAGGAGCAGAGCAGGGCTGGGAGCGGTGGATGAGGAGCAGAGCAGGGCCTGGGAGCGGTGGATGTGGAGCAGAGCAGGGCTGGGAGCGGTGGATGTGGAGCAGAGCAGAGCAGGGCTGGGAGCGGTGGATGTGGGGCAGAGCAGGGCTGGGAGCGGTGGATGTGGAGCAGAGCAGGGCTGGGAGCGGTGGGTGTGGAGCAGAGCAGAGCAGGGCTGGGAGCGGTGGATGAGGAGCAGAGCAGGGCTGGGAGCGGTGGATGTGGAGCAGAGCAGGGCTGGGAGCGGTGGATGAGGAGCAGAGCAGGCCTGGGAGCGGTGGATGTGGAGCAGAGCAGGGCTGGGAGCGGTGGGTGTGGAGCAGAGCAGAGCAGGGCTGGGAGCGGTGGATGAGGAGCAGAGCAGGGCTTGGAGCGGTGGATGTGGAGCAGAGCAGGGCTGGGAGCGGTGGATGTGGAGCAGAGCATGGCTGGGAGCGGTGGATGAGGAGCAGAGCAGGGCTGGGAGCGGTGGATGTGGAGCAGAGCAGGGCTGGGAGCGGTGGATGTGGAGCAGAGCAGGGCTGGGAGCGGTGGCCGCGGAGCAGCGCCGGGCAGGCAGGAAGGAAGCGGGGGCCGAGCAGCTGTGTCCCGTGGATGCTGTGCCTGCTGCAAAGGTGCATTGGTTTCTCCTGGGACGATTTAGGTGAAGGAAGCCACGGTGAGGTCACCCGTTCAGTTCATGGAGTGGTGGCAGGAGGTGTCCTTAGCAGTTCTGAGAGGAGAAGTTCAGAAGGAGGGCAGTAAGAGTGGTCTGCATGGGCTGAAGGGGCTCCAGGAGAGCTGGGGAGGGACTTTAGACAAGGGCTGGGAGTGCCAGGACCAGAGACAATGGTTTTGAGCTGGGAGAGGGGAGAGTGAGAGTGGAGAGGAGGAAGAAATTGTTTGGAGTGATTGTGGGGAGACACTGGCACAGGTTGCCCAGGGAGGCTGTGGCTGCCTCCTGCCTGGAGGTGTTGAAGGCCAGGCTGGATGAGGCCCTGAGCAAGCTGTGCTGGTGGGAGGTGTCCCTGCCCAGGGCAGGGGGTTGGAGCTGGATGAGCTTTCAGGTCCCTTCCAGGCCAACCCATTCCAAGGATCTCTGAGTAAGAAGGCACAGGGGCACCTCTGTCTGTGTGCATCTGCATCCCTGCAGCTCCCAGGGACTTTGCCTGACTTGGGGGCTCTTTGGGGGTGGCATTGGCCCAGGGTGGTTAGAAGCAGAGCTCCCTGGGACCCTGCAGCAAAGCACTGGGAGAGAAGCCCTGGAAGAGGGCTGGAGCATTTAAACTGGTTTGGGCAAATGTGCAAGCAATGAGGGTGGATATCTGTGTCTGACTTTGGATTTGCATCCCTCTGGGTTAGTCACAGACTGGCAGGGGTTGGGAGGGACCTCTGGAGAGCATCCAGTCCAACCCCTCTGCCAGAACAGGAGCACCCAGGGCAGGGCACACAGGAGCACATCCAGGTGTGTTTGGAAAGTCTCCAGAGAAGGAGACTCCACAACCCCTCTGAGCAGCCTGCTCCAGGGCTCTGCCACCCTTAAATTAAAGAAATTCCTCCTCATGCTTGGAGGGCAGTGGAGCTGGAGGCCACAGCATGGCCTTCTTTGCATGGGATAAACAACAGTGTGGAGGAATATCTGCTGGAAATAGGCCAGGCTGGGAAGAGGCAGAGCTGGCAGCAGAGGGTGGGGGAAGGCTGAGCCATGCCTGGTGGCAAAGCTGGAGGCACACAAAGGAGCCAGCAGCCTTCCCAGGCTCCAGCTCAGGTCCTGAGCTCCTGGCTGGGGTGGTTGGGTGGGTGAGGACTTGGCAGGAGAGCTGCTGTGGTGTGGAGGTGACAGCTCACAGAGCAGGGAGCTGTGGTGGCATGGAGCTGCTGGCAGGGTAAGTGGCAGGGCTGGGAGGCTGCTGGTGGAGCTGGGTGAGGAGGTGAGCTGCAGCAGGAGCTGGCCACCTCCAGGGCTGCTGGAGCTCCAGGGGATGAAGGTTTGGCTCCAAACCTCTGTGGGTGGGAGGCAGGAGGGCAGTAGGACTTCACCCTGCTCCACAGGTGATGTGGGAAGGGCTGTCCCAAGGCTGGGCCTTGCCAGGTCATTCATGGATTCATGGAATGGGTTGGGCTGGAAGGGACCTGAAAGCTCATCCAGCTCCAACCCCCTGCCATGGGCAGGGACACCTCCCACCAGCACAGCTTGCTCAGGGCCTCATCCAGCCTGGCCTTCAACACCTCCAGGGAGGGCACAGCCACAGCCTCCCTGAGCAACCTGTGCCAGTGTCTCCCCAGCCTCACTGCAAACAATTTCTTCCTCCTCTCCACTCTCCCTCTCCCCTCTCCCAGCTCAAAGCCATTGTCTCTGGTCCTGGCACTCCCAGCCCTTCTCCAAAGTCCCTCCGCAGCTCTCCTGGATCCCCTTCAGCTTCTGGAAGGTTGCTCTAAGGTCTCCCTGTAGCCTTCTCCAGGCTGCACAGCCCCAACTCTCCCAGCCTGTCCCCACAGGGGAGCTTCTCCAGCCTCTGATCACCTTTGTGGCCTCCTCTGGACCTGCTCTGCTCTCTAGCTGTCACATTTTGCACAGTTCAGCACTGATTTTCCTGCCTTACTTTGCAGGCAAACTGAGGCACAACTGCTCCAGCAGCTCCCCCTGGCTCTCCCTCCTGCTGTTTGTTTGGTGTCCCTGTGCCTTCCCATTCCCCTCTGCAGGAATGCTGTGGCAGTGGAACCAAACCCTTTCCTCTTTCCATTGCCACCACTTCCTTGGTGGGCAAAACTCCTCCAGCTGGCACTTCACGATCCCCAGAGCTCCCTTCTGACCTCTGCCATTCCATGATGGTTCTGGGAGTGCAGGGGTGGGGAGCAGGGAAGGGGCAGCAGGGAGAGCTGCCTGTCAGGAGGGGTGACATCAAGAGGGTTTCTCCAGAGCCTAATGGCTCTGGCCAGCCTGCTCTAGTGTGAGGTGTCCCTGCCCATGGCAGGGGGGTTGGAACTGGATGATCCTTGTGGTCCCTTCCAACCCTGACTGATTCTATGATTCTATGAAGTGTGCTGGCCCTGCTCCTGCAGAACTGAAATTAGCTGTAATGAAGTGGAGGTTAACCTCCCCTGTGCATGCTGCCAATTAATGGAATCTGCCATTAGCTCCTCTTGGAGTGCTGGGGTGGAGGGGAAGGGGGATGGAAGAGGGGAAGGCTTGAAAACAACTTGGCAAGGACCCCAGCTGGGTGTGTGGCTTGAATCCTTAATTTGTTCTTAATCACTCAGGTTTGAAGGGATTCATTTGAAGGGACAGGACTTGGATCTGCTGCTGGTTTCAGCCACTCCTGCTTCAGCAGCTTCTCTGCCTCCTTCCAGCTCTTCTCCCTCTGCAGGGGAAGGGACTGGATACAAATCCATGCTGGGGAGATGGTTCTGCTGAGGCAGAGCCCAAGTGGCACAAGGGTTCCCAGCTGAGCTGTGCTCACAGCAATGCTCCCATGCAAGTGTGTGGTGGAGGAGAGCAGAGGGCTGGAGCTGGGGGATTCCTCTCTTTGCCTGGGAATGGGGACAGCAAAGCACTGGGGCCCTCCAAAGCTGCCATCTGGGGGTCACCCCTGCAGGGTGGCTTTGGTGGCCACCTTCAGAGTGGTGGTCACCACAGAGAGGCTTTGCTGAGGTTGTGGGGCTGGGGCACCCCTACCCACTGGGCTGATGCTGGGGCTGCTCTGAGCTGCTTTGGTGGCCCCTGGGGTTGTGTGATCACAGATTGGGGTTGGGTTGGGTTGGAAGGGACCTGCAAGGTCATCCAGTGCCATGGGCAGGGACACCTTCCACCAGCACAGGCTGCTCAGGGCCTCATCCAGCCTGGCCTTCAACACCTCCAGGGAGGGCACAGCCACAGCCTCCCTGGGCAACCTGTGCCAGTGTCTCCCCACCTTCACTCCAAACAATTTCTTCCTCCTCTCCCTCTCCCAGCTCAAAGCCATTGTCCCTCATCCTGGCACTCCCAGCCCTTCTCCAAAGTCCCTCCCAGCTCTCCTGGAGCCCTTCAGGTACTGGAAGGCTGCTCTGAGATCTGCCTGGAGCCTTTTCTTCTCCAGGCTGCACAGCCCCAACTCTCCCAGCCTGTCCCCACAGGGGAGCTTCTCCAGCCTCTGATCATCTTGGTGGACCCAGCAGCTCCAGGTCCTTCCTGTGCTGGGGGCCCCAGACCTGGAGGTAGTGCTGCAGGTGGGGTCTGAGCAGAGCCAGGGGCAGGGACACCTCCCACCAGACCCTCTAGGCTTGGATGGCTTGGAAACACTTTTCCAGGCTTGGAGCCTCCACACTTTCTCTGATCAACCTGTTCCAGTTTCTCCCCATCCTCTGTGTGTATGTGGGAATAATTTCTTCCTTATATCTAACTTAAACCTCCCCTCTTCAGCTTGAAACCCCTCCAGGACTGCTGCTCCAGCAGTTGTTGTCCTCTGGGTTTAAAATCTGCTTTGAGTGAGGTCTTTGTCCAAGCAGGAGACTTCCCAGGCTCATTTTTCATTTCTGGAAAAGGTTCAGTTTTCTTTTTATTTATTTGTTTGTTTGTTTGTTTTCCCTCCTCTCTCCTTTGCATTTTGGCTTGCTCCCAGGCTGAGTGCTTTGGGCTTTGGCAGATGTGGAGGAGCAAGGCTGCAGCTTACCCTGGGATCACAGAGTGGTTAAGCAAAGCCTTCTGCTGAAGCCACTGCTCCAGCACGGCCTGGGGGTGGTTTTGTTTGCTGCTCTCCTCTCCTGCTGGGCTGAGCCATGGCTGCCAGCAGGAGCTGTGGTTGTGTTGTCAGGCAGGCAGCAGGAGCTGGCAGCTCTTGCACCCAAGGATGCTCTGCTCTTGGCACAGAAGGATTTGAGGTCTTCTGAGCAGCTCTGAGGGGTTGGGGCTTTGTGCTGTGTGCATGCACCTTGCAGTCCCCCCGAGCCAGGGCTGGTAGCCACCTTGATAAGCAGCAAGGATCCACTCAGGTCACCAACAGCCTGGCCCTGGAGCAGCAATGGGGTGGCAGCAGGAGCAGGGCAGGGATTGTGCCCCTGTGAAGCCACACCTCAAATCTTGGCCTCAGTTTTGGGTCCTCACTCCCAGAAGGATATTGAGGAGCTGGGGCAGGGCCAGAGAAGGGCAACAACCCCAGGAAGGCTCCAGGCTGGGGGCAGAGTGGCTGCAAAGTGCCCAGCAGAGAAGGGCCTGGGGGTGTTGGGTGCCAGCAGCTGAAGAGGAGCCAGGGAGTGCCCAGGTGGGCAAGAAGGGCAGCAGCAGCCTGGCCTGGAGCAGCAATGGGGTGGCAGCAGGAGCAGGGCAGGGATTGTGCCCCTGGAATGGGCACTGGGGAGGACACAGCTTGAGTGCTGGGTTTGGTTTTGGACTCCTGACTCCCAGATGGACATTGAGGAGCTGGAGCAGGTCCAGAGAAGGGCAAGAGAGCTGGGGAAGGGTCTGGAGAAGAGGGCTGGGGAGGAGCAGCTGAGGGAGCTGGGGGTGTTGAGCCTGGAGAAGAGGAGGCTGAGGGAGACCTCATTGCTCTCTGCAGCTCCCTGAGAGGAGGCTGGAGCCAGCTGGGGCTTGGGCTCTGCTCCCAAAGGAATGGGATAAGAAGAAATGGCCTCAAGCTGCACCAGGGGAGGCTTAGGTTGAACATTAGAAGGAACTTCTTCACTGGAAGGGTTCTCAAGCACTGGACCAGGCTGGGAGGTGGTTGAATCCCCATCCCTGGAGGTGTTTCCAAGAGGCAGAGCTGTGGTGCTGAGGGCCATGGCTTAGCCCCAGCCTTGGTAGGGTGAGAGGTTTGTTGGACTGGGTGAGCTTAGAGGTCTTTGCCAACCAAACTGATTCGGTGATCCTGGCCCAGGCAGCATTGGGCACAAGGGAGGTACTCAAGTGTCCATCACCCCCTTGAGCTCCACCAGCTGCCTGTCCCATGGAGTCTGGGGTGTGCCCACAGGGCCAGGGGCTGGGCTGCACCCTGAGTGGTGCTCATACCTGCAAGGCTCTTGGGAGAGCAGCACCCTTGGGCCCATCTGCTGGGCTTCAGCTCTGCTGTTTCTGACCAGTGGCACTGGAAGAATGGTCCTTTAGACACTGGCAAGGGATGGGAAGCTGTGTGGTCAACTCTGGCCTCTTAAGGATGGGGGAGGCAGTGGTGGGGCCAACTAAGGAGTGGGCTGGGGGCTCCATCAGCACTCTGAAAGCAGGACTCAAGCTGATCTTTGCCTACAGGGTGGTGAAGGTGGTGAGTCAGGGGTGAAGGTGCAGCTGTTGGTCACCTCCTCTCTCAGTGCTCTGCTCAGAAGGTGCAGTGCAAGCAGGAGGCAGTTCATGGAAAGCTGATGGAGGAAGCTTCACTGACAGGAAGCTGATGCCTGGAGCTTGGTGCTGCAGCAGGCTGTGGAGGCAGCTGGCTGGTGGGGAAGGCACTGGGCAGGTTCTTCACCCTCTACAACTGCCTCAAAGGATGTTGTAGTCAGGTGGGGGTCAGGCTCTTCCCCCTGGCACCCAGTGACAGGACAAGAGGCCATGGCGTGAAGCTGCTCCAGGGGAGGTTTAGGTTGCACATTAGGAAGCAATTCCTCACAAAAAGGGGAATGGGCACCACAGGGAGGTGGTGGAATCACCATCACTGGGGGTCTGTGAGAACAGCTTGGATGTGGCACTGGGTGGCATGGTTCAGCTGATGTGGTGGTGTTAGGTCATAGGCTGGACTGGGTGATCTCAGAGGTCTTTTCCAAGCCTCAATAATTCTGTGATTGATTCTTGGCCAGCAGGGTGCAGGAAGGACTTGTGTGGGACATCCCCACTGGCACACCTTGGCTGTGGGTGTCCAAGGAAGGACCTCCTGAGGTGCCCAGGCTCCTGTGCTCTTTGGAGAAAGTCAGGGCAGAGGAACAGCAAATCCAGGAGTTTCTGATGGTCTGCTTGGGGACACCCCAAAGGGCAGGACAAGTGTGCCCAGGGCAGGACGACTTGCATGGTCTCCCCTGAGCGCTGGCCCAGCTGGACGCTGTTGCCTGTGGGTCCTCTCTTTTCAACAACCACACCGGAGAGGATGTTGAAAAGAGAGGACCCACAGGCAACAGCGTCCAGCTGGGCAGAGCTCAGGGGAGACCATGCAAGCTCCTGCCCTGGGCACACTTGTCCTGCCCTTTGGGGTGTCCCCAAGCAGACCATCAGAAACTCCTGGATTTGCTGTTCCTCTGCCCTGACTTTCTCCAAAGAGCACAGGAGCCTGGGCACCTCAGGAGGTCCTTCCTTGGACACCCACAGCCAAGGTGTGCCAGTGGGGATGTCCCACACAAGTCCTTCCTGCACCCTGCTGGCCAAGAATCAATCACAGAATTATTGAGGCTTGGAAAAGACCTCTGAGATCACCCAGTCCAGCCTATGACCTAACACCACCACATCAGCTGAACCATGCCACCCAGTGCCACATCCAAGCTGTTCTCACAGACCCCCAGTGATGGTGATTCCACCACCTCCCTGTGGTGCCCATTCCCCTTTTTGTGAGGAATTGCTTCCTAATGTGCAACCTAAACCTCCCCTGGAGCAGCTTCACGCCATGGCCTCTTGTCCTGTCACTGGGTGCCAGGGGGAAGAGCCTGACCCCCACCTGACTACAACATCCTTTGAGGCAGTTGTAGAGGGTGAAGAACCTGCCCAGTGCCTTCCCCACCAGCCAGCTGCCTCCACAGCCTGCTGCAGCACCAAGCTCCAGGCATCAGCTTCCTGTCAGTGAAGCTTCCTCCATCAGCTTTCCATGAACTGCCTCCTGCTTGCACTGCACCTTCTGAGCAGAGCACTGAGAGAGGAGGTGACCAACAGCTGCACCTTCACCCCTGACTCACCACCTTCACCACCCTGTAGGCAAAGATCAGCTTGAGTCCTGCTTTCAGAGTGCTGATGGAGCCCCCAGCCCACTCCTTAGTTGGCCCCACCACTGCCTCCCCCATCCTTAAGAGGCCAGAGTTGACCACACAGCTTCCCATCCCTTGCCAGTGTCTAAAGGACCATTCTTCCAGTGCCACTGGTCAGAAACAGCAGAGCTGAAGCCCAGCAGATGGGCCCAAGGGTGCTGCTCTCCCAAGAGCCTTGCAGGTATGAGCACCACTCAGGGTGCAGCCCAGCCCCTGGCCCTGTGGGCACACCCCAGACTCCATGGGACAGGCAGCTGGTGGAGCTCAAGGGGGTGATGGACACTTGAGTACCTCCCTTGTGCCCAATGCTGCCTGGGCCAGGATCACCGAATCAGTTTGGTTGGCAAAGACCTCTAAGCTCACCCAGTCCAACAAACCTCTCACCCTACCAAGGCTGGGGCTAAGCCATGGCCCTCAGCACCACAGCTCTGCCTCTTGGAAACACCTCCAGGGATGGGGATTCAACCACCTCCCAGCCTGGTCCAGTGCTTGAGAACCCTTCCAGTGAAGAAGTTCCTTCTAATGTTCAACCTAAGCCTCCCCTGGTGCAGCTTGAGGCCATTTCTTCTTATCCCATTCCTTTGGGAGCAGAGCCCAAGCCCCAGCTGGCTCCAGCCTCCTCTCAGGGAGCTGCAGAGAGCAATGAGGTCTCCCTCAGCCTCCTCTTCTCCAGGCTCAACACCCCCAGCTCCCTCAGCTGCTCCTCCCCAGCCCTCTTCTCCAGACCCTTCCCCAGCTCTCTTGCCCTTCTCTGGACCTGCTCCAGCTCCTCAATGTCCATCTGGGAGTCAGGAGTCCAAAACCAAACCCAGCACTCAAGCTGTGTCCTCCCCAGTGCCCATTCCAGGGGCACAATCCCTGCCCTGCTCCTGCTGCCACCCCATTGCTGCTCCAGGCCAGGCTGCTGCTGCCCTTCTTGCCCACCTGGGCACTCCCTGGCTCCTCTTCAGCTGCTGGCACCCAACACCCCCAGGCCCTTCTCTGCTGGGCACTTTGCAGCCACTCTGCCCCCAGCCTGGAGCCTTCCTGGGGTTGTTGCCCTTCTCTGGCCCTGCCCCAGCTCCTCAATATCCTTCTGGGAGTGAGGACCCAAAACTGAGGCCAAGATTTGAGGTGTGGCTTCACAGGGGCACAATCCCTGCCCTGCTCCTGCTGCCACCCCATTGCTGCTCCAGGGCCAGGCTGTTGGTGACCTGAGTGGATCCTTGCTGCTTATCAAGGTGGCTACCAGCCCTGGCTCGGGGGGACTGCAAGGTGCATGCACACAGCACAAAGCCCCAACCCCTCAGAGCTGCTCAGAAGACCTCAAATCCTTCTGTGCCAAGAGCAGAGCATCCTTGGGTGCAAGAGCTGCCAGCTCCTGCTGCCTGCCTGACAACACAACCACAGCTCCTGCTGGCAGCCATGGCTCAGCCCAGCAGGAGAGGAGAGCAGCAAACAAAACCACCCCCAGGCCGTGCTGGAGCAGTGGCTTCAGCAGAAGGCTTTGCTTAACCACTCTGTGATCCCAGGGTAAGCTGCAGCCTTGCTCCTCCACATCTGCCAAAGCCCAAAGCACTCAGCCTGGGAGCAAGCCAAAATGCAAAGGAGAGAGGAGGGAAAACAAACAAACAAACAAATAAATAAAAAGAAAACTGAACCTTTTCCAGAAATGAAAAATGAGCCTGGGAAGTCTCCTGCTTGGACAAAGACCTCACTCAAAGCAGATTTTAAACCCAGAGGACAACAACTGCTGGAGCAGCAGTCCTGGAGGGGTTTCAAGCTGAAGAGGGGAGGTTTAAGTTAGATATAAGGAAGAAATTATTCCCACATACACACAGAGGATGGGGAGAAACTGGAACAGGTTGATCAGAGAAAGTGTGGAGGCTCCAAGCCTGGAAAAGTGTTTCCAAGCCATCCAAGCCTAGAGGGTCTGGTGGGAGGTGTCCCTGCCCCTGGCTCTGCTCAGACCCCACCTGCAGCACTACCTCCAGGTCTGGGGCCCCCAGCACAGGAAGGACCTGGAGCTGCTGGGTCCACCAAGATGATCAGAGGCTGGAGAAGCTCCCCTGTGGGGACAGGCTGGGAGAGTTGGGGCTGTGCAGCCTGGAGAAGAAAAGGCTCCAGGCAGATCTCAGAGCAGCCTTCCAGTACCTGAAGGGCTCCAGGAGAGCTGGGAGGGACTTTGGAGAAGGGCTGGGAGTGCCAGGATGAGGGACAATGGCTTTGAGCTGGGAGAGGGAGAGGAGGAAGAAATTGTTTGGAGTGAAGGTGGGGAGACACTGGCACAGGTTGCCCAGGGAGGCTGTGGCTGTGCCCTCCCTGGAGGTGTTGAAGGCCAGGCTGGATGAGGCCCTGAGCAGCCTGTGCTGGTGGAAGGTGTCCCTGCCCATGGCACTGGATGACCTTGCAGGTCCCTTCCAACCCAACCCAACCCCAATCTGTGATCACACAACCCCAGGGGCCACCAAAGCAGCTCAGAGCAGCCCCAGCATCAGCCCAGTGGGTAGGGGTGCCCCAGCCCCACAACCTCAGCAAAGCCTCTCTGTGGTGACCACCACTCTGAAGGTGGCCACCAAAGCCACCCTGCAGGGGTGACCCCCAGATGGCAGCTTTGGAGGGCCCCAGTGCTTTGCTGTCCCCATTCCCAGGCAAAGAGAGGAATCCCCCAGCTCCAGCCCTCTGCTCTCCTCCACCACACACTTGCATGGGAGCATTGCTGTGAGCACAGCTCAGCTGGGAACCCTTGTGCCACTTGGGCTCTGCCTCAGCAGAACCATCTCCCCAGCATGGATTTGTATCCAGTCCCTTCCCCTGCAGAGGGAGAAGAGCTGGAAGGAGGCAGAGAAGCTGCTGAAGCAGGAGTGGCTGAAACCAGCAGCAGATCCAAGTCCTGTCCCTTCAAATGAATCCCTTCAAACCTGAGTGATTAAGAACAAATTAAGGATTCAAGCCACACACCCAGCTGGGGTCCTTGCCAAGTTGTTTTCAAGCCTTCCCCTCTTCCATCCCCCTTCCCCTCCACCCCAGCACTCCAAGAGGAGCTAATGGCAGATTCCATTAATTGGCAGCATGCACAGGGGAGGTTAACCTCCACTTCATTACAGCTAATTTCAGTTCTGCAGGAGCAGGGCCAGCACACTTCATAGAATCATAGAATCAGTCAGGGTTGGAAGGGACCACAAGGATCATCCAGTTCCAACCCCCCTGCCATGGGCAGGGACACCTCACACTAGAGCAGGCTGGCCAGAGCCATTAGGCTCTGGAGAAACCCTCTTGATGTCACCCCTCCTGACAGGCAGCTCTCCCTGCTGCCCCTTCCCTGCTCCCCACCCCTGCACTCCCAGAACCATCATGGAATGGCAGAGGTCAGAAGGGAGCTCTGGGGATCGTGAAGTGCCAGCTGGAGGAGTTTTGCCCACCAAGGAAGTGGTGGCAATGGAAAGAGGAAAGGGTTTGGTTCCACTGCCACAGCATTCCTGCAGAGGGGAATGGGAAGGCACAGGGACACCAAACAAACAGCAGGAGGGAGAGCCAGGGGGAGCTGCTGGAGCAGTTGTGCCTCAGTTTGCCTGCAAAGTAAGGCAGGAAAATCAGTGCTGAACTGTGCAAAATGTGACAGCTAGAGAGCAGAGCAGGTCCAGAGGAGGCCACAAAGGTGATCAGAGGCTGGAGAAGCTCCCCTGTGGGGACAGGCTGGGAGAGTTGGGGCTGTGCAGCCTGGAGAAGGCTACAGGGAGACCTTAGAGCAACCTTCCAGAAGCTGAAGGGGATCCAGGAGAGCTGCGGAGGGACTTTGGAGAAGGGCTGGGAGTGCCAGGACCAGAGACAATGGCTTTGAGCTGGGAGAGGGGAGAGGGAGAGTGGAGAGGAGGAAGAAATTGTTTGCAGTGAGGCTGGGGAGACACTGGCACAGGTTGCTCAGGGAGGCTGTGGCTGTGCCCTCCCTGGAGGTGTTGAAGGCCAGGCTGGATGAGGCCCTGAGCAAGCTGTGCTGGTGGGAGGTGTCCCTGCCCATGGCAGGGGGTTGGAGCTGGATGAGCTTTCAGGTCCCTTCCAGCCCAACCCATTCCATGAATCCATGAATGACCTGGCAAGGCCCAGCCTTGGGACAGCCCTTCCCACATCACCTGTGGAGCAGGGTGAAGTCCTACTGCCCTCCTGCCTCCCACCCACAGAGGTTTGGAGCCAAACCTTCATCCCCTGGAGCTCCAGCAGCCCTGGAGGTGGCCAGCTCCTGCTGCAGCTCACCTCCTCACCCAGCTCCACCAGCAGCCTCCCAGCCCTGCCACTTACCCTGCCAGCAGCTCCATGCCACCACAGCTCCCTGCTCTGTGAGCTGTCACCTCCACACCACAGCAGCTCTCCTGCCAAGTCCTCACCCACCCAACCACCCCAGCCAGGAGCTCAGGACCTGAGCTGGAGCCTGGGAAGGCTGCTGGCTCCTTTGTGTGCCTCCAGCTTTGCCACCAGGCATGGCTCAGCCTTCCCCCACCCTCTGCTGCCAGCTCTGCCTCTTCCCAGCCTGGCCTATTTCCAGCAGATATTCCTCCACACTGTTGTTTATCCCATGCAAAGAAGGCCATGCTGTGGCCTCCAGCTCCACTGCCCTCCAAGCATGAGGAGGAATTTCTTTAATTTAAGGGTGGCAGAGCCCTGGAGCAGGCTGCTCAGAGGGGTTGTGGAGTCTCCTTCTCTGGAGACTTTCCAAACACACCTGGATGTGCTCCTGTGTGCCCTGCCCTGGGTGCTCCTGTTCTGGCAGAGGGGTTGGACTGGATGCTCTCCAGAGGTCCCTCCCAACCCCTGCCAGTCTGTGACTAACCCAGAGGGATGCAAATCCAAAGTCAGACACAGATATCCACCCTCATTGCTTGCACATTTGCCCAAACCAGTTTAAATGCTCCAGCCCTCTTCCAGGGCTTCTCTCCCAGTGCTTTGCTGCAGGGTCCCAGGGAGCTCTGCTTCTAACCACCCTGGGCCAATGCCACCCCCAAAGAGCCCCCAAGTCAGGCAAAGTCCCTGGGAGCTGCAGGGATGCAGATGCACACAGACAGAGGTGCCCCTGTGCCTTCTTACTCAGAGATCCTTGGAATGGGTTGGCCTGGAAGGGACCTGAAAGCTCATCCAGCTCCAACCCCCTGCCCTGGGCAGGGACACCTCCCACCAGCACAGCTTGCTCAGGGCCTCATCCAGCCTGGCCTTCAACACCTCCAGGCAGGAGGCAGCCACAGCCTCCCTGGGCAACCTGTGCCAGTGTCTCCCCACAATCACTCCAAACAATTTCTTCCTCCTCTCCACTCTCACTCTCCCCTCTCCCAGCTCAAAACCATTGTCTCTGGTCCTGGCACTCCCAGCCCTTGTCTAAAGTCCCTCCCCAGCTCTCCTGGAGCCCCTTCAGCCCATGCAGACCACTCTTACTGCCCTCCTTCTGAACTTCTCCTCTCAGAACTGCTAAGGACACCTCCTGCCACCACTCCATGAACTGAACGGGTGACCTCACCGTGGCTTCCTTCACCTAAATCGTCCCAGGAGAAACCAATGCACCTTTGCAGCAGGCACAGCATCCACGGGACACAGCTGCTCGGCCCCCGCTTCCTTCCTGCCTGCCCGGCGCTGCTCCGCGGCCACCGCTCCCAGCCCTGCTCTGCTCCACATCCACCGCTCCCAGCCCTGCTCTGCTCCACATCCACCGCTCCCAGCCCTGCTCTGCTCCTCATCCACCGCTCCCAGCCATGCTCTGCTCCACATCCACCGCTCCCAGCCCTGCTCTGCTCCACATCCACCGCTCCAAGCCCTGCTCTGCTCCTCATCCACCGCTCCCAGCCCTGCTCTGCTCTGCTCCACACCCACCGCTCCCAGCCCTGCTCTGCTCCACATCCACCGCTCCCAGGCCTGCTCTGCTCCTCATCCACCGCTCCCAGCCCTGCTCTGCTCCACATCCACCGCTCCCAGCCCTGCTCTGCTCCTCATCCACCGCTCCCAGCCCTGCTCTGCTCTGCTCCACACCCACCGCTCCCAGCCCTGCTCTGCTCCACATCCACCGCTCCCAGCCCTGCTCTGCCCCACATCCACCGCTCCCAGCCCTGCTCTGCTCTGCTCCACATCCACCGCTCCCAGCCCTGCTCTGCTCCACATCCACCGCTCCCAGGCCTGCTCTGCTCCTCATCCACCGCTCCCAGCCCTGCTCTGCTCCTCATCCACCGCTCCCAGCCCTGCTCTGCTCCACATCCACCGCTCCCAGCCCTGCTCTGCTCCACATCCACCGCTCCCAGCCCTGCTCTGCTCCTCATCCACCGCTCCCAGCCCTGCTCTGCTCTGCTCCACATCCACCGCTCCCAGCCCTGCTCTGCTCCACATCCACCGCTCCCAGGCCTGCTCTGCTCCTCATCCACCGCTCCCAGCCCTGCTCTGCTCCACATCCACCGCTCCCAGCCCTGCTCTGCTCCTCATCCACCGCTCCCAGCCCTGCTCTGCTCCACATCCACCACTCCCAGGCCTGCTCTGCTCCTCATCCACCGCTCCCAGCCCTGCTCTGCTCCTCATCCACCGCTCCCAGCCCTGCTCTGCTCTGCTTCACATCCACCGCTCCCAGCCCTGCTCTGCTCCTCATCCACCGCTCCCAGCCCTGCTCTGCTCTGCTCCACACCCACCGCTCCCAGCCCTGCTCTGCTCCACATCCATCGCTCCCAGCCCTGCTCTGCTCCTCATCCACCGCTCCCAGCCCTGCTCTGCTCCACATCCACCGCTCCCAGCCCTGCTCTGCTCTGCTCCTCATCCACCGCTCCCAGCCCTGCTCTGCTCCACATCCACCGCTCCCAGCCCTGCTCTGCTCCTCATCCACCGCTCCCAGCCCTGCTCTGCTCCACATCCACCGCTCCGAGCCCTGCTCTGCTCCTCATCCACCGCTCCCAGCCCTGCTCTGCTCTGCTCCACATCCACCGCTCCCAGCCCTGCTCTGCTCCTCATCCACCACTCCCAGCCCTGCTCTGCTCCACATCCACCGCTCCCAGCCCTGCTCTGCTCCTCATCCACCGCTCCCAGCCCTGCTCTGCTCCTCATCCACCGCTCCCAGCCCTGCTCTGCTCCACACCCACCGCTCCCAGCCCTGCTCTGCTCCACATCCACCGCTCCCAGCCCTGCTCTGCTCCACATCCACCGCTCCCAGCCCTGCTCTGCTCCACATCCACCGCTCCCAGCCCTGCTCTGCTCCACATCCACCGCTCCCAGCCCTGCTGTGCTCCTCATCCACCGCTCCCAGCCCTGCTCTGCTCCTCATCCACCGCTCCCAGCCCTGCTCTGCTCCTCATCCACCGCTCCCAGCCCTGCTCTGCTCCTCATCCACCGCTCCCAGCCCTGCTCTGCTCCACATCCACCGCTCCCAGCCCTGCTCTGCTCCTCATCCACCGCTCCCAGCCCTGCTCTGCTCCTCATCCACCGCTCCCAGCCCTGCTCTGCTCCTCATCCACCGCTCCCAGCCCTGCTCTGCTCCACATCCACCGCTCCCAGCCCTGCTCTGCTCCTCATCCACCGCTCCCAGCCCTGCTCTGCTCCTCATCCACCGCTCCCAGGCCTGCTCTGCTCCTCATCCACCGCTCCCAGGCCTGCTCTGCTCCTCATCCACCGCTCCCAGGCCTGCTCTGCTCCTCATCCACCACTCCCAGCCGTGCTCTGCTCCTCATCCACCGTTCCCAGCCGTGCTCTGCTCCTCATCCACCGCTCCCAGCCCTGCTCTGCTCCTCATCCACCGCTCCCAGCCCTGCTCTGCTCCTCATCCACCGCTCCCAGCCCTGCTCTGCTCCTCATCCACCGCTCCCAGCCCTGCTCTGCTCCACATCCTCCATTCCCAGCCCTGCTGTGCTCTGCTCTGCTCCTCATCCACCGCTCCCAGCCCTGCTCTGCTCCACATCCACCGCTCCCAGCCCTGCTCTGCTCCTCATCCACCGCTCCCAGCCCTGCTCTGCTCCACATCCACCGCTCCCAGCCCTGCTCTGCTCCTCATCCACCGCTCCCAGCCCTGCTCTGCTCTGCTCCTCATCCACCACTCCCAGCCCTGCTCTGCTCCTCATCCACCGCTCCCAGCCCTGCTCTGCTCCTCATCCACCGCTCCCAGCCTTGCTCTGCTCCACATCCACCGCTCCCAGCCCTGCTCTGCTCCACATCCACCGCTCCCAGCCCTGCTCTGCTCCACATCCACCGCTCCCAGCCCTGCTCTGCTCCACATCCACCGCTCCCAGCCCTGCTCTGCTCCTCATCCACCGCTCCCAGCCCTGCTCTGCTCCTCATGAACCGCTCGCAGCCCTGCTCTGCTCCACATCCACCGCTCCCAGCCCTGCTCTGCTCTGCTCCTCATCCACCGCTCCAAGCCCTGCTCTGCTCCTCATCCACCGCTCCAAGCCCTGCTCTGCTCCTCATCCACCGCTCCCAGCCCTGCTCTGCTCCACATCCACCGCTCCCAGCCATGCTCTGCTCCACATCCACCGCTCCCAGCCCTGCTCTGCTCCTCATGAACCGCTCCCAGCCCTGCTCTGCTCCACATCCACCGCTCCCAGCCCTTCTCTGCTCCACATCCACCGCTCCCAGCCCTGCTCTGCTCCTCATCCCCCATTCCCAGCCCTGCTCTGCTCCTCATCCACCGCTCCCAGCCCTGCTCTGCTCCTCATCCACCGCTCCCAGCCCTGCTCTGCTCCTCATCCCCCATTCCCAGCCCTGCTGTGCTCCTCATCCACCGCTCCCAGCCCTGCTCTGCTCCCCATCCTCCATTCCCAGCCCTGCTCTGCTCCTCATTCACCGCTCCCAGCCCTGCTCTGCTCCTCATCCACTGCTCCCAGCCCTGCTCTGCTCCTCATCCACCACTCCCAGCCCTGCTCTGCTCCTCATCCACCGCTCCCAGCCCTGCTCTGCTCCCCATCCTCCATTCCCAGCCCTGCTCTGCTCCTCATTCACCGCTCCCAGCCCTGCTCTGCTCCTCATCCACCGCTCCCAGCCCTGCTCTGCTCCACATCCACCGCTCCGAGCCCTGCTCTGCTCCTCATCCACCGCTCCCAGCCCTGCTCTTCATCCACAGCCACCGCTCCCAGCCCTGCTCTGCTTCACATCCTCCATTCCCAGCCTCTGCTCTGTTGCCTGCACAGCTCTGCCTGCATCAGCTTGGAGAAGAGAAGGCTCCAAGGATCCCTCAGAGCAGTCTTCTAGTAGCTGAAGGGGCTCCAGGAGAGCTGAGGAGGGACTTTGGAGAAGGGCTGGCAGTGCCAGGACAAGGGACAATGGCTTGGAGCTGGGAGAGGGGAGAGTGAGAGTGGAGAGGAGGAAGAAATTGTTTGGAGTGATTGTGGGGAGACACTGGCACAGGTTGCCCAGGGAGGCTGTGGCTGTGCCCTCCCTGGAGGTGTTGAAGGCCAGGCTGGATGAGGCCTTGAGCAGCCTGGGCTGGTGGGAGGTGTCCCTGCCCATGGCAGTGGGTTGGCACTGGATGACCTTTCAGGTCCCCTCCACCCCAACCCATTGTCATTCTATGATAACCAGTAAGCAAGCAGTCCACCTGCCTGGGATCCATCCTCTCCAGTGCTTCCACACCCAGCAAGAAGCTTCCAAGGGCTGTTCAGGGTTGGTGGGACTGATGAAGACCAGAGTGGAGCACTGCTGAGGACAACAGGCAGAGCTGGAACTGTCACCAGCCCAGGGCTGAGGAGCAGCAGCAGCAGCAGCACTCTCTGCCCCAGGATCGATCAGAAGCTCAGGCAGAGGCTCATCTGCACCCAAGGCCCCTTGTCCACAGCACCAAACCAGCATGGGATGGGAACAGGATGGGAAACCACAGCCAGGAAGAAAAACCACCTGAGACATCTGCAAAACCCTGGAACAGTTTGGGAAGAGATACTCCAGCCCCTTCCATCATAGCTCTCTGTGAGGCACAGCAGAAAAGGTGCTTGAAATCAACCTGTTTGAAGCCTTTTGAAGGACCATCTGGCCTGGGCTGCTCCAGGAGAAGCTTCTAGGCAGAGACACATCCTCCAGCACACAGGCTGCTGCCACAGCCCTCAGGCACCCTCTGATCCTGGCCAGGGCTCACCAAGGCAATGAAAGCAAACACTGGAGAGCCTTCACCAACCCTGCATCCCAAGCCAGGGTTAGTCACAGGCTCAGTAAGGTTGGACAAGACCTTTAAGATCATTGAGTCCCATGGTTGGGAGGGACCTTCAAGGTTGGAGCTCCATGGGCAGGGAGGTTGGAGCTGGATGATCTTGAAGGTCCCTCCCAACCCAACCCCTTCTCCTCAGGAGTGGAAGGGGAACAATTTCAATCAACCCAAGGCCAGGTGCTGGCCAGAGCACAGCAGCACACAGAGAGTTTGCTGCTTCTCTACTTCAACTGCTGAGGTCTGAGGTGCTTGAGCAGCTCCATTTCCCCTTAATTGGTGCAACTGTCTTTAACCCTGCTCCCCAGCCCTGCTGCCATGGTTACCACACAGCCAGCCAGGTGTATTTTTAGCCTTGCCCAAATAAATCCTCTCCAAGAGCTTTTCCAGCACACAGCTCTCCTTGCTCTGGGACTGGAGAATGAAGAGCCTGCAACAGAATCCAAAGGGGGGGGGGGGGAGGGGGGGCAGAATTCAAAAGGGGTTAAAGGAAGGAGTGAGGCTCCAAGCACAGCACCTTCCACCAGGACACTTTGTAGGAGGCTTCTCCCAGGGATGGGACAAGAGGGAATGGCCTCAAGGTGGACACTGGGAAAAGGGTTTTCACAGCAAGGGTTCCCAGGCTGCCTAGGAAGGTGGAGGAGTCCCAATGCCTGGAGGAGTTTAATAGGGATGGTGGACTTGTTAGAACAGGAACTGCTTGGACTCAAGGTGCTTGAAGGTATTTTCCAGCTAAATGATTCCATGATTCCATGGCACTGCTTCCCTCCACTGCCTGGAGGCAGGTCCAGGGCACACCTGAGGCTATGATCACAACAGGACCACAGGGCAGGATGGGACAGCTGAGGTGGCCACGTGCTGTGTTGGATGGGAAGGGAGTTTGGGGGACTGTGAGGAGAAGGAGAACAGAGCTGTGCCTGAGGACAACCAATGAGGCAGCTGAGAGCTCAGGGCCCAGGGCTGGGGGACTCCCCCTCTGCTCTGCTGAGACCTCACCTGGAACACTGCCTCCAGTTCTGGAGCCCCCAGCACAGGAAGGACCTGGAGATGCTGGGGAGGGGCCAGAGGAGGCCATGAAGATGATCAGAGGGCTGGAGAAGCTCCCCTGTGGGGACAGGCTGGGAGAGTTGGGACTGTTCAGCCTGGAGAAGAGAAGGCTCCAGGGAGACCTTAGAGCAACCTTCCAGTAGCTGAAGGGGCTCCAGGAGAGCTGGGGAGGGACTTTGGAGAAGGGCTGGGAGTGCCAGGATGAGGGACAATGGCTTTGAGCTGAGAGTGGAGATGAGGAAGAAATTGGAGTGAGGGTGGGGAGAGACTGGCACAGGTTGCCCAGGGAGGCTGTGGATGTCCCTTCCCTGGAGGTGCTGAAGGCCAGGCTGGATGAGGCCCTGAGCAAGCTGTGCTGGTGGGAGGTGTCCCTGCCCATGGCAGGAGGTTGGAGTTGGCTGAGCTTTCAGGTCCCTTCCAACCCACCCCATTCCAGGATTCCCTGAGTGCCTGAGCACTGGAGCTGCTAAAGCTGATGAGACCCAAACAAGCTGATCCTGAGCTCGTTAGTAACTCACTAATGATGTTTCCCTCTGACCCAGCCATGCCTTTCCTCACAGCTCAGGCTGCTTTGGAGCAAAATCCATCCCTCCAAAGCCACCCTGCACAGCAGGAGAACCAGGGCAGCACACATCAGGAGGGCTGCTCCCTGGGAAGCCTTCTGCATCCAATGCTGTGAGGCAGCCTGAAGACAGCAACAGCCCAGCCAGGACCAACAGCCTGTGGTGCTGGGGGCACAGCACCCTTCCCCCTGGGCCTCTTCAAAGCAGGCACCAAGACAAGCAGGTCCACCCCAGCCAAGGAAGATCCCTCCCAGGCCTGCCCAGCAGGTTTCTTCCTCCTCACACACAAACCCACATCTCATCTCCTGTTTGAATGAAGAGAACAACTTTGGACCTCCAGACTCATGGTGAATCCTCACAGCACTCAGAGATGTTGTCACCTTCCACAGCATCCCAGCAGGGTGGGGCTGGAAGAGACCTCTGGAGCTCCCCCAGCCCAAGCCCTGCTCCAGCAGGGCACCCACAGCACAATGCCCAGGAGCACAATGCCCAGGGGGGGTTGGAAGCTCTCCACACAAGGACACTCCACAACCTCTCTGGGCAGCCTGCTCCAGCCCTCCAGCACCCTCACACCAAACAACTTTCTCCTCCTGCTCACATCCAACCTCCTGCCTGACACTTTGTGCCCCTTGCCCCTTGTGCTGGCCCTGGGCACCACTGAGCAGCGTCTGGCCCCAGCCTCTTGCCCCCCACAGCTCCTTTAGCTCTTGCTGAGCATTGCTCAGCTGCCCTCTGGGGCTGCTCTTCTGCAGGCTCTCAGCCCCAGGGCTCTCAGCCTTTGCTGCTCCCAGAGCTGCTCCAGGCCCCTCAGCAGCTCTGCAGCCTCCCCTGGACTCTCTCCAGCAGTTCTCTCTCTCCTGAACTGGGGAGCCCAGAACTGGCCCCAGGACTCCAGATGTGGCCTCACAAGGTCAGAGTAGAAGGGGATGAGAACCTCCCTTGCCCTGCTGGCCACACTCTTCCTCATGCACTGCAGGAGATCATTGCCTTTCCTGGCCATGAGGGCACTTTGCTGTTAACTTTTCCACCAGGATTCTTTCACCAGCTGCTTCTTCCCCTGCCTTCTCCTTCCCAGACCCACTCACAGTCACTAACTCCACCAAACCTCCTGTTCTGCTGGCCAGCTGAAGGTCTCCCACACCTTCCCTCTTGACAGGCATCAGCCACTACCCAGAGACATCAGATGCCCTCAGGTCAAGTCCCGACCTCCCACCCCAGGGGACCAGCACACTGCCAAGGATCCTTCCTCAAGGAGCCACCCCCCAGGTGCCATTTCCCCTCTGCACTTTGGGACCATTAGTGCATCCAACATGGCAAACTCACCTGGGCCACCTGGAACAGGGACACTGCCACAGTCCCAGACAGGGGACACCTCTTTGACTCAGCACCGGCAGCTCCAGAGCCTGGGGAAGCAGCAGCACACCTGGCAAGGAGACACAACCTGTCAGGTTCCAAGGGCTGAAGCAGAAGGAAGATGCCCCTGAAGGGCTGGGACATGGATCCTGCTGCACAGGAGGGAAAAGAGGCTGAGAGCCCAGTGGGAAGCAGCAGGCAGACTGGGAAGCAGACTGCAGCACAGAGTCATGGAATCGTTAAGGTGGGAAAAGCCCTCCCAGAGCATCCAGTCCAACATCAACCCAACCCCACCATGGACACATGGCCAAGGGCCATGGCCACAGGGTTCTGGAACACCTCCAGGCATGGGGACTCCACCACCTCCCTGGGCAGCCTCTTCCAGTCCCTGACCACTCTTGCAGCAAAGACATTTTGCCTCCTCTCCAACCTAACCCTCCCCTGGCACACTTTCAGGCCATTGCCTCTCCTTCTATCCCCTGAGCCTAGGGAGCAGAGCCCAAGCCCCAGCTGGCTCCAGCCTCCTCTCAGGGAGCTGCAGAGAGCAATGAGGTCTCCCTCAGCCTCCTCTTCTCCAGGCTCAACACCCCCAGCTCCCTCAGCTGCTCCTCCCCAGCCCTCTTCCCCAGCTCTCTTGCCCTTCTCTGGACCTGCCCCAGCTCCTCAGTGTCCTTCTCACCCTGTGGTGTCCAGAACTGAGCCCAGTGCCCAAGCTGTGACCAAGCACAGGGGCACCTTCACTTCCCTGCTCCTGCTGGCCACACTGTTCTTGCTCCAGGCAAGGCTGCTGGTGGCCTTCTTGGCCACCTGGGCACACTGCTGGAGGTTTAAACTCCCCTCACTCAGTACCACAGGCAGCCAGTGCCTGAGTGAACCTTCCCAGCACCACCCAGACCTCTGCTCACTGGGCTGTGCACCACCACCCACAGCACAGTCACAGCTCCCAGGCCCAGATGGGTTGTTCCTCTGCCCTGGCAGCAAGAGGGACAGGAAGACCTCAAGTTGCTGCTGCCACACAACCCTCCCTCCCCAGTTCCCTCTGCCCTGCAGCCCAAAGCCTCCCAGCCCTTCCTAAGCACTACAGAGCAAGGTCTCACAGCTCTGCTCTGGGGACCTCTCCATCTCCCAGGTGAGGAAAAACCTGTGCCAGGGAGGAGAGGACTCTGTGGTGCCCACAGGTTAGAGGCATGCCTGGAGCTCTGCCACTCTCTGGGCCAGCTGCAAGCACAGCTGGCACTGCAGGGCTGCATCCAGCAGGGAGGCCTGAACAGCTCAGGCTGTGGGCATGCACCCTGCAGTCCCCAGGAGGGCTGACACCTGGCTTCATGAGCAGCTCTGATCCACTCAGGCCACCAGCAGCCTGGCCTGGAGCAGCATTGAGGTGGCAGCAGGAGCAGGGCAGGGATTGTGCCTCTGGACTGGGCACTGGGGAGTGCTGGGGTCAGTTCTGGGTTCCTCACTGCAAGAAGGACATTAAGGAGCTGGAGCAGGTCCAGAGAAGGGCAACCAAGCTGGGGAAGGGTCTGGAGAAGAGGGCTGGGGAGGAGCAGCTGAGGGAGCTGGGGGTGTTGAGCCTGCAGAAGAGGAGGCTGAGGGAGACCTCATTGCTCTCTGCAGCTCCCTGAGAGGAGGCTGGAGCCAGCTGGGGCTTGGGCTCTGCTCCCAAGGAACAAGAGACAAGGAGAGGAAATGGACTGAACTTGCCCCAGGGGAGGTTTAGGTTGCACATCAGAAGAAATTTCTTCCCTGGAAGGCTTCTCAAAGCCTTGGCCCAGGCTGCCCAGGGAGGTGGCTGAATCCCCATCCCTGGAGGTGTTTCCAAGAGGCAGAGCTGTGGTGCTGAGGGCCATGGTTCAGCACCAGCCTTGGTAGAGCTAGAGAATGGTTGGCCTGGACGACATGAAAGGTCCTCGGCCAAGCAAAACAGCTCCATGATTCTGTGATCCTGTGGTCCCATTTCCAGCAGCCACTGCTCCAGGTTCCCCTCTGCACTCTCACAAAGGGATGTTCCTGAAACAACACAGCAGAGAAGTGGCTCCAGCTCAGAAGGTCAAACACAGCCACAGGGCAGCTGCAGCCCTTCCCATTTAGTGGCACACCACAGGGGAGAGCTTGCAAAAGAATGAAGAGGAAGAAGCATCTCAGAGGGATCTCTTCTCCATACCTGCACAGAGCAGGCAGCTGCCCTGCCCCACCACTCACACAGACTCACAGAACTCTCAGGGCTGGAAGAGACCTCAGGGATCATCCAGCTCCAATCCCCTGCCATGGGCAGGGACACCTCACACTAGAGCAGGGCAGAGCCTGGGGAGGAGGAGAACCTCCCTTGAGCTGTAGTTCCCTGTCCTGTTTGAGATGAGGAGCCCAGAACTGGAGCCAGGACCAGGTGAGGTCTCACCAGGGCAGAACAGAAGGGGAGAAGAACCTCCCTGGACCTGCTGGCCACACTCTTAATGCTCCCCTGGATGCCAGTGGCCTTCTTGGCAGGGAAGGCACAGCCACAGCCTCCCTGGGCAACCTGTTCCAGTGCCTCCCCACCCTCACCCCAAAGAATTTCTTCCTCATCTCCAGTCTCAATCTCCCCTCCTCCAGCTTCAATCCCTTCCCTCCCATCCTCTCACTCCCAACCCTTGTCAAAGTCCTTTCCCATGGGATTCAGCTGTTCCTCAGCCTTCATCATTTTTGTTATTTCATTTCTTCCTTCAAGCCACTTTTCAGTGCCTGCTAAAAGCCCTCAGTAAGTCTGGAAGCTGTCACAGCTCTCCAGGAGCTCCCCAGCCATCAAAAGGACACAAACCTGCTCAGCTCTGCCTGCTCCCCCTCCCCAGCTCTGCTGGCACACAGACACAGGCTCTGTGAAGCAGGGAGAGGATCTCAGCCCAGAACCCAAGCCCTGTTTCAGCCTCAGTGAGCTATGCCAGGCAGCCAGAACCAGATCACGTCAGCCCTGCTGCTCCAGGGCCAGGAGTCACTGCTTCTCCACATGGAAAATTGCATTTCCTACATGGAGCTAACCCATGAAGAGCTCCAAAAGGTCAGCAGGATGAAGCCATCAACTGATCACAAAAAAGCAACTCCCTGCTGGGAGCCTGTGCTCCCTGGAGCAAACACTCCACCTACAGCAAGCTGTGCCAGACCTGCTCACCCAGCCCTGCCACCATCCCTGGGTGACTCTTGGCACTGCCACTGCAGCCTGATGGAGCTGTACACCCAGCTGGTACCCCCCAAACACCAGGCAGCATTCCAGGGAAGCCAAGCACCATCCAGTGCCAACTGTGTGCTGGGCTGCAGCAACAGGAGGGTGACCAGCAGGAGGAGGGAAGGCATTCTGCTCTGCTCTGCTCAGACCCCACCTGCAGCATCCCCACCACAAAAAGGACCTGGAGATGCTGGAGAGGGGCCAGAGGAGGTCACCAAGATGATCAGAGGCTGGAGAAGCTCCCCTGTGGGGCCAGGCTGGGAGAGTTGGGACTGTTCAGGCTGGAGAAGAGAAGGCTCCAGGGAGACCTTAGAGCAACCTTCCAGTGCCTGAAGGGGCTCCAGGAGAGCTGGGGAGGGACTTTGGACAAGGGCTGGGAGTGGCAGGATGAGGGACAATGGCTTTGAGCTGGGAGAGGGGAGAGTGAGAGTGGAGAGGAGGAAGAAATTGTTTGCAGTGAGGCTGGGGAGAGACTGGCACAGGTTGCCCAGGGAGGCTGTGGCTGTGCCCTCCCTGGAGGTGTTGAAGGCCAGGCTGGATGAGGCCTTGAGCAGCCTGTGCTGGTGGGAGGTGTCCCTGCCCATGGCAGGAGGTTGGAGTTGGCTGAGCTTTCAGGTCCCTTCCAACCCAACCCATTCTGTGAACCCCCCACACTCACAAGCAGAGTCTCAGCAGAGCAGATCCTCACTTCCCAGAGGAGAGGCTCTGTGCCCTTGCACTGCTTTCATCCTGGAGGGAGGTCACCCAGGGGTGCTCCCATTGACAGCATCTGGCTCAACAAACCATGACCTGAATTGCATCAGAGCAGCAGGAGGCACTTCCAGCCCTCCCTGCAGGGAGGGAGAGGAGCAGCACAGCCCCTGAGGTCCTTCTCCAAGCCTGCACAGCAGCCATGTGGGAGCAGAGCCCATGGTGCCTGGTTCCACTCAAGCCACAGGTTGAGGGGGAGCTCAAGGGAGGTTCTTCTCCACCTCCACTCTGCCCTAGGGAAGCCACATCCTGAGTCCTGGGTCCAGTTCTGGGCTCCTCAGGTCAGGAGAGACAGAGAACTGCTGGAGAGAGTCCAGGGGAGGCTGCAGAGCTTCTGAGGGGCCTGGAGCAGCTCTGTGAGGAGCAAAGGCTGAGAGCCCTGGGGCTGAGAGCCTGCAGAAGAGCAGCCCCAGAGGGCAGCTGAGCAATGCTCAGCAAGAGCTAAAGGAGCTGTGGGTAGGGGGCAAGAGGCTGGGGCCAAGTATCTCCCAAGTAAAGCCTTTGACACTGTCTCCCACAGCATCCTCCTGGAGAAACTGGCTGCTCATGGCTGTGCTGGGTGAAAACCTGGCTGATGGCTGCTCCCAGAGAGAGGTGGGGATGGAGGTAACTGCAGGTGGTGGCCACTCAGCAGTGCTGCTCCCCAGGGCTCAGTTCCCTTTGATGTCTTCAGCAGTGCTCTGGGTGGGGGCATGGAGGCAGCCTCAGGCAGTTTGCAGATGGCACCAAATTGGGTGGCAGAGTTGATCTGCTGCAGGGCAGGAGGCTCTGCAGAGGGCCCTGGCCAGGCTGGCTCCATGGCTGAGGCCAATGGGATGAGGTTCAACAAGGCCAAGGGCTGGGTCCTGCCCTGGGGTCACAACAACCCCAGGAAGGCTCCAGGCTGGGGGCAGAGTGGCTGCAAAGTGCCCAGCAGAGAAGGGCCTGGGGGTGCTGGGTGCCAGCAGCTGAAGAGGAGCCAGGGAGTGCCCAGGTGGGCAAGAAGGGCAGCAGCAGCCTGGCCTGGAGCAGCAATGGGGTGGCAGCAGGAGCAGGGCAGGGATTGTGCTCCTGGACTGGGCACTGGGGAGGCCACAGCTTGAGTGCTGGGGTCAGGTCTGGGCTCCTCACTCCAAGAAGGACATTGAGGAGCTGGAGCAGGGCCAGAGAAGGGCAAGAGAGCTGGGGAAGGGTCTGGAGAAGAGGGCTGGGGAGGAGCAGCTGAGGGAGCTGGGGGTGTTGAGCCTGGAGAAGAGGAGGCTGAGGGAGACCTCATTGCTCTCTGCAGCTCCCTGAGAGGAGGCTGGAGCCAGCTGGGGCTTGGGCTCTGCTCCCTAGGCTCAGGTGATAGGAGAGGCAATGGCCTGAAAGTGTGCCAGGGGAGGTTCAGGTTGGACATTAGGAAAAGTTTCTTCCCAACAAGGGCTTTCAGGCACTATCCCAGGCTGCCCAGGGAGGTGGTGGAGTCCCCAGCCTTGGAGGTGTTTAAAAGCCTCCTGGAGGTGGTGCTGAGGGAGGTGGTTTGGTGGCAGTGGCTCAGCAGCAGTGCTGGGGTTGGGAGCTCTGGGTGGAATTGATGATCTCAGAGGTCTCTTCCAACCTCAACAGTTCAAGGATTCTCTAAGCCCCTTGGGCAGAGGCTGTGCCCCTAGTGCTGTGGCAGCCAGGATGCAGCCAGGCAGTGCTGCTGGCACACCAAAGGGCACCCCCAATGCTCTCAGCAGCTCTGGCTGCTAGCATCCAGGGCAGGCAGGGCTCTCAGCTGCACTCTGACTCTGCTCCCTGCCACAGGTGACATCCTCTGCAGTCACCTTTCCTAGCTCTGCCTGGGGTTTCCCCAGTCTGCTGCTGGCTCCAGACACAGGTTCCTCTTCCCCAGGCCTCCTGCAAGTCCCAAGGCAAAGGAAGCAGAGGAGGAATCACTGCAGCTGAGCTCAGCACAATTCCCATCACCTGCCCTCCTAAAACAATTAAATCATTTAAGCTAACAAGGGCAATGTTTGCTCTCCTGTTCTACACCTCCTCCGGAGGTGAAGGGCTGATAATGAATTGCTGACCACATTGCCAACCATGGCTGCCACCCTGGGGAGAGCATCCCAGCCCCTGCTGCCCACAGAGGTCACTCCCCAGATGAACACACAAGACCTTGGCTGAGTCCTCACCCAGCAGAAGCTTGGCAGCACAACTTGCTCCCCACTGACATCCCAGCAGAGGTCACTTGGAGAAAGCTAAGAGCAGCTCCTTGACCTGCACAGGGCTGGAGAGGCTCTCAGGAAGAGGAACCAAGGTGACCTCACTGTTCTTACAGAAGCTCTGGAGAGGGCTGGAGCTTCTCTGCTATGAGGACAGGCTGAGAGAGTTGGGGTTGTTCAGGCTGGAGAGGAGAAGGCTCCAAGGAGACCTTCTTGTGGCCTTCCAGTATCTTCAGGGGGCTGCAAGAAAGCTGGGGAGGGACTTCTTAGGGTGTGGGGTAGGGATAGGACTGGGGGGAATGGAGCAAAACTAGAAGTGGGGAGATTGAGATTGGATGTTAGGAAGAAGTTGTTGGCCAGGAGGGTGGTGAGAGACTGGCACAGGTTGCCCAGGGAGGTGGTGGAAGCCTCATCCCTGGAGGTTTTTGCAGCCAGGCTGGAGGTGGCTGTGAGCAACCTGCTGTAGTGTGAGGTGTTGGAACTGGAGGATCCTTGAGGTCCCTTCCAACCCTGACAATCCTGTAGCTTGGAACAGCTTCACTAAACCCTTTGCCTTGCCTTCTCATCCAGCTGCCTCTCCCTGCACTGGAGGAGACCACCTGAGCTCCAGTGTGCAAACACAAAGGGGCTGCAGGTGCCCTGGGTCTGAGGAGCACTGGAGTGAGGGTTGTTAGGTGCAGATTTTTGCCTAGCAGAAGGGGAGCAGGAAGGACATCAGCTAAGTCATGCAACCACCATGAGAAACCTCAGGTTCTCCTGACTCTGGATGAGGCCATGATCAGCTTTGGATGCCCAGGATCCAGCTGTGTGCCCTCACGGCCAAGAAGGCCACTGGCATCTTGAGGTGCATTAAGAGGAGTGTGGCCAGCAGGTCAAGGGAGGTTCTCCTCCCCCTCTACTCTGCCCTAGTGAAGCCTCACCTGGCTCCAGTTCTGGGCTCCCAGCTCAAGAAGGACAAAGAACCACTGGGGAGAGTCCAGCACAGGGCCACTGAGATGCTGAGGGCACTGCAACAGCTCTAGGGAGAGGCTGAGGGAGCTGGGGCTGGGCAGCCTGGAGAAGAGGAGGCTGAGGAGGGTCTGATCAATGCTTACAAATATCTCAGGGGTGTCAGCAGGCTGGGGCCAGACTCTTCTCAGTGCTCCCCAGGGACAGGACAGGAGGCAATGAGCACAAACCTGACCCTAGGAAGTTCCATCTAAACATGAGGAGGAACTTCTGTGCTGTGAGGGTGGCAGAGCCCTGGAGCAGGCTGCTCAGAGAGGTTGTGGAGTCTCCTTCTCTGGAGACCTTCCAACCCCACCTGGATGTGCTCCTGTGTGCCCTGCCCTGGGTGCCCCTGCCCTGGCAGGGGGGTTGGACTGGATGCTCTCCACAGGTCCCTTCCAACCCCTAACATTCTTTGATTCTGAGACACAACCAACTTTTAAAAAAATATTTCTCACCTAAAACCACCTCTGGTGGGGTGAAAGCTGCAAAGCTCTGGGTGCCCAGGGCAGGCTGGGATAGGAAGCTTCCCACCTACCAGCACTACCTTCTAGGGAAGGCAAACCCTGCTCAGCAAGTTCTAAACTCCCCAGAACACAGGACAGCTTCCAGGGACTACCCAGGAGCTCTCAGCACCACTAATTGCAGTGCAAAATTAATTATTCAAGCAAGAAAAGCAAAGCAGCAGCCCTGAGGATGCTACCCTGAGGGGAAGCCCAGGGTGGAGGTGTACAAAGGCACCATCCCCTGGTTTTAATTATCTCTAGGGTTACTGTTTGACAGGGACAATATTTACAGTGCAGGAGGAAGACAAACAGCTCCCTCCCTCTTTTACTGCTGCAATTGGCAGTGAAGAGCAAGCAGAGGGTACCAGCTGAGGAAGAGAAGTGTGTGCTGCTCCTCAGCACCATCTTCAGAGAATCACAGAATGGTAGGGGTTGGAAGGGACCTCTGGAGCTCCCCCAGTCCAAGTCCCTGCCCCAGCAGGGCACCCACAGCACAATGCCCAGGAGCTCAATGCCCAGGGGGGGTTGGAAGCTCTCCACACAAGGACACTCCACAACCTCTCTGGCCAGCCTGCTCCAGCCCCCTCACACCAAACAACTTTCTCCTCCTGCTCACATCCAACCTCCTGCCTGCCACTTTGTGCCCCTTGCCCCTTGTGCTGGCCCTGGGCACCACTGAGCAGAGTCTGGCCCCAGCCTCTTGCCCCCTACCCACAGCTCCTTTAGCTCTTGCTGAGCATTGCTCAGCTGCCCTCTGGGGCTGCTCTTCTGCAGGCTCTCAGCCCCAGGGCTCTCAGCCTTTGCTCCTCATAGAGCTGCTCCAGGCCCTTCATCATCCTCATAGCTTCCACTGGACACTCTCCAATAGTTCCCTCTTGAACTGGGGTGTCCAGAACTGGATCCAGGACTCCCACTGTGGTCTCAGCAGAGCAGAGTGGGAGGAGAACCTCCCTTGCCCTGCTGGCCACACTGCATCCCAGGAGACCATTTGCCCTCTTGGCCACAGGGGCACATTGCTGTGCCATGGATAACTTCTTGTCCACCAGGACTGCAAGGTCCTTCTCCATGGAGCTGCTTTCCAGCAGGTTTGCTTCTCCCTCCTGAGTGGAACACAGAGGAAAGCTCAGTGTGAGACAGACACAAAGTGCTCCTTCACCTGCACACTCTTCATCCATCCAGCCCAGCCAAGGACCAGCCCCAGGCTGCTCATCCCCATGTTTAAGCATCCTGTTGGCTCCCAGCCTGAAGGACTCAGTGTCCAGGACTCACGTCCTTGGTCTTTCTGCTTTAAAGAGACACTTAATTTCTTCCCAAGGAGCACACCTAGATGTACTGGATTCCTAGGAGAGCCTCTGCTGCTGATCTGGCTGCCTGAATTCCAGTGCCACCTACAGAAGAACTTCTCCTGTCCCCCAGTTTTCAGAAAGACCTGAGGAAATCCAACTTTCCCCAACAGAAGAGGAAAACAATCAATGGGAGGAACAAGGCAGAGCTTGGAGCTGCTCCATACTATGGGGTGCAGCTCACTTTAAGGGTGGCAGAGCCCCAGAGCAGGATGCCCAGGAAGGTTGTGGAGTCTCCTTCTCTGGAGAGCTTCCAAACCTCCCTGGATGTGTTCCTGTGTGATTTCTCTAGGTGATCCTGCTTCAGCAGGGGGTTGGACTGGATGATCATAGATTCATAAATGGTTTGGGTTGGAAGGGACCTGAAAGCTCATCCAGCTCCAATCCCCTGCTATGGGCAGGGACACCTCCCACCAGCACAGCTTGCTCAAGGCCTCATCCAGCCTGGCCTTCAGCACCTCCAGGGAAGGGACATCCACAGCCTCCCTGGGCAACCTGTGCCAGTGTCTCCCCAGCCTCACTGCAAACAATTTCTTCCTCCTCTCCACTCTCAATCTCCCCTCTCCCAGCTCAAAGCCATTGTCCCTCATCCTGGCACTCCCAGCCCTTCTCCAAAGTGCCTCCCCAGCTCTCCTGGAGCTCCTTCAGGTACTGGAAGGTCTCCCTGCAGCCTTCTCTTCTCCAGGCTGAACAGCTCCAACTCTCCCAGCCTGTCCCCACAGGGGAGCTTCTCCAGCCCTCTGATCATCTTGGTGGCCTCCTCTGTCCCCTCTCCAGCAGCTCCAGGTCCTTCCTGTGCTGGGGGCCCCAGAGCTGGAGGCAGTGCTGCAGGTGGGGTCTGAGCAGAGCAGAGCAGAGGGGCAGAATCCCCTCCCTGTGCTGCTGCTCTCCTGCTCTGGATGCAGCTCAGCACACAGCTGCCTCTGGGCTGCCAGGGACCATTGCTGGCTCCTGGTGAAGTTTTTCATAATGATCATCAGAGGTGCCCTCCAACCCCCCCACGCTGGGGTTCACACTGGTGTGAGTGGTAGCTGCAGGAGTCAGGGCACCAGCAGCAAGCTGGGATGCAAACTGCCAGCACCAGCACCTCACTGGATCTCACACTTTCTACTGAGAACAAAAACCAAAGGAAAAGAAAAGCCCCAGTGAGAGAATTCGGTTTCCCCTCAGAAGTGGGACCCAGGGAAGGACAGAAGCACCTCGGGCCACCGGGACGGTTCCTGCTACCCAAATTCGAGGAGGAGGAGCGGCAGCATTGCAGGAGCATGAAGTAATCCCGCCCCGCCGGCAGTGCCGGCGGCCCATCAGCTGCTCCCGGTGGAAGAGGAAAAAAAGGGAAGGGAAAAAACAAATCTCGGGCGCGCTGCGGAGCCAGGAGATGTTTTGCAACTGCCGGGTCCCGCAGCACGGCCCCGAGCGCCTCACAGCCCCGGGAGAGGTGAGGGAACCCCGCGGACGGGGAAAGGGGAGAGGGAGAGGAAGGGGCAAGAGAAGGGGAAAAGGGGAGGATGGAAGGAAGGAGGAAAAAGAGCGAAGGAAGGAAGGAGGAAAGGGGAGGAAGGAGAGAGGAGGTCTCCCACCGCAGCCCGCTCACTTACTCCGCCGTCCCTCGGGCCCTTCACCGCCGCACGCCGGGGATGAAGCCGAGGAACACCGGCACGGCTCCGCTACCGCCGGCGGCGCTCGGTGGGCAGCGGGCTCCGGTCGTGGCCCGGGGCAGACGGCGGAGGAAGAGGACGGAGGGGCGGCCCCGGGAGCCACCCCCGTCCGCCGGCCAGCCCAGCCCAGCCCAGCCCGCCCCGCCCCGGGATGCTCGGCCGCCGGGAGGGCCCGAGGCGGGAGGACAGGACGGAGCCGCCCGGCCCAGCTTTGCCGCCCCGGGGAAGGGCTACAGCCCGCAGGCAGAGGGTGTCCGGAGCGAGCTCTCGGTGAAGCCCCCCGCCCGGAAGGCTCCTGCCCGGGGGCAGAGTGGGTGCTACAGCGCTTACCGAGGCTCGGCCGTGCCGGGAGCTCCTGCTGCGGTGCCACAGCTCCGCTGCCGTTCACACTCCCGGTTTAACGAACCCGGCTTGGACCTGCCCGCACCGCGCTGCAGCCGCGCTCGGAGCTCCGGGAGCGGAGCGGCGGAACGAGAACGGCCACCGCGCTCCCCGCACCCCCTGCCCATGCTGCCCCCTGCCCGTCCCGCCGTGCCCGGCCGGCTGCGGGGAGGGCACCGAGAAGGGTGAGCGCTGAGATGATAGCAGCCCGGGCAGGGGTCAGCATGGGCAGGGGACACAGCCCCCAGCCGGCGCTGCCTGCTCCCCGCGCTCACAGACTCAGAGAAGGGCTTGGGTTGGGAGGGACCTTACAGATCCTGGTGTGATTCTCAGCTTCCAACTGATTCCTCTGACAAGCTCCATGCGAGGAACCGTCTGCTAGAGCTGGGGGGCTGGGAACATCGCAGAGATGTCCCCTTCAAACCCTGCACAGGCGCCCTGCTGGCAAACACAGCGCAGGAGGCAGGATGCTGGCATGAGCCATTCGGTGACGCTGTGACTTCGGGCAGGACCTCAGCCACCTGCCATGCTCAGGTGCATGAAAGCAGGTGCAGCTTTGGTGGCTTGAGGAAACCTCCTACCTTGAAGCCAGCAAGAACAGAGCCACGGTGCTTTTCCATCACTACAAACTCCTCTTCAAGGGGTGGTGTTAGACTCTGATGATCGTTTTTCCTCCTCCCTCCCTATTTATACACATCACAGTATAAAAGAGGCATGGAGGTGCTGGAAGGTGTCCACACGGGTCCTTCCTGGACAGAAAGAATGGGTGTTAGGTCTGGAACATTCTGTGTCCACCTCTATTGAATTCAAGCAGGGAATCACAGAATGCATTGGGATGGAAGGGATCCTCGAAGGTCATCTTGTCCAACCTCCCTGCACTCAGCAGGGACACCTACAACTGGATCAGGTTGCCCAGGGACACATCAAGTTTGATCTTAAATGTCTCCAAGAATGGAGCATCCACCACATCTCTGGACAACCTGTTCCAGTGTCTCCCCACCCTCATTGTGCAGAACTTCCTCCTGACGTCCAACCTAAACCTCCCCTGCTCCAGTTTCAAACCACTGTTCCTCATCCTGGCACTCCCAGCCCTTGTCCAAAGTCCCTCTCCAGCTCTTCGGGAGCCCCTTCAGGTACTGGAAGGTTTCTTTAAGGTCTGCCTGGAGCCTTCTCTTCTCCAGGCTGCACAGCCCCAACCCTCCCAGACTGTCCCCACAGGGGAGCTTCTCCAGCCCTCTGATCATCTTCATGACCTCCTCTATCCCCTCCCCAGCATCTCCAGGTCTTTCTTGTGTTGAGGGTCCCACAGCCCTGCAGGTGAGGTCTCCCCAGAGCAGAGCAGAGGGCAGGATCCTCTCTCTCCAGCTCTGCCCACACTGCTTTGGATGCAGCCCAGGCTGCCCTTGGCCTTCTGTGCTGCCAGTGCCCATTGCTGGCTCCTGTCCAGCTTCTCCCCCCCAGCACCCCCAAGTCCCTCTCTGCAGGGCTGCTCTCAATCTCATCACCATCCAGTCTGGACTGATAACAAGGATTGTTCTGACCCAGGTGCAGGACCATGCACTTGGCCTTGCTGAACCTCAGGAGATTCTCCTCAGCCAACTCTCCAGCCTGTCCAGGTCCCTCTGGATGACTCCCATCCCTTACTTCAGCCCTATCAACCACACCACTCAGCTGCAAACTTGCTGAGGGTGCCTCAATCTCACAGCCTGTACCACTGATGAAGATATTGCACTGCACTGGACCCAGTACAGACCCCTGAGGGACACCACCTGTAACCCATCTCCATCTGGACATCAAGCCATGGACCACCAACCTTTGGATGCAATCATCCAGCCAGTTTCTTACCCACTGAACTGAACTGGCAGGGAATTGGCAGTGTTGTGCCCATTGGTGTTTTGTGCCCATTGGTGTTTTGTGCCCATCCACCTGCCAGGCTGCAGGGCCACAGACTCTGAGTCCACATTCTGTGACCCTGGAATGGGTTGTCCAGGGAGGTGGTTGAGGCCCCATCCCTGGAGGTGTTTAAGGCCAGGCTGGATGAGGCTCTGGCCAGCCTGCTCTAGTGTGAGGTGTCCCTGCCCATGGCAGGGGAGTTGGAACTGGATGATCCTTGTAGTCCCTTCCAACCCTGACTGATTCTATGATTCTATGATTCTAAGCTCAGGTCTGCTCAGAAGGTTCAGACAGTGATGGTTTGTGTGAGCAACCTCTGCTGCCATCCCAGGAGCTGTCTATGGCTGCCTGGCATTAGCAATGCCCCTGGGGCTTTGCAGGTGAAGAGTTCTGTCATTGAGCAGCCCAGCTGCACAGAAGCACTCGAGATGAATGGCCACTGAAAGCCTCCATCAGCATTAACCTCTGGGCTGGGAATAGCAGAGCCTCATCAGCCCATCCCCAAACCTGCATTGTCCTCATGCTTCATGTCTGACCAAACACCAGCAGACAAAGCCAGCCAAGGAATCCAGCAGAGGGAGGAAATGTGCTCCAGGGCTGCCAAGGAGATGGTGCACTGACAACATCTGCTGAGAAGCACAGAAACTTTCAGGTTGGAGAAGACCCTCAGGATCACCAAGTCCAACCCTTGACCCTGCTCTGCAAGGGTCACCTCTAAACCATAGCCCCAAGCACCACATCTAAATGACCTTTGGAGTGACTCAAGCACCTCCCTGGGCAGCCTGTGCCAGTGTCTGATCACTCTTTCCATGAAAAATGTTTCCTACTGTCCAGTCTAAACCTACCCAGTCACAGCTTGAGGCCATTCCCTCTTGTTCCATCACTAATTACCTGGGAGAAGAGACCAGCAGCAGCCTCTCCACAACCTCCTTTCAGGTACTTGTAGACAGCAATGAGGTCTCCCTCAGCCTCCTCTGTTTCACACTAACCATCCCCAGCTCCTTCAGTTGCTTTTCATCAGATTTCTTCTCCAGGCCCTTCCCAGCTTCCTTGCCCTGGCTCCAGCACCTCCACATCTCTCTTGCACTGAGCTGCCCCAACCTGGACACAACACTCAAGGTGTGGCCTCCCCAGAGCTGAGTCCCAGGGGACAATCCCCTCCCTGCTCCTGCTGGACACACCATTGCTGATCCCAGCCAGGATGCCTTTGGCTTCCTTGGCCACCTGGGCACACTGCTGGCTCCTCTTCAGCTGCTTGGCCATCAGCACCCCCAGGTCCCTTTATGCCAGCAGCTTTCCAGCCACACTGCCCCAAGCCTGGAGCACTGCTTGGGGTTGTTTTGCCCCAAGTGCAGGACCTGGCACTTGGCCTTGTTGAAGGTCATCCTGTTAATCTTGGCCATGGATCCAATCCCTCCAAGTCCCTCTGCAGATCCTCCCTACCCTGGAGAACCACAGAATCATGAAATGGTTTGGGTCAGGAGGGACCTCAAAGCTCATCCAGTTCCAACCCCCTGCCATGGGCAGGGACACCTCCCACCAGCCCAGCTTGCTCAAGGCTTCATCCAGCCTGGCCTTCAACACCTCCAGGGAGGAGGCAACCACAGCCTCCCTGTTCCAGTCTGTCTTCATGCCTGGAGAAGAGTCACAGCTTCAGGGTGGTTCCCTCTTGCCTTCAGCTCCTGCTAAAGCTGAGGTCACCTAACAGAGAGAGAATAAAAAGAGCCCATGGTAGGGGGTTGGAACTGGATGGTCTTGAAGGTCCCTTCCAACTTAAACCATTCCATGGTTCCTTCAGGTCAGGGCTGGGTTCAGCCCTAACACAGCCGAATTCTAAATTCCCAGGGAATTCAGCTGGTGTCTCCTCATAGCAGAGGTCTAGGGATGCCTGCTGGAGTGAGGTACCTGATTTTGTGTTCTTTGAACAGGGTGCTATGGTCTTCCAGAGTGTGGGGTATGGTCAAGTTGACTGTGGAAACCAGAAGTTTATGAAAGAAGGTGTCTTGGGGCTGGCCCACCTCAGAAAAGCTTCTTTGTCAAAGCTCTGGCTGCTGCTTGTTGAGGAGGCTCCTCTGATGCCTCCTAATCAGAGCTTGCTTCAAAGGACCACAGGGAACTGAAGCAACTTTTTCATCTGCAGACTGCCCTGGCTCCCCACCAAGAGCTAATGACTGCCTCTACTGAGGAGTGAAGTTTCTGTCTCTCAGTGGAGATCCTGCAGGAATGTGGAGATCCTACAGGAGTGTGAAGATGTTCAAGAGATGGAGAATTCCTGCTTTGGGTAGAAGGTACAGATTCATCACAGAGGTTGGCAAAGTCCTCTAAGCTCATCCAGTCCAACCCTTCTCCAGCTATGCCAAGGGTGAGGCTAAACCATGGCCCTCAGCACCACATCTCTGCCTCTAGGAAACACCTCCAGGGATGGGGATTCAACCACTTCCCTAGGCAGCCTGGGCCAGAGCTTGAGAACCCTTTCAAGTGAAGAAGTTTCTTCACTACAGGAAGGACATTGAGGAGCTGGAGCAGGTCCAGAGAAGGGCAACAAAGCTGGGGAAGGGTCTGGAGAAGAGGGCTGGGGAGGAGCAGCTGAGGGAGCTGGGGGTGTTGAGCCTGGAGAAGAGGAGGCTGAGGGAGACCTCATTGCTCTCTGCAGCTCCCTGAGAGGAGGCTGGAGCCAGCTGGGGCTTGGGCTCTGCTCCCTGGGCTCAGGGGATAGAAGGAGAGGAAATGACCTGAAAGTGTGCCAGGGGAGGGTTAGGTTGGAGAGGAGGCAAAATGTCTTTGCTGCAAGAGTGATCAAGGACTAGAAGAGGCTGCCCAGGGAGGTGGTGGAGTCCCCATGCCTGGAGGTGTTCCAGAACCCTGTGGCCATGGCCCTTGGGGCTGTGGTATGGTGTCCATGGTGGGGCTGGGTTGCTGGTTGGACTGGATGATGTTTTCCAACCCAAACAGTTCCATGGTTCTTTGTCTTCAGTCAAGTTCAGGAGTAAGGAAGAGGAGACTTCCAGCACATGGGAACTTGCAATGATTTTGGAGCTGTGGAAGAGGGAGCTGAAATGGAATAAAGGCAAACAAGCAGCTCCTTTGTGAGTGTGATTGCTGCCCACAAGGACAGGATGGAGCTCATCAAGGGCTCTTACCTATGCAATACCTGATGGGATGGCCTGGAGCTGAAAGGCAGCAAAGATGAAGATGATGTCAATCTGCTGTTATTGTGAGATGATTAATCAGCTCCTAACGAGGCAGTGATGTTCGTGGAGCCTAAAATACCTTCTTCCACCTGCTGTAGTCCTTAGACCCCCCCACACACACCCAGCCTGTCTTAATTCTGTGCAGAGCCTTGGAAGCAAAGCATCAACTGCTCCATGGAAATCTAAACCTGTGACTGAACCTCTGCCAGCAGCAGCCACAGCAGTGCAGACTCAAACTCCTACCTCCCTGCTCCTCTATCTCCTAATTATTAACTAAATAGGGGAAATAATAAAAGGGCCATTAGGAGAAGTAATTAATTTATCTGTGGCTTATCACCCTGGCTTTGCTACCAGAACAGCCCAGTGGACTTTGGATGAGGCCTTGGGCAACTAAGTCTGGTTGAGAGGTGTCCCTGCCCATGGCAGGGGGGTTGGAGGAACTGATTTCTGAGGTCCCTTCCAACCTGAGCCATTCTGGGAGGCTGGGACTGCTGAGGACATGGACAAAGGAGTGTCTGGGGTTTCTTTCTCAGAAGGTTCTATTTCAGCAACTGCTGAAGCAGATTTCTTTGTACAGGTCTCTTCTGTGCCTGTCCCTGGCATAGAATCAGGGAATGGTTTGGAACCTTCAAGATCATCCAGCTCCAACTCCCTGCAGGGACACCTCCCACCAGCACAGGCTGCTCAGGGCCTCATCCAGCCAGGCCTTCAGCACCTTCAGGGAGGATGCAGCCTCAGCCTCCCTGGGCAACCTGTGCCAGTGTCTCCCCAGCCTCACTCCAAGCAATTTCTTCCTCCTCTCCACTCTCACTCTCCCCTCTCCCAGCTCAAAGCCATTGTCCCTCATCCTGCAACTCCCAGGCCTTCTCCAAAGTCCCTCCCCAGCTCTCCTGGAGCCCCTTCAGCTACTGGAAGGCCAAACTTTTAGACTTTCACATGGACTTCCATGGAAAAGGAGTGTTGACCACTCCTGATTAAGCCAGGTCCTGCTCCTCACACAGCCTCTCTCAGGAGTCAGCCAACTGCCTGGGCAATAGCCCCAGAATCGCTGGAGTGGGTCCAGAGGAGGCCACCAAGATGATCAGAGGGCTGGGGAACCTCTCCTGTGGGGACAGGCTGGGAGAGTTGGAGCTGTTCAGCCTGGAGAAGAGAAGGCTCCAGGGAGACCTTAGAGCAACCTTCCAGTGGATGAAGTGGCTGCAGGAGAGCTGGGGAGGGACTTTGGAGAAGGGCTGGGAGTGCCAGGTTGAGTGACAATGGACACAAACTGGCACCCAGCAGGTTCCATCTGAACAGGAGGAGAAAGTTGTTTGGTGTGAGGGTGCTGGAGGGCTGGAGCAGGCTGGCCAGAGAGGTTGTGGAGTGTCCTTGTGTGGAGAGCTTCCAACCCCCCCTGGGCATTGTGCTCCTGGGCATTGTGCTGTGGGTGCCCTGCTGGAGCAGGGCTTGGGCTGGGGGAGCTCCAGAGGTCCCTTCCAGCCTCCTCACTGCTGGGTTTCTGCGGGCTCCAGGCCTCAGGTGACTCTGCTGGATGACAGCAGTGTGACTGGCTGTGGTTGATGTTAATTGCTGGAATTCCAGCTGCATCCAGGTGGCTGTCGAGCTCTGTAACTTCTGAGCCATGCTGAGCTGTTCCCCAGCACCAGGAGCTGCTGGCAGCTGCGGCAGCGCTGGGCCCTCTGCTGAGCTCACCTAAAACTGCATCTGCGAGGCCATCCCTGCACAGCACCAAGCACCCTGGGCACAGCCACCATCCTCTCGGTGCCCATGGGCTTGTGAAGCGTGCCAGGAAAAAGCCACGGGCATCGTTTTGCCAAAAGGAGGAAACACAAGAGAGCTTCATGCACCTGGAGTCGAGATGAAGCAATCTGGGCATAGAAACATAGACTGGGTCAGGTTGGAAGGGACCTAAAGCTCATCCAGCTCCAACCCCCTGCCATGGGCAGGGACACCTCCCACCAGCCCAGGCTGCTCAAGGCCTCATCCAGCCTGGCCTTCAACACCTCTAGGGAGGGCACAGCCACAGCCTCCCTGGGCAACCTGTGCCAGTGTCTCCCCACCCTCACTCCAAGCAATTTCTTCCTCCTCTCCACTCTCACTCTCCCCTCTCCCAGCTCAAAGCCATTGTCCCTCAGCCTGCCACTCCCAACCCTTCTCCAAAGTCCCTCCCCAGCTCTCCTGGAGCCCCTTCAGGTACTGGAAGGTTGCTCTGAGGTCTCCCTGGAGCCTTCTCTTCTCCAGGCTGCACAGCCCCAACTCTCCCAGCCTGTCCCCACAGGGGAGCTTCTCCAGCCTCTGATCATCTTGGTGGCCTCCTCTGGCCCCTCTCCAGCAGCTCCAGGTCCTTCCTGTGCTGGGGGCCCCAGAGCTGGAGGCAGTGCTGCAGGTGGGGTCTGAGCAGAGCAGAGCAGAGGGGCAGAATCCCCTCCCTGTGCTGCTGCTCTCCTGCTCTGGCTGCAGCTCAGCACACAGCTGGCTCTGGGCTGCCAGGGACCATTGCTGGCTCCTGGGGACTTTGTCACCAAATGACACCCCCAAGACCTTCTCTTCCAGGCTACTCTCAAGCCAAAACATCTCAAGGACCACTTATTGCATGCTCCAAAGCAAATGTGGGTGTTCTGAGTCAAGCCCCTATTTGTCCAAGCAAATCCAGTGGGAACCTTGGAGAAGGTTAGAGAGCAGCTGTCTGACTGTGAGCCCTTCTCGCCCTGCTGCTGTGCTCCTGGGGGCTCAGGGCATTACAGCTGTTGACTTTGCTGATTAAAGTCTTCTCCTAGTGTTGATATTGGTGTTAGCCCTGCTGAGTCCACTTAGGCACAGAAGAGCAGGCTGGGCTCTGCCTCAGAAGCAGAATAGTTGGCAGTGTTTTGACAGTGAACTCACAGTGTTTTACAAGATGCAAGGCAGGAAGGGGCCAGAGAATTTTCAGATTCTCTTGTACAGCCTGCAGAGAAGGGTTTGGGGGTGCTGGTGGGGGAGAAGCTGGACAGGAGCCAGCATTGGGCACTGGCAGCACAGAAGACCAAGGGCAGCCTGGGCTGCATCCAAAGCAGTGTGGCCAGAGCTGGAGAGAGAGGATCCTGCCCCTCTGCTCTGCTCTGGGGAGACCTCACCTGCAGAGCTGTGTCCAGGTGTGGGACCCCAGCACAGGAAGGACATGGACCTGATGGAGAGGGTCCAGAGGAGGCCACAAAGATGATCAGAGGGCTGGAGAAGCTCCCCTGTGGGGACAGGCTGGGAGAGTTGGGGCTGTGCAGCCTGGAGAAGAGAAGGCTCCAGGGAGACCTCAGAGCAACATTCCAGTACCTGAAGGAGCTCCAGGGGAGCTGGGGAGGGACTTTGGAGAAGGGTTGGGAGTGCCAGGATGATGGACAATGGTTTGAAACTGGAGCAGAGGAGGTTTAGGTTGGACATCAGGAGGAAGTTCTGCACAGTGAGGGTGGGGAGACACTGAAAGAGGTTGTCCAGAGATGTGGTGGATGCTCCATCCCTGGAGACATTCAAGATCAGACTGGATGTGTCCCTGGGCAATCTGATCGACTTGGAGATGTCCCTGCTGCCTGCAGGAGGGTTGTACCAGATGACCTTTGAGGGTACCTTCAACCTGGTGCAGTCTGTGATTCTCTGATTTTCAAGTCCTGTCTCCACGAATCTCTTGGGATTCATCTTTTTCTTTTTGGAAGGGTCTCTGGCCATGCAGCCACAGAGAAATCAGAAAGATCTCACCCTGAAGGTTCAGCCTTCCAAGGCAAAGCATCACTTCTGCCCTACCTCCTACACCCTTAGCATGTTTTCACAGAATCACAGAATTAACCAGGTTGGAAAAGACCTTCAAGATCATCAAGTCCAACCCAACACCCAACGCCATCTAATCAACTAACCCATGGCCCTGAGTGCCTCAGCCAGGCTTATTTTAAACCAGGGAGACTCCACCAGCTCCCTGGGCAGCCCATCCTGATGGCCAATCTCTCTTTCTGGGACGAATTCCTTCTTCACATCCAGCCCAAACCTCCCCTGGCACAGCTTGAGACTGTGTCCTCTCGCTCTGTTGCTGGTTGCCTGGGAGAAGAGCCTGGATGAGCTCCAGATGGGTCCCTTCCAACCCTCACCACTTTGCGATTCCAGGGCACAAGGTGCTGGGGGGAGCGGCTCTGCCTGGCGAGCACCCTCGGAGCTCGCCGAGCTCACCAGGACCCCCTCCGGAGGAGCGGCGCTGCTCCCGCCTGAGGAAACAGCGGCTCCCGGGGGTGGGGGGCTGCGGGCTCTCGGCGCTGCAGCTCTCCGAAGCCCGGGACCGCGGGCACGGCAGGCAGCGCCCGAGGCTGCCGGCGCCGTTCCCGCCCTTCCTCTCAGCGCCCTCCTCCCTAGGTCCTGGCAGCACCATAAGGAGCGAGGCTGCGAGCGCTGCCTTCAGACCCGCCCCGTGCAGCGTACAGGACCCAGGCAGGCCGTGCCGTGCCGAGCCGTGCCGCCTCGGCCCATGCTGCCCGCGGGCTGCGGCTGGCGGTGAGAGCGGGGAGGCGGCAGGGGGGCGGCAGTGGTCCCGGGCAGGCTGCCGGCCGGCGGGTGGCTGACAGCTCTGGGGCCTTGTGCAGGTCGGCGGCGGCGCTGGCGGCGGCGCTGGGGGACGGCGCGGAGCGGCGGCGGGAGCTGGAGCAACGGACGGCGCGGAGCAGGGCCCTGCTGCGGCGCTGGTGAGTGCAGCACCGGCTGCGGGCGTGGCGCCCGCCAGGCCCACCGAAACCCTCCCCGCGCCCCCCACCCGGCCCCGCCGGCCTCCCCGCGCCCAGCCTGGGCTGGGAGGCGGCGGTGGGGCCCTGGAAGCCGCGGGTCCGGGCCGCCTGGCAGTGGTGTTGCCGCGGTCGCGTCATGGGCCCCGCGGGGTGCTGTCCCCGGCGGTTCACGGCACCGGCGGCTCTCGGCGCTGTGTTTCTAACCCCCAGGGGCAGCGAGGACGAGGAGCAGCCGCAGGCAGAGGCCGGCTCCGGCGGTGCAGACGGTGAGCACTTCCCCTCTGCCTGCTGTCCCCTCGTGTCCCACCGGCCCGAGGCCTGGGCCAGCTTCGGTGGTGTCAGCTCTTCCCGGGCTCTGCATCGCCTTGAAGCCCCACTCTCCACCTTTTTCCCCTTCCAGTTTCCTCCTCGGTGTTAGCTTGGAGTCATGCCACAGTAACCAGGGCAGTGAGAAGTGTCTGTGGGCCTGAGACCTGCTGGTTGTCACTTGCTGGTGAAGGGAGGTTGTCTGCAAAGAACTGCCTCCTCCTGTGGAGATGATCGGAGGCTGGAGAAGCTCCCTGTGGGGACAGGCTGGGAGAGTTGGGGCTGTGCAGCCTGGAGAAGAGAAGGCTGCAGGGAAACCTCAGAGCAGCCTTCCAGTACCTGAAGGGCTCCAGGAGAGCTGGGGAGGGACTTTGGAGAAGGGCTGGGAGTGCCAGGCTGAGGGACAATGGCTTTGAGCTGGGAGAGGGGAGAGTGAGAGTGGAGAGGAGGAAGAAATTCTTTGCAGTGAGGGTGGGGAGACACTGGCACAGGTTGCCCAGGGAGGCTGTGGCTGTGCCCTCCCTGGAGGTGTTGAAGGCCAGGCTGGATGAGACCTTGAGCAAGCTGTGCTGGTGGGAGGTGTCCCTGCCCATGGCAGGGGGTTGGAGCTGGGTGGTCATGAAGGTCCCTTCCAACCCAGTCCATCCTAGGAGTCTGTGAACTCACAAGGGATCAGTTTTTCCTTGATGACAGCACTGAAGTTCTTCTCTTCTCACACACTAACCCCCAAGATGTTAGATCTTCTCTTTTGGGTCTGAACAGGAGCCAGCAGTGTGCCCAGGTGGCCAAGAAGGCCAGTGGCATCCTGGCCTGCATCAGGAACAGTGTGGCCAGCAGGAGCAGGGAACTCATCCTGCCCTGTGCTCAGCACTGGTTAGACCACACCTTGAGTCCTGTGTGCAGTTCTGGGCTCCTCAGTTGAAGAAGGACATTGAGAGACTTGAACATGTCCAGAGAAGGGCAAGGAGGCTGGGGAGGGGTCTGGAGCACAGCCCTGTGAGGAGAGGCTGAGGGAGCTGGGGGTGTTCAGCCTGGAGAAGAGGAGGCTCAGGGCAGACCTCATTGCTGTCTACAACTACCTGAAGGGAGGTTGTAGCCAGGTGGGGGTTGGGCTCTTCTCCCAGGCAAGCAGCACCAGAACAAGAGGACACAGTCTCAAGCTGTGCAGGGGGAGGTTTAGGCTGGAGGTGAGGAGAAAGTTCTTCACAGAAAGAGTAATTGACCATGGGAATGTGCTGCCCAGGGAGGTGGTGGAGTCACCATCCCTGGAGGTGTTCAAAAAAAGCTTGGATGTGTCCCTTGGAGCCATGGTTTAGTTGTCAGGAAGTGTTAGGTATTAGGTAATAGGTTGGACTTGATGATCTCTGAGGTCTTTTCCAACCTGGTTGATTCTGTGACTTTTTGTAAGCCTGCAGGCATCCTCTGTGTGGTAGCTGTGAGAGTTTAGCCAGCATACCCCTGGCACCATTCACTGGGGTTGGCGACCTGTGGGACCTGGCAGAGTGAGTTAGTGTAGGTGTGAATGAGGAATGGTCAGATTTGGACCTTCTGATACATCTTTTCCTCTTGCAGAGAATAAGCCTTCACCCAGGGAGCTGGAGGAGCTGGAACTGCTGAACAAAGCCTTAGAGAAGGCACTGAAAGTCAGGAAAAGCATCTTGAAGACTCCATTAGAAGGCCAGGGAGCTGTAAGAGAGAGCTCTGCAGGGGAGGGACCTGCTGCCAAGAATGCCAAAGAGCAGCAAGTGCCTGTTCCTGTTGGGGATGCTCCTGAGAGCACAGAGGTGAAAGCTGTCAGCAAAAAGCCTGCCCCTTTGAAGAAGCCTTCTCCATTCCAGCTAAGAGCACCTTATAGGACTGACCCAGATGTGAAGAAACTGCAGAGGAAAGCCCTGGCCAGATGTGCTTCTCAAGGTCCCCAAACAGCTGGCAAGAGCTGCCCAAAAGGAGTGGTTGGCAAACAAGGAAGGGCTCACAGGAGAGCAATGAGTGCCAGTGACAGAGGGGTCTGTGCTCCAGCTGAACCCCAAAACTCTGCTCCTCCAGGCTTCTCCAGGTCTTTCCTGAATCAGCAACAAAGCTTTCCTGCAGGGGATTCAGCAGGGGGAAACAACTCTCTAGCTGCTGGCAAGCAGTTACTTGGTGCAGGGAAGAGAAGTTGTGGTTTCCTGGGAGACTCCAGCAGAAAGGAGGACCCTGCACCTGAAGGCTCCCTGGGGAGGAGCACCTCACCTCAGGCAGTCACCCTGCAGGAGAAAGGGTAAGTGCTGAGATGGGCACCTCTGGCACCTTCTGCTTGGCACTGCCACATCTTGGTTTCTCCTGCTGCTCTCTAGGAGCCAGCCTGGGTTCACTACTCCTCAGCTCCTTCTCAGGAGGAAGGATCCTTTACAGTTTCAAAGCCATTTCCTGTGATTGATGGAGTGTTTTCATTCCAAGGGCTTAGCCCTGGATGGCTGGGATTTTGAGAGCCTTTTAATTAAGACATTTGGTATTTCAGAACTCTCTCTAGAACTTTTTGAAGCCTTAGTTTTCCTCTGAGTCCACTTCTCTCTTGCAGCTTATGGATTCATTTGTAAATTATTTACTTACTCATTTCTCTTTACCACAAGGATGGTCCCAAAAGGCATCAACTCTCTCTCTCTCTGCTTTCTGGAGAGATGGCATCTGGGTTTAATGCTGTCCTCTTTAACCTGGGAGGTCCTGCCTGTGTGACTACACAAATCAATGGCAACTAGAACGTGCTGGAGCAGGTCCAGAGAAGGGCAAGAGAGCTGGGGAAGGGTCTGGGGAAGAGGGCTGGGGAGGAGCAGCTGAGGGAGCTGGGGGTGTTGAGCCTGGAGAAGAGGAGGCTGAGGGAGACCTCATTGCTCTCTGCAGCTCCCTGAGAGGAGGCTGGAGCCAGCTGGGGCTTGGGCTCTGCTCCCTAGGCTCAGGGGATAGAAGGAGAGGCAATGGCCTGAAATTGTGCCAGGGGAGGTTAGGTTGGAGAGGAGGCAAAATGTCTTTGCTGCAAGAGTGGTCAGGGACTGGAAGAGGCTGCCCAGGGAGGTGGTGGAGTCTCATCCCTGGAGGTGTTCCAGAACCCTGTGGCCATGGCACTTGGGGCCAGGGTTTGGTGTCCATGGTGGGGTTGGGTTGATGTTGGACTGGATGCTCTGGGAGGGCTTTTCCCAACCCAAACAGTTCTGTGACTCTGTGCTGATTTCAAGTGTTTGGTGTAGGAAGAACTATGAATTATGAAATGGATGTTACTGGGATTCTTTGTGGACAACTAGCAAAATAACTCTTAAGAAGGATTGGCTTTGCCATAGACCAAGCTTGTTGAGTTTATTTTCCTTTTCCATGTACTTTTGGCTTCAAAGCCAACAGTGAGGTTCAGGTCTGATGTGTACCTGCTCCTGGAAATAGTTCTCTGCTGCCACAACCCAGCCTTTGTCTTTGTGCTGGGAGCAGTGACAGTTGCTGGGGAAAGAGGAAACTGCATTCATAGATTCACAGACTGGGTTGGGTTGGAAGGGAGCTTCAAGATCATCCAGCTCCAACCCCCTGCCATGGGCAGGGACACCTCCCACCAGCACAGGCTGCTCAGGGCCTCATCCAGCCTGGCCTTCAACACCTCCAGGGAGGGCACAGCCACAGCCTCCCTGGGCAACCTGTGCCAGTCTCTCCCCACCCTCACTCCAAACAACTTCTTCCTCCTCTCCACTCTCACTCTCCCCTCTCCCAGCTCAAAGCCATTGTCCCTCATCCTGGCACTCCCAGCCCTTCTCCAAAGTCCCTCCCCAGCTCTCCTGGAGCCCCTTCAGGTACTGGAAGGTTGCTCTGAGGTCTGCCTGCAGCCTTCTCTTCTCCAGGCTGAACAGCTCCAACTCTCCCAGCCTGTCCCCACAGGGGAGCTTCTCCAGGCCTCTGATCATCTTGGTGGCTTCCTTTAGACCCACTCCAGCAGCTCCAGGTCCCTCTTATGCTGGGGGGGCCCAGAACTGGATGCAATTGTTTATCTCCTTAAAATCCCAGCTGTGGCCTTGTGTTCATCCTCTGCCTGTGACTCCAGCTGCAGCTGCAACCCCCCAGGCTTTTCAGTAACCATTTGGAAGGGATTCTTCTTGGGGGTGAAGCTGCCTGTTCCCAGTGGGATCTGAGCTCCCCTTTTCCCCTTTCTTGGGGTGTGCTAGGTGCTGAGCCAAGCTTCCTCATCATGCTCTGGGAGATCTGCTGATGCTCCTCTCTCAGCTTCCCTCAACCTGTGTCCCTGCCCTGCCTTGTCAGGGCTTTGCTGCCAGCTTCTCTCTCAGTGAGCCCTTGGTGGCTGCTGGGAGGGTGCAGCAGCTCTCCTAGGTCAGCTCAGTGACCCTCCTGGAAGTGTGTGAGCAGAGTTCCTCCTTCCTTGGGCACAGGCTGAAGGCAGAGCTGGATTCAATCTCCAGGGTAGCTGACATCTTCCATTACAGCTAATGCCAGGGTGGAAGGGACCCCAAGGACCTCCTGCTCCCACTTCTTTAGGTCCCAGTGCAGCTGAAATGAGCAGGGCCAGCACCCTGCCAAGCTGAGCCTTCAAAGTGCCCACTGCAGGGCACTCCCCTGCTGCCCTTGGGAGATGATTCCAATGTCTGACTGTGCCCATGGGGAAAGATTTCCTTCTGGAGCCCAATGGGAATCTCCCCAGCAGTAACCTGAACCCATCAGCCCTTGGCTTTGCCATGGGACTCCTTGGACAAAGGCAGGCTCCATCCTCCTGGGAGTCACCCTTGAGGTGTGTTCTCTGAAGACAAAGCTCCAGTGCTCTCCAGCAGGCAGGATTGATCCTTCTCTTGTTTTGCAGATGCCAGCTGCAGCTACCCCTTCCCTACAGGAAAGCCTATTCCAGGAATTCCAGGTAAGCCCAGCCTGAGGAGTCCAGGCCAGAAGCACCTTCTGCTTAAGGACTGTGAGGAGAGGTCAGGTGAGGGACACCTGGCTGAGCAGGGAGCTGGGAGCAGGAGTGGTGGGACACAGAGTGGCTGTGCCAGGCTGCTGCTGAGGATGGCTGTGTTGATGTTCTTCCTGCCACTTCTGCTTGTGGAATGCTAATCCCTGCTGTAAAGGTACTGGGATGCTGCAATCCTGAGCTCAGCACTGCTGCAGGAGTCTCTGCTGGCCAGCAGGGCAGGAGAGGGGATTCTGCCCCTTGGCTCTGCTCTGCCCACACCTCACCTCCAATCCTGCCTCCAGCTCTGCTGTCCCCAGCAGCAGAAGGACTCAGAGCTGTGGAGTGAGGCCAGAGGAGGCCACAAAGATGCTGCAAGGGCTGGAGCAGCTCTGCTGTGAGCACAGGCTGAGGGAGCTGGGGGTGTGCAGCCTGCAGAGGAGAAGGCTCCAGGGGCACCTCAGAGCTGCCTGCCAGGACCTGAAGGGATCCTGCAGGAAGGCTGCAGAGAGACTTTTGCTGAGGGGGTCTGGAGCCAGGCCAAGGGGGAATGGTTTGGAGCTGAGGCAGAGCAGGGTTAGAGTGGAGCTGAGGAAGAAGTTCTGCAGTGTGAGGGTGGTGAGAGTCTGGCACAGGCTGCCCAGGGAGGCTGTGGCTGCCTCCTCCTTGGGTGTGTTGAAGGCCAGGCTGGATGAGGCCTTGAGCAGCTGAGCTCTAGTGGAGAGGCATCCCTGCCCATGCAGTGGATGATCTCTGAGGTCCCTTCCAAGCTGAGCCATTCTGGGATGATTCTCTGATCCTGTTGAGTTGTTGAAGGCAGGAAGCCCTGTGGGGTAGCTCCCTCTATACCCAGTGCAATCCAGGAGTTTCCCAGTGGCTGCTGCCCTGCCCTGCCCTGCTCTGCTGGGGCTCCTCCAGTCTGGAAGCACCATGACTGTGTGTGGCTGAGGCTCATTTTTGCTGCTGAACTCTCTTGAGCAGAGCCAGCTGCAGAGCTGCAGCTCCAGTGGTGCAGGTGCTTGGGTTTCTGGTGTACTGGAATGTTCTAGTCCCTTCTCCAGCCCTCTGCAAGGGGTTCCCACCATTCCCTCTCAGAAATCCTGCAATGCTACCTCATGGGCTGCTTGCACTCTGCCTTTGCTCTCCACACAAGGACACTCCACAACCTCTCTGGCCAGCCTGCTCCAGCCCTCCAGCACCCTCACACCAAATTTCTCCTGAAGTTGAGGTGGAACCTCCTGGGTTTCAGGTTGTGCCCCTTGCCCTGTCCCTGGGCACCACTGAGCAGAGTCTGGCCCCAGCCTCTTGAGTGTTCCTTGTCCATTCTGAACTGAGTTTTTACTTCTCAGCATGTGGCTTGTCCAGATATTTAACTTCAACTCTGCTTTAAATCTGGCTCCAGCTCCTGGTGCTACCCTCAGGAACTCCTCCTCCTCTTGGGAGCTGTCATTTTATCAGGCACCAGTTTGTTGCTTGCCCTTCAGCCAGCTCCAAAGATTGGATTCCCTTAATTCTCTTTTGTAAATTGAGCCTTTCAGCCTCCTAATCACTGGTGGCATTTTACACCCTTCACTGCTGCTTTCAGCTGGCTGACAGATGGCAATCAGCCTCTGCTCCAAGGCTCTCTCTGACAGGGAATGCAGTCTGCCTGCTCAGTGCTGCTGTCCCATTCACCTTGATGTTCCTTTGCCTAATGTGCTGCCTGCAACTGATGTTTCTGTCATGATTCCACAGCTCCCTTTGGCTGGAGAGCAGCCACTCACACTGGGTAGGCACTCATGGAATCATAGAATGGGTTAGAAGGGACCTCTGGAGATCATCCAATCCAACCCCCTGCTGAAGCAGGAACACCCCAGGGCAGGTCACAGAGGCACACATCCAGGTGGGGCTTGAAAGTCTCCAGAGAAGGAAACTCCACAACCTCTTTGGGCTGCCTGCTCCAGGCCTCCAGCACCCTCACATCAAAAAATTTCCTCCTTCTGTTCAGGTGGAACCTCCTGGGTTCCAGTTTGTGCCCCTTGCCCTGTCACTGGGCACCCACTGACAAGAATCTGACCCCAGCCTCCTGACAGCCACCACTGAGATGTTTGTAAGACAAGGAGACTCCACAACCTCTCTGGGCAGCCTGCTCCAGGGCTCTGCTCTCTGATCATCTTGGTGGCCTCTTCTGGCCCCTCTCCAGCAGCTCCAGGTCCTTCTTGGGCTGGGGGCACCAGAGTGAGCCCAGGTTGCTCAAGGCCTCAAGAAAAGAAAGAAAAAAGGATAAAGGACAAAAGTAGTCTTGAGGAAGTTTGGCAGAGGAAGGAATCCCTCTGGTAAAAGCTAGAGAGAGAATTTGACCTCTTTGCTCTTCAAGTGTGATGGTTCTGCCCCTCTGCTCTGCTCTGCTCAGATCCCTCCTGCAGCACTGCCTCCAGCTCTGGGGCCCCCAGCACAAGGAGGACCTGGAGCTGCTGGAGAGGGGCCAGAGGAGGCCACCAAGATGATCAGAGGCTGGAGAAGCTCCCCTGTGGGGACAGGCTGGGAGAGTTGGAGGCTGTGCAGGACGGAGAAGAGAAGGCTCCAGGGAGACCTCAGAGCAACCTTCCAGTAGCTGAAGGGCTCCAGGAGAGCTGGGGAGGGACTTTGGAGAAGGGCTGGGAGTGGCAGGATGAGGGACAATGGCTTTGAGCTGGGAGAGGGAGAGGAGGAAGAAATTGTTTGGAGTGAGGGTGGGGAGACACTGGCACAGGTTGCCCAGGGAGGCTGTGGCTGTGCCCTCCCTGGAGGTGTTGAAGGCCAGGCTGGATGAGGCCCTGAGCAGCCTGGGCTGGTGGGAGGTGTCCCTGCCCATGGCAGGGGGCTGGAGCTGGCTGAGCTTTCAGGTCCCTCCCAACCTTTGGACTGATTGTTTCTCTGCACCTTTGCTAACAGGGGAGATGCACAGGAGCACACAGAAGGAAGGGGAAGTTTGGTGTTTCCTATGGGCTAGAAATGCAGCTGGGGAGGTGCAGCAGTGCTGCAAGTTCACATTCTGCTTCCAGCAGTGCCTTGGCCTCTCCTCTGAGGGCTGCAGATCCTTCCCTCAAGGCCAGCTGAGTGAAGTCACAAATACTTGGGATGTTTTCTCTGCTGCCTTGGTTGCTCTAATCCCAGCTGTGAGAAACAAGAGGGGAGGGCTGGTGAGGAACCAGCAGAAGAGAGGGGTGGGGGAGAAGCTTCTCTCTGCATGCTGCTGTCTTGGTGTGTCCCAGCCCAGGGTGAGCCCTGTGGGACAATGCAGCACAGCTCCTCCACCCCCTGCTCCCTTTTGCCTTTGCAGGGCATGGCAGAGATGTTGCCTCTCCCAGAGCAGTGTGGATGCAGCAGCAGCAAGGAACCACTTTCTAGAGAGGATCCAGAGCACTGTATCCTTCCTCAGCTCACCAGCCTCTTCCCCCAGCACATGGTGTGCTGCTGGGGTCCCAGTCCCTGCAGTGGGGTCCCAGCTGGAGAGTGACCCCTCCCAACAGCAGCACCTCAGGCTGGGCCTTCAGGAAGTGGGTTCCTTCCTAGTGCAGCACTTGAGGAGTCAGAAAAGCTTTGGTGCAGACAGACAAGGCCACAAGCCATGCAGAGCTGTGCTGTCCTCACCTTCCCCCTGCAATGGCACCTCACAGGCTGACTGCTCTCTGCCTCTGCCCCTGATTCACAGACTCCCAGCAGGGTGGGCTTGGAAGGGACCTCTGGAGCTCCCCCAGCCCAAGCCCTGCCCCAGCAGGGCACCCACAGCACAATGCCCAGGAGCACAATGCCCAGGGGGGGTTGGAATCTCTCCACACAAGGACACTCCACAACCTCTCTGGCCAGCCTGCTCCAGCCCTCCAGCACCCTCACACCAAACAACTTTCTCCTCCTGCTCACATCCAACCTCCTGCCTGACACTTTCTGCCCCTGGTCCTGTCCCTGGGCACCACAAGAGCCTGGCCTCAGCCTTCTGAGAGTTCATTGCCTCTGGAACTGGGGAGCCCAGGACTGGACACAATATTCCAGATGTGATCTAACTAGGGCTGAGTAAAGGGGGAGGAGAACCTCCCTTGGCCTGCTGGCCACACTCTTCTCAATGCCCCCAGGACACCATTGATCTTCTTGGCCCCCAGGACACATTGCTGGCTCCTGGGGATCTCCCCCAGCACTCCCAGCTCCTTCTCCATGGAGCTGCTTCCCAGCAGGTCACCCCTCACCTGTCCTGCTGCAGGAGGTTGTTCCTTCCCAGGGCCAGGACCCTGTGCTTGCCCTTGTTGCCCTTCATGAGCTTCTCCTCCCCCAACTCCCAGCCTGGCCAGGCCTCACAGGGTGTCAGCCACCCCTCCCAGTTTGGTACCATCAGCAACCTGGCTGATTCCAGGGCTCAGGGTGCTGCAGCAAGCTGGTGCTGTGGAGCCTTCCTTAAGCTGCTGCTCAGTTCTGTCCAATGCCAGCCCTCAGTCCTGCAGAGATTGAGGAGGAGTTAAAGGCTCTCCAAGATGTCCCCTCCCTGCTGAGCCACTACATGGAAGCTGAGCCTGAAGGTAAGGAGGATAAAAAAGAGGAGTGGAGGGAGCAGGATATGGACTGAGGAGAATTTCAGTGGGCTCCAGTGCCAGGTGTGCCTGGCATGTGCTGGGCATGAGGGCCAGGAGCATTCTTTGCCTGCAGGGAGGGCTGGTGGAGCCAAGGCCACCCTAAGAAGCTGATGTTTGGTGGGGAGAAGGTTGCACTGTGCTCATGCCTGCTGCTGTTCCTCTGCTCCTAGACCATGCCACTCTGCCAGGAGAGTATGAAAGCCTTCTGACCTTGGAGGCTTTGCTGGCCACAGCTTCTCAGTGCCTGCACAAGCTGCACCTCCTGCAAGCAGGTGAGCCAGGCCCTGCTCTGCTGTGTGGCTGTGGCCAGCTGGGCACAGACCAGTGGGGCCCAGCATTATTTTCTTCTCCTGGTTGCCCTTGGTGGTGCTGCAGCATGGCACAGCCTCTGGTGGCAGGCAGAGCTGGGGTGTGCTTGCCACCCACCTGTGCTCAGGACAAGCTCAGGACTTGCTGCAGTTTAGGAGGGGTGGGGAGGGAGCTGGTGAGGATGAAGTAGGCCTCATGCCACAGCTTGAGATGCCCCTGGTGGTGCCATGTGTGAGGAGCTCACCCTGATGGGCACAGTGTCCCCAGGCCTTGCTAGGAGCACTGAGGAGATCACAGCTTCTGCAAGCACAAAGTTAACTTCTCCCTTCCTGCCTCCTAATCCTTCCCCCCTGGCAGCTGTGGAGGCCCAGGCCAAGCTGTGCCCAGGCTGCTCTGGGGCCATGGGAAGCTGCCCTCCAGCCTGTGCTCCTCCCAAGGGACAGATGTGTGGCACTGCAGGTGTGCTGGCCCTGCCTCTCCTCTCTTACTCCAGTTCCCAGGAGCTGAGGGACCTCTTTGCCTTGAAGCTGCAAGTGGCAATGCTGCACCAAGAAATTGCCTTGCAAAAGGTGAGGCTTTCAAGTGTGCCTGGAGGGGGGCTGAGGAAGGAGCAGCTGCTGTGGGAGGTCTTCTTGGGGAGCAGCAGCAGCACAGCAAGGTCTGCCACTGGAGTTTATGCTTTCTTTCCAAGTCACAGAGCCCCAGCAGGGTGGGGTTGGAAGGGACCTCTGGAGCTCCCCCAGCCCAAGCCCTGCTCCAGCAGGGCACCCACAGCACAATGCCCAGGGGGGGTTGGAAGCTCTCCACACAAGGACACTCCACAACCTCTCTGGCCAGCCTGCTCCAGCCCTCCAGCACCCTCACACCAAACAACTTTCTCCTCCTGCTCACATCCAACCTCCTGCCTGACACTTTGTGCCCCTTGCCCCTTGTGCTGGCCCTGGGCACCACTGAGCAGAGTCTGGCCCCAGCCTCTTGCCCCCTACCCACAGCTCCTTTAGCTCTTGCTGAGCATTGCTCAGCTGCCCTCTGGGGCTGCTCTTCTGCAGGCTCTCAGCCCCAGGGCTCTCAGCCTTTGCTGCTCACAGAGCTGCTCCAGGCCCCTCAGCAGCTCTGCAGCCTCCCCTGGACTCTCTCCAGCAGTTCTCTGTCTCTCCTGAACTGGGGAGCCCAGAACTGGGCACAGGACTGCAGCTGTGGCCTGACCAGGGCAGAGTAGAAGGGGATGAGAATCTCCCTTGGCCTGCTGGCCACACTCTCCTTGTTCAGATCCCATCAGTGCCTTGCTTACTTTGGTGCTGAATGGAGGTCCTCTATTTGTGGCCAGAGCAGAGGTGCTCTAATGCTTGCCTATGTCCTGGCAAGATTAAATCTTTTAATTGTTTGGGTTTTAGCTGCTGTCAGAGCATGGCAGTGGAGGATGTTGTTGGTAATGCCTGGAGCCCCCCTAGGGCTTCCCCCACTCTGTCACTCTCAGCTTGTGAGCTCCTCTTGACTCTCTTCCTTTCCTGTTGGATCTCAAAGCCTCTGCTGCCCCATCTTGAGCTGACTGCAGTGGGGCTGCCTGCTCAGTCTCCAGCAGCCTGAGCTGGGGATCATTTGTTGGTCTCATCCATCAGCAGCAAAGGACAGGAGGAGGTTGATTGATGAAATCACTTCCACTCCTTTCCCCTGACCTTTGCTCTGGTGGAGGCCTTGGAAAAGCCACCCTGGGAAGGGCAGGGAAGGCTTTTTGGGAGCTGGCCACATTTCTTCCTCTGGCTGGAGCTGGATTTACTGCCTGTGGGACTTCAGTGCTGGATCCCTGAGTTGTGGCTTGGGAGGTTTCTGCTTTTTATCTGCCCAAAAGGAAGTGGTGAGCAAAGGCTGCTGCCTGCTGCTCTGCTGAGGGACTTGGTTTCCTCTGCAAATGGCTCTGAGCCCAGAGAAGGGCAGCAGAGCTGGGGAAGGGGCTGGAGACTCTCCAGCAGTTCTCTGTCTCTCTTGAACTGGGCAGCCCAGAACTGGCCCCAGGACTCCAGTTGTGGCCTCCCTAGGGCAGAGTGGAGGGGCAGGAGAAACTCCCTTGCCCTGCTGGCCACACTCTTCTCAATGCCCCCAGGACACCATTGACCTTCTTGGCCCCAAGGACACATTGCTGGCTCCTGGGGATCTCCCCCAGCACTCTCAGGTCCTTCTCCATGGAGCTGCTTCCCAGCATTCCCCCCTCACCTGTGCTGCTGCAGGAGGTTGTTCCTCCCCAGGGCCAGGACCCTGTGCTTGCCCTCATGAGCTTCTCCTCCCCCAACTCTCAGCCTGGCCATGAGGGCACAGTGCTGATGATGCTGATCTCCTCCCAGCACTGAGGCACCTCTGCAGCAGAGGAGGAGCTCTGCTCTTCCTCTGGGTGCTGTGGGCAGCTCAGGAGGGTGCTGGGGGTGCTCCCTGGGCAAGGGCTGGGCAGCTTTGTGAGCATGGAGTGGCACAGAGGAGGGCATCCCTCAGTAGGCTGTGCAGCCACTTCTCCTCCTGGAAGCCTGGAATGTGCTGCTGACTCTGAGCTGTCTCCCTTGCTCCTGCCCAGGTCATGATGGTGGAACTGCTGCCTGGGCTGGAGTCCAGGCTGGGCCTGGAGGCCTCTGCAGCTCAGCTCTACAGGGCTATCTACACCCAGCTCTGCCAAGGGGGGCAGAGGTTCCCAGTGCTGGTGAGGGATGAGCTGGCAGACTGAGCCCCTGCCAGCCTCCTGCAGCTGAGCACCAGCAGCACTTTTAAGCAATAAATCATTTGCCAGTGGCTTTTGAACTCTGCCTCTTGGGCCAGCTGCATCTCAGGGGGGTGGGGATTGGTGAGGGGGGATGGGTGGAGTTGGTGTTGGGTTTGGTGGTGGGATTGGGGGGTTTTGGTGGGGTGGGGGGGTTGGGGTTGGAGGCTTTTGATGATTGGGTTTGGGCTGGGGTTTTTTTTGTGGGGATGGGGATTTTGGGTGGTGGGGTTGGGCTGGGGTTTGGGGGGGGTTGGGGGTTTTTGGTCTTGGGGTTGGGTTGGGGTTTGGGTTAGAGGTTTTTGGTGGGGAGACTGGGGATTTTTGGTTGGGTTGGAGGTTTCTTGGTGGTGGGGTTGGGTTTGGGTTGGAGGTTTTTGGTAAGTGGGGTTGGGGTTTCTTGAGGTTAGGGTTGGAGGGTTTGAGGGATGGAGTTTGGGGTTGGGTTGGGTTTTGACTGGGCTTGGGGTTTGTTGGGGGGCGTTTGGTGGTGGGCTTGGGGTTTTTGGGGGGGTTGGGTTTGTTGGAGGTTTTTTTAAGGTGTTTTTTGTTTGTTTGCTTGTTTGTTTTTTCATTTTCTATCCCTTTTCTACCTCCTAACTCTGAGCTGCTGTGAAGGCCCTTCAGGCCTTGATGAACACTGGGTTGGATTTTTCTTCCCTGCTCTCTCTGTCTCCCTGTCTGGCTCTAGACTGGTGGGCAGCTGGGTTGTGCCCCTGCTCTGCTGTGCACAGGCAGTGCTGCCAAGCAATCCAAAGCTGCTTTGTGCTGCTCAGGTAGGCACAGGGTGGTGGGGCACAGCCTGCCAGCAGCTGGCCACCTGAGCTGCTGCTGCTGCTGCTGCTTCCCTGGGGCTGCTGCTCTCCAGCTGGCCCAGAAGCAGTCACTGCCAGTCCCTGCTCAGCAGTGCTGATGATGTCTTCATCCCCAGCAGCCCAGGCCACCTTCAGTTCCTCTTGTGGAGCTGTTCTGGTTTGTAGCTGCATGCTCTGGGCTGGGCCATGCTGCAGCTGCAGCAGATCCTTCTCAGCTGCCTGTCAGGGGCTGGGTTGGGTTGGAAAGGACCTTCCAAACTCATCCAGTCCAACCCCCCTGCAGCCAGCAGGGACCAGAGCAGCTCCAACCAACCTGCCCTGCACTGCTGCCAGCCATGGGGCAGCTCCCACCTCTCTGGGCAGCCTGGGCCAGGCTCTCCCCACCCTCACTGCCAAACATTTCTCCCTTCTCTCCACTCTCAATCTCCCTCTTTCCACTTCCAGCCATCCCCCCTTGGCCTGTCCCAACAGGCCCTGAGAAAAACTCTGTCCCCAGCTTCCTTCTGTCCCCTTGAAGCACTGCAAGGCCACCAGAAGGTCTCCCTGGAGCCTTCTCCTCTCCAGGCTGTCCCAGCCTGGCCTCACAGGGCTCAGTCCCAGCACTGCTCAGCTCAGGACCCCTCCAGGCAGCTTCTCCACTGGCCAGGCTCCTGGTAAGGACTTGGAGCTGGCATGCAAGTGACACATTCTGGGGCAGCAGCCTGGGGAGGGCTGGGATCTGCTATGGGAAGGTCAGGAAGGGGCTGGGATGTGCTCTGGGAAGCTCAGGGAAGGGCTGGGATGTGGTCTGGGAAGCTCAGGGAAGGGCTGGGATGTGGTCTGGGAAGCTCAGGGAAGGGCTGGGAAGTGCTGTGGGAAGCTCAGGGAATCGCTCCTCTGCAGCAGGGAGCCTGGAGCCGCAGCCCAGCAGGTGGCACTCAGCCCTCAGCGCTGCTGCCGAACCTCTGCCAGTGGCTGCCGCAGGAGCCTCCTGCCGGCGATCTGCTGCCCGTGGGAAGCCCTCAGCTGCTGTGACAGTCCCGACCCTGGTCACCCTGGCACAATTCCAGCTTCCTGCTGCATCCAGAGTGTTTGATGGGAGTCCTGACCCCACCGACCCCCCTCCACCCCCTGCATTTGAGTGACAAAGCAAAGCTGCAGAGTGGAGTGGAGGAGCTCTGCCTGGGAGCACCTTGGGGGCCACCCAGGGAAGGGTCACTGTTGGTCACAGTGTGAGCCACAGCCTGGCCCTGAGCTGGGCCACCAGAGAGAGCTGCCCAGCAGAGAAAGACCTGAGGGTCTTGATCCACAGGGGCTGGAGAGGCTGTGCCCAGGTGGCCACCAGCAGCAGCAGCCTGGAGCAGCGATGGGGTGGCAGCAGGAGCAGGGCAGGGATGGTGACCTTGGGCTGGGCACTGGGGAGGACACAGCTCTGGGCTCCTCATTCCAAGGACACTGAGGGGCTGGAGCAGGGCCAGAGACCTGGGGAAGGGTCTGGAGAAGAGGGCTGGGGAGGAGCAGCTGAGGGAGCTGGGGGTGTTGAGCCTGGAGAAGAGGAGGCTGAGGGAGACCTCATTGCTCTCTGCAGCTCCCTGAGAGGAGGCTGGAGCCAGCTGGGGCTTGGGCTCTGCTCCCTAGGAACAAGGGACAGGAGGAGAGGAAATGGCTTCAAGCTGCCCCAGGGGAGGTTTAGGTTGGACATGAGAAGAAACTTCTTCCCTGAAAGGGTTCTCAAAGCCTGTCCCAGGCTGCCCAGGGAGGTGACTGAATCCCCACTCCTGGAGGTGTTTCCAAGAGGCAGAGCTGTGGTGCTGAGGGCCATGGCTCAGCACCAGCCTGGGTTAGAGCTAGAGAATGGTTGGCCTGGATGCTCTGAGAGAGCTTTCCCAGCCCAAGGGATTCCATACCTCCTGCCCATTGCTTGTGGGGGGGTGGCTCTTAGCAGCAGTTCTCTGTCCCTGTCCTGCAGGCTTGGCCTTCTCTGACTCTCAGAATTCACTGCAAGTCATTCAGACAGGAGATGAAAACCAACATCTCCTGCTTTGGCTTTGGCTTTGGCTTTCTTTTCTAATCCCTTTGCACTGACATTGAGTTCCTGCAGCTGGTGGTTGACTTCCCAAGCAGAGCAGGGCTTGGTGTCATCACAGAATGGCTCAGCTTGGAAGGGACCTTCCCAAGGGACTGTCCCAGGTACAGCCCAGGAACTCCTCATTTATTTTTCCTTTAAGCTGGAACCACCTCCTAGGATTAGAGAATAGCTTAGGACCTCAGAGATCATCCACTCCAGCCATGGGCAGGGACACCTCCCACCAGCCCAGGCTGCCCAAGGCTTCATCCAGCCTGGCCCTTAACACCCCCAGGCAGGAGGCAGCCACAGCCTCCCTGGGCAGCCTGTGCCAGACTCTCACCACCCTCACACTCAACAACTTCTTCCTCAGCTCCACTCTAACCCTGCTCTGCCTCAGCTCCAAACCATTCCCCTTGGCCTGGCTCCAGACCCCCTCAGCAAAAGTCTCTCTGCAGCCTTCCTGCAGGATCCCTTCAGGTCCTGGCAGGCAGCTCTGAGGTGCCCCTGGAGCCTTCTCCTCTGCAGGCTGCACACCCCCAGCTCCCTCAGCCTGTGCTCACAGCAGAGCTGCTCCAGCCCTTGCAGCATCTTTGTGGCCTCCTCTGGCCTCACTCCACAGCTCTGAGTCCTTCTCCTGCTGGGGACAGCAGAGCTGGAGGCAGGATTGGAGGTGAGGTGTGGGCAGAGCAGAGCCAAGGGGCAGAATCCCCTCTCCTGCCCTCTGCCCACACTCCTCTGGCTGCAGCCCAGCACACAGCTGCCTGCTGGGCTGCAGGAGGGCACTGCTGGCTCCTGGGGAGCTGCTCAGCACCCAGCACCCCCAAGGCTCTTTCTTCAGGGCTGCTCTTAACCCACTCTGCACCCAGCCTGGATTTGTGCCTGGGGTTGGCCTGAGCCAGCTGCAGGACCTTGCACTGGGACTTACTGAACCTCATGCAGTGGGCTTCTCCCCCAGGGCAACATTCAGGGGACTCCTGTGGTCAGCAGCACTGCAAGGGAGTGGTTAAAGGCTGCTGCCAGGAGCAGCTGCTGCCTCCTAACTGAACCTGCTCATGTGCCATGGGCCTGGACATCTGCAGGTTTGGGTTGCAGGGCTGGCATGTGGTGGTGGTGGTGGTGGTAATTATTCCAGTGTTGTGGATAACTTGTGTCTGCCAGCCCTGCATGACTCAGGGAGCATCTGCTCCCTGCTGCAGAGCAGTCCAGTGCAGCTTGGCAGGGGCTCCACTTCCACAGCAGAGCTGGGAGAGGGCTGAAGAGGATCCTGAGCCCACCAAAGGGGGTTGGCAGGGGGTTGGCAGGGGATGCTAGAGGGCTCCCCAGCTCAATAGAGGCAGGGATCTGCTGGGGAGAGTCCAGCAGAGAGCTGTGAGGGTGACTGGGGGACCTGAACATCCATCAGGAAAGGCTGAGAGCCCTGGGGCTGGTGGGGCTGGAGAAGAGAAGGCTGAGAGGGGACCTGATCAATGTCTGTAAGTATCTGAGGGCTGGGGGGGGAAAGGTTAGGTATCAGGCTCCAAGGTGGTGCCCAGGACGAGCAATAAGAGCCACAAGCTGGAACCCAGCAAGTTCCACCTCAACAGGAGGAGAAACCTCTTTGGTGTGAGGGTGCTGGAGGCCTGGAGCAGGCTGCCCAGAGGGGTTGTGGAGCCCTGTTTGGAGGCTTTCAAGCCCCACCTGGATGTGTTCCTGGGTGAGCTGCCCTGGGTGCCCCTGCTCTGGCAGGGGGCTTGGACTGGATGAGCTCCAGAGGTCCCTTCCCACCCCTCCCAGGCTGTGCCTCTGTGCTTGGGAAGGAAGCTGCCACCCTCAGAGGGGTGCAGGGCACAGCTGCCAGCATGCTGAGGGCAGGGAGCTGGGCTGGGTGCTGCCTGGGGGAGCAGAGAGCTGGGCTGGGTGGTGCCTGGGGGTGCAGTGTGGGTTGATTGCTCTTCCTACACCCTGTGAGGAAGGGTTTCTCATTTCCATCACCGTGGAAGGCTCTAAATCACTTTCCATGACTCACTGGCTCAGATGACTCCTGTGCTTCAGCAGAGAGGAAGATTCAGCAGCAACTGAGCTGGGCTTGGAGCAGGGGGGGGGGGGGTGGGGTTCAGTGTCAGCATGAAATGTGCCATTGAGCTGGGAAGGAATTGTGCTGGGCCCTCAGTCTGGGCTGGGGAGCAGAGGAAGGCAAGAGGAGCTGGGCAGAGAGGAACCTCAGGAGGGTCAGGAAGGAGGAGAGCAGAGTCCTGCAGCTGGGCAGGAAGAGTAAACTGCAGCAGGACAGGTTGGGAGGGGATCTGCTGGAGAGCAGCCCCAAGGAGAAGGAGCTGGGGGTGCTGGTGGGCAGCAAGTTCTGCAGGGGACAGCAATGTGCCCTGGAGGGCAAGAAGGCCAAGGGGGTCCTGGGGGGCATTCAGCATTCAGAGGTTCTCCTTCCCTTCTACTCTGCCCTGCTGAGACCTCCCCTGGAATATTGCATCCAGTTGTGGGCTGCCCAGGTCAGGAGGGACAGGGATCTGCTGGAGAGAGTCCAAGGGAGGGCTGCAAGGATGCTGAAGGGCCTGGAGCACTGCCTGGGGAGGAGAGGCTGAGAGCCCTGGGGGTGTTCAGTCTGGAGAGGAGAAGGCTGAGAGGGATCTGATCAATGTCTGTCAATAGCTGAGGGCTGGGGGTCAGGAAGGAAGGGACAGGGCCAGGCTCTGCTCACTGTGCCCTGGGATAGGCCAAGGGGCAATGGATGGCAACCACAGCACAGGAGGTTCCAGCTCAACATGAGGAGGAACTTCTGCACAGGGAGGGTCCCAGAGCCCTGGAGCAGGCTGCCCAGAGAGGTTGTGGAGTCTCCTTCTCTGGAGCCTTCCCAGCCCTGTCTGGATGTGTTCCTGTGTGACCTGTGCTGGATTCCATGCTCCTGCTATGGCAGGGGGTTGGACTGGAAGATCTCCAGAGGTCCCTTCCAACATCCTAACCCTTTCTAACATCCTGGAATCTGTGACCCTGTGAGGAGTGTCTGGGATGGCAGGGGATGGCATAGCAAAGAGGCAGGGAATGAGCAGTGTCTTGGGCAAGGCAGACATGGTAGCAGTGTGGTGGAGGCTTGAGGTGAGACAAAGCCCAGGGATGGCCAGGGAGGATCAGCAGCTCTCATTCCTTCTTTGTCTCCTACAGCAGAGTCTTAAGGTTTGGGGGTTTTTTTTTCCACTGCTGAAGGATGTGAAACTGGAGGCCTGGGAGAATCAGAGAGTCACAGAGGGGCTGGAAGGGAGCTCTGGAGCTCATCCAGTCCAACCCCCCTGCCAGAGCAGGGGCACCCAGGGCAGGTCACACAGGAACACAGCCAGATGGCTTTGGAAAAGTCTCCAGAGAAGGAAGAAGTTCTCCCAGGGAACAAGTGACAGGATGAGAGGAAATGGCTTCAAGCTGCCCCTTGGCAGGGGAGGTTTAGGTTGGACATGAGAAGAAACTTCTTCCCTGAAAGGGTTCTCAAGCCCTGACCCCAGGCTGCCCAGGGAGGTGGTTGAATCCCCACCCCTGGAGGTGTTTCCAGGAGGCAGAGCTGTGGTGCTGAGGGCCATGGCTGAGCCCCAGCCTGGGTTGGAGCTAGGGAATGGTTGCACTTGCTGAGCTTGAAGAGCTTTGGCAGCCTAAACAATTCCATCAGGCTATGAGGCTAAAGCAAAAGAAAGCTGAGCCTTGGTAAGGAAGAAGGCTGTGGAGGAGTGGTGGAGTGGTGCAGGGACAACTCCTGCCTCTCCCAGCCTCTTTGAGAGGCTTTGAGCAGTGCTTGGAGCACAGCTGGAGCACAGCTGGCTGTGTCCTGCTGAAGCTTGAGCTGCAGGGCACAGCCCCAGGGCCAGGGCAGGCAGAACCAGCCTGGGCCAGGAGCACAGCTTAGGGTTTGGAGAGACCAACCCTAGTGGAGCTCTAGGGGAGAGGAGGGGAGAGGGAGGGGGAGAGGGAGGGGGAGAGGGAGGGGGAGAGGGAGAGGGAGAGAAAGAGGAGAGGAGAGGAGAGGAGAGGAGAGGAGAGGAGAGGAGAGGAGAGGAGAGGAGAGGAGAGGGAGAGGAGAGGAGAGGAGAGGAGAGGAGAGGAGAGGAGAGGAGAGGAGAGGAGAGGAGAGGAGAGGAGAGGAGAGGAGAGGAGAGGAGATGAGAAGAGTAGAGGAGAGGAGAGGAGAGGAGAGTGGAGGAGAGGAGAGGAGAGGAGAGGAGAGGAGAGGAGAGGAGAGGAGAGGAGAGGAGAGGAGAGGAGAGGAGAGGAGAGGAGAGGAGAGGAGAGGAGAGGAGAGGAGAGGAGAGGAGAGGAGAGGAGAGGAGAGGAGAGGAGAGGAGAGGAGAGGAGAGGAGAGGAGAGGAGAGGAGAGGAGAGGAGAGGAGAGGAGAGGAGAGGAGAGGAGAGAGGATCCCATCCCATTGACAGGCAGCTGGAGGTGGTAAAGAGTTGAATGGGGTGGGGGGGAAGCTCCAAGCTCTTCCTGGGGATGACAAATCTGTTGTTCTTCTAATGAACCTTCTGAGAGCTCCAGAGAAGAGCTCATTTAATTAAAAGTCTCTCATTAGCCAAGTGTGAAGGCATCACCACCTCAGCCAGCCCCTGCTGGGGCAGCCTGGGCTGTGCTGCCAGCCAAGGGAGGCCAGAAAGAGGGATGGGGGACAGACCCCCCCCCCGAGGCAGGGAGCTTGTGTGTGGGGGAGGAGGGTCTGCAGGGAGCTGTGTGGCCTCCAGACATATCCTTCAGTGAGTTTTGGTTTATTCACTCAGCTCAATCTCTTCCCTAGGTGCCAGACTTCAGCCTGAGCTTGGGGCTCACAGCTGAAGGCTCTGCTGAGGCATTCTCTTTGCTGAGACAATTTCTCTCTGCTGAGACAAATCTCACTGCTGCTGAGAAAATTCTCTCTGCTGCTGAGAAATCCAAAAGGGCTGATGCTGGGTGAGTGCAAACCAGGCTGGCCCTGGGGGATACAGGATGTGTGGAGCTCCTCCAGACTGTCCCAGGCTGTTTGCTTCTTAGTATCAGGGAATCAGAGAATGGGAGGGGGTGGAAGGAACCTCTGGAGATCATCCAGTCCAAGTTCCCTGCCAGGGCAGGGCACCCAGGGCAGGGCACACAGGGACACATCCAGGGAGGGGTCAGAAGCTCTCCACACAAGGAGACTCCACAACCTCTCTGGCCAGCCTGCTCCAGGGCTCTGCCACCCTCACACCAAGCAACTTTCTCCTCCTGCTCAGATGCAACCTCCTGGGTGCCAGTTTGTGCCCCTTGGCCTGTCCCTGGGCACCACTTTAGAACCTGGCATCTTCATCCTGACAGCCACCCCTCAGATATTTGCTCAGATCTCCTCTCAGCCTTCTCCTCTCCAGCCTAACCAGCCCCAGGGCTCTCAGCCTTTCCCCCCTCCCTTCATCATCCTCATAGCCTCCCTTGGACTCTCTCCAGCAGGTCTCTGTCCCTCTTGAAGTGGGGAGCCCAGAACCTGGGACACAGCATCCCAGGTATGGGGAGAAGGGGAGAAGAACCTCCCCAGACCTGCTGGCTGCACTGCAAGCTGGAAAAGCTCCAAGAGGCAGCAGGAGAGGCCAGCAGGGACTGCTTGCAGGCAGGCAGCCAGCCCTGAGCCTTGTCTCCAGATGTGGTCCCTGGGAGGCTGTGGCAGATGATGGATCTGAGGGCAAGGCCTTCACTTTTGCTCTGTAAGATGGAGCTGGATCACATTTTGCTGACTCCTTAGCTTGCTTTGGTCCCTGCCCTCTGCAGCAAGGCCTCCTGGGGTTGTTTTGCAAGCAGAGAGGTTGGGGCTGGGGCAGTTGCCATCTGGTTCCCACTGGAAGCTTCCTGGTTCTGCTCTTGCAAAAAAACAACCTGACAAAACCAAGCCTCCAAATCCTGACTCAGTGCAAGGTGAAGCCAGCTCATGAAGGAGACACTGGCACTGGCACTGGCATTGGCATTGGCATTGGCATTGGCATTGGCATTGCCCTTCTCCAGCCTGCAGCTCTTCTGCTGCTCTTGTCACATCAAAGCCACCACCCATGAGAGAAGCTCCAACATCCTGGGGGTTAGTGTGTGAGGAGAGAAGAGCTCCAGTGCTGTCACCAAGGAAAAACTCAGTTCACAGACTCCTAGCATGGGTTGGGTTGGAAGGGACCCTAAAGACCAACCAGTGCCAGCCCCCTGCCATGGGCAGGGACACCTCCCACCAGCACAGCTTGCTCAGGGCCTCATCCAGCCTGGCCTTCAACACCTCCAGGGAGGGCACAGCCACAGCCTCCCTGGGCAACCTGTGCCAGTCTCTCCCCACCCTCACTCCAAACAATTTCTTCCTCCTCTCCACTCTCACTCTCCCCTCTCCCAGCTCAAAGCCATTGTCCCTCATCCTGCCACTCCCAGCCCTTCTCCAAAGTCCCTCCCCAGCTCTCCTGGAGCCCCTTCAGGTACTGGAAGGTTGCTCTAAGGTCTGCCTGGAGCCTTCTCTTCTCCAGGCTGCACAGCCCCAACTCTCCCAGCCTGTCCCCACAGGGGAGCTTCTCCAGCCTCTGATCATCTTGGTGGCCTCCTCTGTCCCTCTGCAGCAGCTCCAGGTCCTTCCTGTGCTGGGGGCCCCAGAGCTGGAGGCAGTGCTGCAGGTGGGGTCTGAGCAGAGCAGAGCAGAGGGGCAGAATCCCCTCCCTGTGCTGCTGCTCTCCTGCTCTGGCTGCAGCTCAGCACACAGCTGGCTCTGGGCTGCCAGGGACCATTGCTGGCTGCTGGGGACTTTGTCACCAACTGACACCCCCAAGGCCTTCTCCTCAAGCTCAAGAGGAGAGCAGGGAGCAGTGGCCACCTGTGCTGGGGTGTGAAGAGCTGATCATGGGGGGGGGGGCTGGAAAGAGGCAAGTTTTGAGCTGTGATTTCAGAAGGCAAGAAAAGGCAGCAGGGGGGCATGGAGGCAGGCAGAGGTGTTTGGCTGTGAGTCTGGAAGGCAGCTCTGAGTCACTGCAGGAGACTGACCCTGGAGCCTCTGGAGCCTGTCTGCAAGCTGCCCTCCTTGGTTCTGGGAGCAGAAACTGTCAGCTCTGCTGGCACCCACAGGCATGTGCTCAGCCCTTGCATGTTCCAGTGGGAGCTGATTCCTTGGTCTCAATTTCAGTAGCAGCAGGCAGGGGAGGCAGTGGAGACAGAGAGCTCAGGCAGGCTTCAAGGTGGAGCTGCTTTACCCACCCCCAGTGATGCTCTGCTGCACCCCTGGCTCCTCACCATCCTCTTCTACCACATCTCTTTATGCGGTGGCTGTCTGAGGGTCTCACCTCTTTGGGGTAGTCTTCCTGCTTCAGAGGCATCATTCAGGCTGGGAAAAATAACCTTAGATGCCATTGAGTGCAAAGAGTTAACCCAGCCCTGCCAGGTCACCACTCAACCATGGCCCTCAGCACCACATCTCCAGGGATCAGAGACACCTCCAGGGATGGGGACTCAGCCACTACCCTGGGCAGCCTGGGCCAGGCCTTGCAACTCTTTTGGGGAAGAAATTGTTCCTCACACCCAACCTAAACCTGCCCTGGTGAAATTTCAGTCCTCTTGTCCTGTCCCTTGTTCCTTGGGAGCAGAGCCCAAGCCCCAGCTGGCTCCAGCCTCCTCTCAGGGAGCTGCAGAGAGCAATGAGGTCTCCCTCAGCCTCCTCTTCTCCAGGCTCAACACCCCCAGCTCCCTCAGCTGCTCCTCCCCAGCCCTCTTCTCCAGACCCTTCCCCAGCTCTCTTGCCCTTCTCTGGCCCTGCTCCAGCTCCTCAATGTCCTCCTTGGAGTGAGGAGCCCACTTCAGGTTCTAAATTTCTGACTATAGAATATCTCTTTGCCTCTCTTGAGCTGAAGTCTCTCTCAGGACACATCAGCAGTGAATCTTCCTCTGGAGATGGTTGGGTGGCTGAGTGCCACAACAGCACCCAGGGCTGGGTGTCTGCAGCCCTTGCTGGCTGTTTGCTACCAAGTAGAGAGAGAGCAGAGGAATGATAATGAGAGAAACAGAAGAGGCAAAAGGACCCCAAACACACACACACACACAAAAATCCACCTTGAAAGATGAATGGAATCATAAATAGTCTCCAGAGCTTCAGTTCCAACTGTGCTGGCTGCAGGAAGGAGACAGAGTTCCAACTGCTGGATGTTGGAATGCATCAGGCAGGGTGGGGTTGGGATTTCCATGAGGCTGAGCACCCAGATTTAACCTAACTATGTGCTGCTGCCAGCCTGGCAGGCTGGGGGCTGCTCTGGAGGCTTCTCCTCCAGGCAATGATCCTCTGGTCCTTGCAAAAAGGAAAGGCCCTGGAGTGAAGGGAGTTGTGTGAATGGACCAAGCATCCATGGGTTAGACCCTTTGGAGAATCAGAGACTTGGGGCTGGCTTGGAAAAGCCCTCCCAGAGCATCCAGTCCAACATCAACCCAACCCCACCATGGACACCAAACCCTGGCCCCAAGTGCCATGGCCACAGGGTTCTGGAACACCTCCAGGCATGGGGACTCCACCACCTCCCTGGGCAGCCTCTTCCAGTCCCTGACCACTCTTGCAACAAAGACATTTTGCCTCCTCTCCAACCTAACCCTCCCCTGGCACAATTTCAGGCCATTGCCTCTCCTTCTATCCCCTGAGCCTAGGGAGCAGAGCCCAAGCCCCAGCTGGCTCCAGCCTCCTCTCAGGGAGCTGCAGAGAGCAATGAGGTCTCCCTCAGCCTCCTCTTCTCCAGGCTCAACACCCCCAGCTCCCTCAGCTGCTCCTCCCCAGCCCTCTTCTCCAGACCCTTCCCCAGCTCTGTTGCTCTTCTCTGGACCTGCTCCAGCTCCTCAATGTCCTTCTTGCAGTCAGGAGCCCAAAACTGAAGTCAGGATTTGAGCTGTGGCCTCCCCAGTGCCCAGCCCAGGGGCACAATCCCTGCCCTGCTCCTGCTGCCACCCCATTGCTGCTCCAGGCCAGGCTGCTGCTGCCCTTCTTGCCCACCTGGGCACTCCCTGGCTCCTCTTCAGCTGCTGGCACCCAGCACCCCCAGGCCCTTCTCTGCTGGGCACTTTGCAGCCACTCTGCCCCCAGCCTGGAGCCTTCCTGGGGTTGTTGTGACCCAAGGTCATGCAACTACATCTCCCTTCCTCCTGGCAGCATGAGTGCCATAGTCTCCATGGACAGTGGGGAAGTCAGGGGTTGCTTGTGCCAATGCAGGAGGCCTTACTTAGAGTAGTTTTCCCTCTGGGGTCCCAGGTGTGTGTCTTGTCTGCCAGGCTCTTTTGAGTCCTGCCCTCTGGCTGCCTGCCCACTCTGCATCCCCTGGCACTCAGGCTAAGCTCTGCTGGAGCCTTGCCCAGCTCTTGGGGCAGTGCCCACCCAAGGCTGGCCATGCATGAGTCTCTGGAACACCTTCCTCAGGGCAAGGGGACATCCACAAAGCTTCTCTGCATCAATTTTCTACTAGTTAGCAGGTTCCTCCTGGTTCCACACCACATCATTCATCATCCTTTGGTCAGGGATTGGAAGAGGCTGCCCAGGGAGGTGGTGGTGGAGTCCCCATGCCTGGAGGTGTTCCAGAAAGGTATAGCCATGGCACCTGGGGCCAGGGTTTGGTGGCCATGGTGGGGTTGGGTTGCTGGTTGGCCTGGGTGATCTCAGAGGTCTCTTCCAACCCAAACCATTCTATGATTCTATCCCTGGAGGTGTTTAAAAGCCAGCCGGCTGTGGTGCTGAGGGAGGTGGTTTGGTGGCAGCGGCTCAGCTGCAGGGCTGGGGTGGCAAGCAGTAGGAGGTGATGGTCTGAAAGGTCTCTTCCCACCTCAACAGCTCCATGGTTCTGCTCTCCAGACTGTGTGTGCCGAGTATCTGCTGAGGTAAGAGCTGATGGTGACAGAGAGGAGCAGCAGAAGGTGAGAAGGGAGGTCTGCAGGAGCTCAGCCTGCACCAGCATTGCCCAGAGGAGGGAGGGCAGCACCACCACCACCACCAGGTGACAGATGAGTCTCTTACGTCTGCTCCAGGCTCTCTCTGAACCCCCAGGAAAGTGTCCTTCTTGCCAGACGTCCAGCTCTGCTTTCAGAAGCCCTTCCTGGTTGGGAAGTGCCTTTGGCAGGCTGCTGCTGCTGCTGCTGCTTCTCTTGCCTGTGCTGAGCAGTTGGTGCCCCCAGTGCTGTGTCCAGCTCTGGGACCCCCAACACAAGAAGGACACAGAGCAGCTGAAGAGAAGCTCACTGCATGAGGTTTGACAAGTCCCAGTGCAAGGTCCTGCAGCTGGCTCAGGCCAACCCCCAGCACAAATCCAGGCTGGGTGCAGAGTGGGTTGAGAGCAGCCCTGAAGAAAGAGCCTTGGGGGTGCTGGGTGCTGAGCAGCTCCCCAGGAGCCAGCAGTGCCCTCCTGCAGCCCAGCAGGCAGCTGTGTGCTGGGCTGCAGCCAGAGGAGTGTGGGCAGAGGGCAGGAGAGGGGATTCTGCCCCTGGGCTCTGCTCTGCCCACACCTCACCTCCAATCCTGCCTCCAGCTCTGCTGTCCCCAGCAGGACAAGGACTCAGAGCTGTGGAGTGAGGCCAGAGGAGGCCACAAAGATGCTGCAAGGGCTGGAGCAGCTCTGCTGTGAGCACAGGCTGAGGGAGCTGGGGGTGTGCAGCCTGCAGAGGAGAAGGCTCCAGGGGCACCTCAGAGCTGCCTGCCAGGACCTGAAGGGATCCTGCAGGAAGGCTGCAGAGAGACTTTTGCTGAGGGGGTCTGGAGCCAGGCCAAGGGGGAATGGTTTGGAGCTGAGGCAGAGCAGGGTTAGAGTGGAGCTGAGGAAGAAGTTGTTGAGTGTGAGGGTGGTGAGAGTCTGGCACAGGCTGCCCAGGGAGGCTGTGGCTGCCTCCTCCTTGGGGTGTTCAGGGCCTGGCTGGATGTGGCTCTGGAGAGACCTGAGAGCTGCATTCCAATATTTGAAGAGGACCTACAGGCAGGCTGGGGAGGGACTGTTCAGAAGGGGCTGTGGGGATAGGATGATAGGCAATGGATTGAAACTGGAGCAGAGGAGGTTTAGGTTGGACATCAGGAGGAGTTCTGCACAGTGAGGGTGAGGAGACACTGGGACAGGCTGCCCTGGGAGGTGGTGGAGGCTCCATCCCTGGAGCCATTCAAGCTCAGCCTTGCTGTGCTCCTGTGCAGCCTGCTCTGGTTGGAGGTGTCCCTGCTGCCTGCAGGGGGTTGGACAGGATGCCCTTGGAGGCTCCCTTCCAACCTGATGCAATCTGTGAAGCTGTGAATCTGAGCTGCTCCAGTGTGGCCACCACCAGCCCAGAACAGCAGGGAGATGCCAGCCAGCAGCTCCTCCCTGCAGCAGAAGGCTTGCCTGGGGGGTCATGCTGACACTTTGCTGCTATTTCCAGACCCACACTTCCTGGTGCCTGCTGCCACTTTATTCCCCCCACCCCCTGCTTTGTTTCTTGGTTGGTTTGGTTCTTTATTTTCCTTCTGCTGAATCATCCACCTGGAAAATACTCCTGAGGTCACTGGAAGCCTCCTGAGTTCCTTTGGCTGCTTGTTTTCCATTTTTAGGTCACCCACAGCAACTTGAAGGAGCAGAGGCCACCTGCTCCTCCTCAAGGAAGCTTTGCTGCTGCCTGAGCAACTTCCCTGCTTTTGGTTTGGAAATAAATGGAGCAGCTCAAAGCTGAGCACTGCCTTCTGCAGGGCTGTTCCCACAGCCATGGTGTGCTGGCAGGGACTGAGCCAGGGAGTGCCCAGGTGGGCAAGAAGGGCAGCAGCAGCCATGGGGTGGCAGCAGGAGCAGGGCAGGGATTGTGCCCCTGGGCTGGGCACTGGGGAGGCCACAGCTCAAATCCTGACTTCAGTTCTGGGCTCCTCATTGAAAGAAGGACACTGAGGAGCTGGGGCAGGTCCAGAGAAGGGCAACAGAGCTGGGGAAGGGTCTGGAGAAGAGGGCTGGGGAGGAGCAGCTGAGGGAGCTGGGGGTGTTGAGCCTGGAGAAGAGGAGGCTGAGGGAGACCTCATTGCTCTCTGCAGCTCCCTGAGAGGAGGCTGGAGCCAGCTGGGGCTTGGGCTCTGCTCCCTAGGCTCAGGGGATAGAAGGAGAGGCAATGGCCTGAAATTGTGCCAGGGGAGGGTTAGGTTGGAGAGGAGGCAAAATGTCTTTGCTGCAAGAGTGGTCAGGGACTGGAAGAGGCTGCCCAGGGAGGTGGTGGAGTCCCCATCCCTGGAGGTGTTCCAGAACCCTGTGGCCATGGCACTTGGGGCCAGGGTTTGGTGTCCATGGTGGGGTTGGGTTGATGTTGGACTGGATGCTCTGGGAGGCCTTTTCCCACCCAAGCAATTCCATGGTTCTATAATTCCACAAGAGTGGCAGGGCTCAGAGCCTGCACCTTCCACTTCTGCTGCTTCCAGATGTCACCACTTCCTCCCCCTTGTCCTCCCTCCCTCCCTCTGTCTTTGCAGCCATTTAGCACTCCAGAGCCAGCCTTGGGCAGCTTCTGTCAGCCCCTGGCATGGATAACTCAATGTCTGCATTTAACAGCTGCATCAGAACCTTTGGAGTTGCAGTGGAGAGCTCAGGCAAAGCTCAGCCCTGCGTTGCAGCTGCCCTTTGGACCTTCTGTGACCACAGCTTAGGGGATGGTGGATGCCATGTCCTGCTGCTCTCCGTTCACTGGGACTCCTCACTGCAGTCAGGTTGGATTTTATTGGGGGAGGGATGTGCAGTGAATAGAAACCCAGCACCCACCTTGGGAGGCCACAGCTGGGGTCCTGGGTCCAGTTCTGGGCTCCCCAGTTCAGGAGAGACAGAGAACTGCTGGAGAGAGTCCAGGGGAGGCTGCAGAGCTGCTGAGGGGCCTGGAGCAGCTCTGTGAGGAGCAAAGGCTGAGAGCCCTGGGGCTGAGAGCCTGCAGAAGAGCAGCCCCAGAGGGCAGCTGAGCAATGCTCAGCAAGAGCTAAAGGAGCTGTGGGGGGCCAGGCTCTGCTCAGTGGTGTCAAGGGGCAAGGGGCACAAAGTGGCAGGCAGGAGGTTGGATGTGAGCAGGAGGAGAAAGTTGTTTGGTGTGAGGGTGCTGGAGGGCTGGAGCAGGCTGGCCAGAGAGGTTGTGGAGTGTCCTTGTGTGGAGAGCTTCCAACCCCCCCTGGGCATTGTGCTCCTGGGCATTGTGCTGTGGGTGCCCTGCTGGGGCTGGGGGGTCAGCCTTGCTGTGGCCCTGGGCAGCCTGCTCTGGTTGGAGCTATCCCTGCTGGCTGCAGGGGGTTGAACAAGATGACCTTGGAGGGTCCCTTCCAACCCGAGGCAGTCTGTGACTCTGTGCTGGGCCATGGGTGGTGGAGCTGCCAGCACAGCACACAGGAGTGGGTGGCTGCATCCTGACCTTGCCTTCTTCATTTCAGCATTTCCTGATGGTCTCTAAGCCATTTTAGTTCCACCATCTCCTCTGAAAGTCCCTGGTGTCTCTGGTTACCTATCTAATTACAGAGCCCCCTCCACCATCAAACTTCTCCCTCCTGTCCTGCACTGGGCACCAAGTGCTGGGGTATTTGGGTTGCCTCCCACTCCTTGCTCCTTCTGGGTGTGCTCAGCATCATCTTTGCTTCAGGGCTTTCTCACTGCAAGACTGGAGGCATTGGTCTAGTTTAGAGGGAGCCTGGGCTCCCCATCCCTTCTCACTTTGATCCTGTTTCCCTCCTGGATCTCTCTCACTCCAAACACAAGCTTTCCATTGCCCACCACAGCCATCAGCTGGTGAGGGACTGGCACAGGCTGCCCAGGGAGGTGGTGGAGTCCGCACCCCTGGAGGTGTTCCAGAACCCTGTGGCCATGGCACCTGGGGCCAGGGTTTGGTGGCCAGGGTGGAGTTGGGTTGCTGCTTGGATTGGATGCTCTGGGAGGGCTTTTCCAACCCCAGGCAATTCCATGACTAACCCTCTGTCTGTATCCTCTTCTTCTTCCATGAAGTCTCTCTTCCCAGGTATTCCTTCCCCCCTCCTCCCTGCCCCCAGCTCCCTGCTGCAGGCCTGGGAGCCAGGCCCCAGAGCTTCTCCCTGCAGCCCATCTCCAGGGCTGGCTCCTGCTGCCCATTCCTCACCTGGCAGGGGCTGCACAGTCATGCTGGGTGGGTGTGAGGCTGTCTGCAGGGGGGTGCCATCCATCTCAGCTCCTGCACCATGACTCAACCCAGCCCCAGCTGCACTCTTCCCTCCTCCTGTGGAAGCAGAGAGGAGGACACAAGGAGCTCTCCATTTCTGCCGTGAAAAATTACATCCCTCGTGGTCACCAGGGCAGGAGGAGGGTGGAGGGAAGGAGCTGAGCACCCAGGGGGAGGAACCCCTCAGCACCACCAAGGGGGCAAGATTCAGTGACCCCCCCCCCAAAAAATGAGGGGACACCATGCAGCCCAGTCTGCAGCCTTTTCCCCTCTCCCTTACCACGTCTGTGAGTTTATAGAAAGTCACTGCAAGAGCAGAGAGAGGTTTGGGTTGCACCCTTGGAATGGAGGGGAAGTGCCCAGCTGCTCTCTACAGACAGAGTCATGGAACCATGGAATAGGTTGGAAGGGACCTGAAAGCTCAGCCAGTTCCAGCTCCAACCCCCTGCCATGGGCAGGGACACCTCCCACCAGCACAGCTTGCTCAGGGCCTCATCCAGCCTGGCCTTCAACACCTCCAGGGAGGGCACAGCCACAGCCTCCCTGGGCAACCTGTGCCAGTCTCTCCCCACCCTCACTCCAAACAATTTCTTCCTCCTCTCCACTCTCACTCTCTCCTCTCCCAGCTCCAAGCCATTGTCCCTCATCCTGGCACTCCCAACCCTTCTCCAAAGTCCCTCTCCAGCTCTTCTGGAGCCTCTTCAGGTACTGCAAAGCTGCTCCTTGGTGCATCTCAGGCATTGGCAGAGGCTGCCCAGGGAGGTGGTGGAGTCCCCATCCCTGGAGCTGTTCAAGAAACCTCTGGCCATGGTTTAGTGGCCATGGGGGTGCTGGACTCGATGATCTTAGAGGTCTCTTCCAACCCACACAACCTCTGCTGTGTCAGTGCTCCTTGAACCACCTCTGGAGGTGTAGAGGGTGCTCAGTCAGACATGCAGGCAGCACTGCCAGCTGCTGCTTTGGCCAGAGGGAGCCAAGTCCCAGAGCTGGATGTGTGCATTCCCACCGAGCTGCATCTCTGCAGACAGACCTTGCACCTCCTGCACTGTGTGAAGCAGCTGCCCAGGCCAGAGTGGGTGCCAGGATTTGTCTCCTCCCCTGCAAAGAGAGGCACAGGGCTGCTCCAGCAGGATGACAGCAGTGGTGCTGAGTCCAGGATCCCAGTTCAGCACGGATCAGACCTGGAGAGGCAAGACAGGATGAAATTGTTCCCAGCACTTGGAGCTGGTTGGTGTCAACTGCTGCTTTGCCAAGGCCAGGCACTGCTCTTCAGCTCAGCTCTCAGTCCGCTGCACTTCCATCCTCAGCTTCCAGGGCAAGCCAAGAATCCCTGGAGCCCTGCAGGAGGAGTCCAGAAGGGGCTGGAGGTGTGGAGGTTAGGACCAGCAGCATCCTGTTGAGGTCACCACTGCTTTGACTTGGAAGGGACCCTCCAAGAGCATCCTCTCCAACCCCCCTGCAGACAGCAGGGCCACCTCCAGCCAGAGCAAGGCTGCCCAGGGGACACAGCAAGGTTGATCTTGAAGGTCTCCAAGGATAGAGCCTCCACCACCTCCCACTGTGCTGCAGGTGGGGTCTGAGCTGAGCAGTGCAGAGGGGCAGGATCCTTTCTCAACAGCTCTGGCAATGGGCACTGGCAGCCCAGAAGGCCAAGGGCAGCTGAGCTGCCCTTGGCCTTCTGGGCTGCCCAGTGCCCATTGCTGGCTCCTATCCAGCTTCTCCCCCACCCCCCAGCACCCCCAAACCCTTCTCTGCAGGGCTGCTCTCACCAGGATCTGGGAAGTGGGTCCTGGCCATCCTTGTCACCAGGATCTGGGAAGTGGCTCCTGTCCAACCTTGTCACCAGGATCTTTTCTTGCAGACCCTGCTCTCAGCAGCAGCTGAACTCTTTCAGCTGAGCTTTTCCTCAGGGGTTCAGCTCAGGGGAAACCTTCAGCACAGGAGTTTTGAAGCCTTGAGCAGGCTCAGCTTTGAGCAAGCTTCGTGAAGCTGAAGCTGGAGGAGGAATCAGCAGGGTTGGAGCCTCACTGCTCCGAGGGCTGTGGCTGGCAGGGTCGTGCTGCTGCTCTTCCCCTCAGATGAGCCATCAGGAGGTGAAAGAAGGCAGCTCCTCAGCCTACAGCCAGCTGCTCAGCCTGCAGCCAGCCTGTGCTGCACAGCTGACCTCGCTGGGGCTGCTTCCCCGGCGCTGTTTGTTTGCACATCCAGAGCCTCCCTGCTCGGCTCCCCTGCGTCCTGCTGCTGCCAGCACTGCAAGCTGAGCCTTCAGCTCCCTCCACTTTTGGGATTTAAGAAACTAAAGGCAAAAAGAGAGTCCCTCTCCCCCCCCCCCCCCCCCCCCCCCCCCAAGGCTCCTACAGAGCCAGCCACCTTCCCTTTTTCATGCTGACAGGTCTCACACAGCTTTCCAGAGCCAGCCTGCAGAGGGGCAAAGGCTGGGTCAGACCAACTGTAGTCTCTCCCTCCCCTGGAGTGCCCCAGGGACGGTGTAAGCAAGAGTAATGCCTACCAAAACAAAAGGGAGTAGATGGTGTACCACAGCCAGACCAATGCCCAAACCTCCCTTTTCTTGAGTCTATCCCATCAGCTCCTCTGCTCCTCCACCTTCTGCCCTCCCTTCAGAGCTGCCCTCACTGCACAACTCAATTCTTGCTCCAGGCTGAATTTTCTTCCTTGTTTTTGGCTTCCTCTTGGCTGATGCAGAAACACAGCTGGGCCCCATCAGCATAGGGGGGAAGGGGGGAAGCTCTGACCTGGGAAAGGCTCCAGGTCTCTTGGTTTGCTGGAATAGCTCATTCCTTTCCTCTCTCCTCCAGGAAGACCAATTTAAAATAATAATAAAAAGCAGTGCAGGAGAAGTGAGCAGAGATGGGAATGGTTTGTGCCAGCTCCAGCCTCCTGCTCTCCCTGACCTGCTCATGGAAAAGGCTTTGCTCACAAAAAGAAGTCTCTTCTGGTGGTCAGGGGGATTTTGAGCTCAACCCTCTTCAGGCTGTTTGTATCTCCAGCCCTTCCTCCTCCTCCTCCCTGTCCAAGAGCCCCAGGCAGCATCGATGGGCTGGGCTGGGCTGTGCTCTGCCACATGCTGGTGTGGCTGCTGCTGGGGGTGATTCTGCACTGGGGTGAGCTGCAGAGCCAGCCTGGCCTGCCTGTGCCCACTGCTGATGTTCAGAGAAAATTCATCTTGCTATTGTAGATTTGGGTGCTGCAGAGAACACTGGACCTGAGGGGCCCTGGTGGGTCCAGTGCTGTCTCCCAGAGCCCCACCAGAAAGGGAACTCACTGTAGCTCTGCTGATCCCCTGCTGGTCCCCTTAGCTGCCCTTCAGTGCCCTGCCCTGCTAGCTCTTACCCTGCCTTGCCTGGGCAGTGATCATCTTCACCTGGGCTCCAGTCCCTTTCCTTCCAGCTCCCCTGGCTGGTCACCCTGTGTCCCCACCTAGTGTCACCCCCATCTGTGTCCTACCACTGCAGGGAGTCTCAGCCTTGAGCCTTCTCCAGTCCAACCAGCATCACCAGTCCATGGCTTCACCTGTGTCAGGGGATGAAGTTGGCAGAGGGTAACACAGGGAGAAAGAGCAACTTGGAAGGAGGTGATGGCATTGGCAGGGGCAAGGAGGAGGCAAGAGGGCCCTTTGGTGTTTCCACCTGAAGGGAGGTTGTAGCCAGGTGGGGGTTGGTCTCTTCTGCCAGTAATAGTGACAGAAGGAGAGGACACAGTCTCAGGGAGGTTTGGGCTGGATGTGAGGAAGAAATTCTTCCCAGAAAGAGAGATTGGCCCTTGGGATGTGCTGCCTGGGGAGGTGGTGGAATCACCATCCCTGGAGGTGTTTAAAGTAAGCCTGGCTGAGGCACTCGGTGCCATGGGTTAGTTGATTAGATGGTGCTGGCTGACAGGTTGGACTGGATGATCTCAAAGGTTAATTCTGGTTAATTATGTGATGATTCTGTGATTCCCTGCCCTTGGGGCTGCCTGAAGTGATGTCTGCAGCAGCGTGGCCCTGGGTGGGCGGTGGGAGGTGGGGGGAAGCTGGGGACTGGGCTGGCAAAACCATACGCGAACTGCAAAGCCAGGTCTGAGAGCCATCCCAGCTGCAGGAAGCTGCCTGCTCAGAGCCCGGAAGAGTTAAGAGCGGAAAGGCCCTGCCTGGTCCTCCCACCGCATGAGCTCAGCGCTGCCAGCACCAATCCCCGGCCCGGCCCCGGCTCTGCCTGGCAGCAAAAGAGCCGGGAGCCGAAGCTGGGAACGGAGCAGCGGCGGCAGCCAGATCCCAGCCCTGATCCCAGCCCGCGCCGAGGAGCCCCCAGCTCTGGGCAAAGCCAACCATGTAGGATCCGGCCAAGGCTTCTCTCCGTCCCCGGCACCGCAGCGGCTCGTGGTGGGCACCCCCGGCCGCTAACATGATGGGCTGCAAGTCCAACTCCCTCACTTGCCTACAGGGAGGCAAAGCAGGGCTGCCGCTGGCCACGGCCACCGACTCCACGGCCACGCTGAACAAGCTGGCGCTGGCCACCGGCGGCACGGAGAAGTCCTGGTACCGCTGCATCTTCCCCTTCGGCATCGTCTCGGTGGTCATCGGCGTGGCGGCCACCTGCATCACCTTCACCATCAACGGCCCCCAAATGGACATCGCTAAGGTGGTCTCGGTGGCCACCTTGATCTTCGGGGTGGGCCTGCTGGTGGCCGCCTACGTCTGCTGGAGGGCCAAGAGGGAGAGGCAGCGCAAGAGGCAGCGCCAGGAGCCGGTGGCCGTGGAGCAGGGAGCTCAATGACCCCAGGTTGGGGTAGAGGCTCGACTCCGCCCGGAGCGCCCCCTGCTCACACACCCCTGGCCGGCAGCAGAGCGGGGACAGGACCGGTTTTGTCGCCCCCGAGGAGGTCTGGAGCCTGCCCGAGGTCAGCTTGCCCTCATCCCCCGGCACGCCAGCGCCTGGCTGTTCCCCACTCCCATCGCGGGCTGCGGGCAGCCCCCGGCTGTACGGCAGGCTCCAGCCCACCTGCCTGCTCAGGACCGGCACGGAAAGACCCCGGAGAGAGACTCGAGGAGTGCTCCCCAGGCATGGACCCGCTGCCCATCCCACCACGCAGCACCCTGCTCTGTGCCGGGGGTGCCAAGGCAGCCCAGCAAGCCCTGCTGGGTTCGAGAAGAGACCGGTGCCACCCCTGTCCTCTTGTGGCTTTTCCCAGTCGCAAGGATCCTCTCCTGGCTCAGGACAAAAGGAGTTTGGGAAGGAGGTCGTTAGGTGCTGGCAGCGCGTGGAGAGACGTGGGGCAGGCTGGGCAAGGGGGCAGGGGCAGAGAAGGGCTGGCAGTGAGCACTGGGGCGTGAGAGTGGCTGCTTTGGCACGGGAGGCCCTGGGGACACCGTGGGTGACAAAGGGAGGTCGGGAGCTAAGTGCAGTGGGGGAGGTGACAGACCTTGGCACCGGCTGGGGGGGGCAATGGGGAGCGAGTGCCCGAGGCTGGGTGGCCCCCATGGGCAGCATCTGTTGGGGGTTTGCTGTTCGTGGCGTGGCAAGCAGAGGAGGCAGCCTGGGGACATCCAGGGGACAGGTCCCCTCTGCAGAGGCAGGGGGGAGGTCCATCCACCTGGGATGCCTGAGGAGGGGTTCGTGCTGTGAGCTCACAGCAACACCTTCCAGCTGCGGGAGCCTGAAAGCCGTTCTGTGGCTGGAGGAGGAGCTGGGGTTGCATTAAAAAGCAGCAAATACACTTTTACCACATTTTTTTTTTTTTTTGGCACCAAAGTGCCTGCTCCCCTTCTTTGAACTCGAGGTCGCTGCTCTTTACCCTGGCAAACGAACAAGAGAGGTGGGCACAGGAGTCCCTCCCTCGGAGGCTCTCAGAGCAGCTCCTCTGCTCCGTGCCCGGCATGGAGGCTGCAGCAGAGCCAGGGCTGCTCCCCTGCCCCAGGCTGGCCCTGCAGCCAGAGGGGCCTCCCCAGACCAGCCCTTCTCTGGGCTCCTGCACGACAGGCAGCAGTGCCAAGAGCTACAGAGAGCAGCCAGGCTGCCGGCTGCTGGGCAGCTGGAGGCTGCCCCTGCACAGCAGGAGGGACTCGGCCAAAAGCCACAGGCAGGGACACACAGAGGCTAAGCCAAGCTCACAGGGAGGGCATGGGGAGCTGGGGGCCTGGCACCCTCCTGGGTGTGCTGTGCCACATAGAGTCACAGAATGGGTTGGGTTGGAAGGGACCTAAAGATCATCCAGCTCCATGGGCAGGGACACCTCCCACCAGCACAGCTTACTCAGGCCCTCATCCAGCCTGGCCTTCAACACCTCCAGGGAGGGCACAGCCACAGCCTCCCTGGGCAACCTGTGCCAGTGTCTCCCCAGCCTCACTCCAAACAATTTCTTCCTCCTCTCCACTCTCAATCTCCCCTCTCCCAGCTCAAAGCCATTGTCCCTCATCCTGGCACTCCCAGCCCTTCTCCAAAGTCCCTCCCCAGCTCTCCTGGAGCCCCTTCAGGTACTGGAAGGTTACTCTAAGGTCTGCCTGGAGCCTTTTCTTCTCCAGGCTGCACAGCCCCAACTCCCTCAGCCTGTCCCCACAGGGGAGCTTCTCCAGCCTCTGATCATCTTGGTGGCCTCCTCTGGCCCCTCTCCAACAGCTCCAGGTCTTTCTTGTGCTGGGGGACCCAGAACTGGAGGCAGTGCTGCAGATGGGGTCTGAGCAGAGCAGAGCAGAGGGGCAGAATCTCCTCATTTGTCCTGCTGGTCCCATGCCATCCCAAGAGCTCTGCCCCGGGGTTAAATTCTGCTCCACAGCCCTGAGAAAGCCCCAGGTGCTGCTGTCTGCTGCAGCATGGAGCCTGCAGCTGCCATCAGTGGCACACTGGGATACCAGCACTCCAAGTCCCAGTCCTGCAAAGCCATGTTCAGATCCCCAAGGAGTTTGAGTGGTTTGGAGACCATTTCAGGCCCAGCTGTGGCCAGAGCTTTGTTGTCACTTCCAGTGAGGAGCTGGGCAGTGACCCAGGGACCAGCCCTGCTGGCAGCAGGTGAGGACTTAGCAGGTGCCCAGCCCAGGCTGCTGCTCAGAAGCGTGGTGGCTGCTTCTGGGTGTATCTGAAGCTCACAGTCTCAGCCTGCCTCAAGGTAACCAAGGCAGTGGCCTGTGCCGTGGGGGATGCTCAGCAGAGCACTCAGCTGTGGAGATCTTGAGGTGCTGACTCAGTTTTGGCAGCTTTTATTGCATCCTAATTTTCATTTCCTTCTCCTTTCCTTTGATATTTCAGCAAAGGGAGTGGCAGCTGCCTGCAGATTCTTCTGCTCTCACCTTGCTCATCCCCAGGGCCTGATGCCTGGCTGGGGCCATCAGCCTCCTCCTCCTAATCCTGCCCTAATTTATCTGACTTTCAAAGTGCTCAGATTCTGCTCCACTTCCCCCCTCCCCCAGCATTGCAAAGCAAAACAATCCGAGGAGGATGCAGGGAGAGGTTGTCTGGGTGCATCCAAGGGAAACTGTGCCAGCCAGCCTGGCATCACTGGCACCAGGCCATGGCACCACAGGCTTTTTGATCTTCAAACCTCCTTCCCCAGAGCCCAACTGCCCCTGTCCTCCCACTCCCACAGAGCTTGCTTGGGGCAGCTGTTGGCACGGCAGGGTGAAACCCGCCCCAGAGGTGAGCTGGACCCTGCTCGGTCCGCGGCTCGAACGTCACCCACAGAGTGGTCTTTGCTCTCGTTGCTGCTGAAAGCTGCCCTGGGTTTGCTCTCTGCGCTCAGCTGCAGGCACAGGCGAATCCCTCCTGCTGGCTGCAAGGGTTGGTTTCCCTGGGCAGGCTCCAGGCAGCTCCCTGCGGGGCCGTGGCCGCTGCACGCCCCCGGCTGAAGGGCAAGCGCTGGAGAAATCCATCCCCTGGAACGGCAGGGAGCGGATGGGGCTGGGCTGCGGGGACGGATGGGTGAGGAACTCACACCCTCGGCACAGGACCCGGGAGGGAGACGGTCAGAGGACCCAGAGGGTCAGTCCTGCCTCACAGAGCACCCGGGAGGCGCAGAGGTGCTGGCACCAGCCCGAGCTGCCCTGCCTCGGGCAGCCTGCAGGGTGGAGCTGCTTCGCTGGCAGCCAGCAGCACCATCCAAACCCCCTCCTCAAGTTCCCACCTGTGGGTCTGCAGATGGCTGCGACCTTCCTAGCCACAGCGATCCCCTTCCCTGAGCAAGCCGGGGAGGCGCCAGAGGGAATCCCACCTGGGTATGCCACTCACACCTCCCTCCTGAGCATCCACTCACACCTCCCTCCTGAGCATCCACTCACACCTCCCTCCTGAGCATCCACTCACACCTCCCTCCTGAGCATCCACTCACACCTCCCTCCTGTGCATCCACTCACACCTCCCTCCTGAGCATCCACTCACACCTCCCACCTGAGCATCCACTCACACCTCCCTCCTGAGCATCCACTCACACCTCCCTCCTGTGCATCCACTCACACCTCCCTCCTGAGCATCCACTCACACCTCCCTCCTGAGCATCCACTCACACCTCCCTCCTGAGCATCCACTCACACCTCCCTCCTGAGCATCCACTCACACCTCCCACCTGAGCATCCACTCACACCTCCCACCTGAGCATCCACTCACACCTCCCACCTGAGTATGCCACTCACACCTCCCTCCTGAGCATCCACTCACACCTCCCTCCTGAGCATCCACTCACACCTCCCTCCTGAGCATCCACTCACACCTCCCTCCTGAGCATCCACTCACACCTCCCACCTGAGCATCCACTCACACCTCCCTCCTGAGCATCCACTCACACCTCCCTCCTGAGCATCCACTCACACCTCCCACCTGAGCATCCACTCACACCTCCCTCTGAGCATCCACTCACACCTCCCTCCTGAGCATCCACTCACACCTCCCTCCTGAGCATCCACTCACACCTCCCTCCTGAGCATCCACTCACACCTCCCTCCTGAGCATCCACTCACACCTCCCTCCTGAGCATCCACTCACACCTCCCTCCTGTGCATCCACTCACACCTCCCACCTGAGCATCCACTCACACCTCCCTCCTGTGCATCCACTCACACCTCCCTCCTGAGCATCCACTCACACCTCCCACCTGAGCATCCACTCACACCTCCCTCCTGTGCATCCACTCACACCTCCCACCTGAGCATCCACTCACACCTCCCTCCTGAGCATCCACTCACACCTCCCTCCTGTGCATCCACTCACACCTCCCTCCTGAGCATCCACTCACACCTCCCTCCTGAGCATCCACTCACACCTCCCACCTGAGCATCCACTCACACCTCCCTCCTGAGCATCCACTCACACCTCCCTCCTGTGCATCCACTCACACCTCCCTCCTGAGCATCCACTCACACCTCCCTCCTGAGCATCCACTCACACCTCCCTCCTGAGCATCCACTCACACCTCCCTCCTGAGCATCCACTCACACCTCCCTCCTGTGCATCCACTCACACCTCCCTCCTGAGCATCCACTCACACCTCCCTCCTGAGCATCCACTCACACCTCCCTCCTGTGCATCCACTCACACCTCCCACCTGAGCATCCACTCACACCTCCCTCCTGTGCATCCACTCACACCTCCCTCCTGAGCATCCACTCACACCTCCCTCCTGAGCATCCACTCACACCTCCCTCCTGAGCATCCACTCACACCTCCCTCCTGAGCATCCACTCACACCTCCCACCTGAGCATCCACTCACACCTCCCTCCTGAGCATCCACTCACACCTCCCACCTGAGCATCCACTCACACCTCCCTCCTGAGCATCCACTCACACCTCCCTCCTGTGCATCCACTCACACCTCCCTCCTGAGCATCCACTCACACCTCCCACCTGAGCATCCACTCACACCTCCCTCCTGAGCATCCACTCACACCTCCCTCCTGTGCATCCACTCACACCTCCCTCCTGAGCATCCACTCACACCTCCCTCCTGAGCATCCACTCACACCTCCCTCCTGAGCATCCACTCACACCTCCCTCCTGAGCATCCACTCACACCTCCCTCCTGAGCATCCACTCACACCTCCCTCCTGAGCATCCACTCACACCTCCCTCCTGAGCATCCACTCACACCTCCCACCTGAGCATCCACTCACACCTCCCTCCTGAGCATCCACTCACACCTCCTCTGAGCATCCACTCACACCTCCCACCTGAGCATCCACTCACACCTCCCTCCTGAGCATCCACTCACACCTCCCTCCTGTGCATCCACTCACACCTCCCTCCTGAGCATCCACTCACACCTCCCTCCTGAGCATCCACTCACACCTCCCACCTGAGCATCCACTCACACCTCCCACCTGAGCATCCACTCACACCTCCCTCCTGTGCATCCACTCACACCTCCCTCCTGAGCATCCACTCACACCTCCCACCTGAGCATCCACTCACACCTCCCTCCTGTGCATCCACTCACACCTCCCTCCTGAGCATCCACTCACACCTCCCTCCTGAGCATCCACTCACACCTCCCTCCTGTGCATCCACTCACACCTCCCTCCTGAGCATCCACTCACACCTCCCTCCTGTGCATCCACTCACACCTCCCTCCTGAGCATCCACTCACACCTCCCTCCTGAGCATCCACTCACACCTCCCTCCTGTGCATCCACTCACACCTCCCTCCTGAGCATCCACTCACACCTCCCACCTGAGCATCCACTCACACCTCCCTCCTGAGCATCCACTCACACCTCCCTCCTGAGCATCCACTCACACCTCCTGGCATCCACTCACACCTCCCTCCTGAGCATCCACTCACACCTCCCTCCTGAGCATCCACTCACACCTCCCACCTGAGCATCCACTCACACCTCCCTCCTGTGCATCCACTCACACCTCCCACCTGAGCATCCACTCACACCTCCCTCCTGAGCATCCACTCACACCTCCCTCCTGTGCATCCACTCACACCTCCCTCCTGAGCATCCACTCACACCTCCCTCCTGAGCATCCACTCACACCTCCCACCTGAGCATCCACTCACACCTCCCTCCTGAGCATCCACTCACACCTCCCTCCTGTGCATCCACTCACACCTCCCATCTGAGCATCCACTCACACCTCCCTCCTGAGCATCCACTCACACCTCCCACCTGAGCATCCACTCACACCTCCCTCTTGAGCATCCACTCACACCTCCCTCCTGAGCATCCACTCACACCTCCTCCTGAGCATCCACTCACACCTCCCTCCTGAGCATCCACTCACACCTCCCTCCTGAGCATCCACTCACACCTCCCTCCTGAGCATCCACTCACACCTCCCTCCTGAGCATCCACTCACACCTCCCACCTGAGCATCCACTCACACCTCCCTCCTGAGCATCCACTCACACCTCCCTCCTGAGCATCCACTCACACCTCCCACCTGAGCATCCACTCACACCTCCCTCCTGTGCATCCACTCACACCTCCCTCCTGAGCATCCACTCACACCTCCCTCCTGAGCATCCACTCACACCTCCCTCCTGAGCATCCACTCACACCTCCCTCCTGAGCATCCACTCACACCTCCCTCCTGAGCATCCACTCACACCTCCCTCCTGAGCATCCACTCACACCTCCCTCCTGGCATCCACTCACACCTCCCTCCTGAGCATCCACTCACACCTCCCTCCTGAGCATCCACTCACACCTCCCACCTGAGCATCCACTCACACCTCCCTCCTGAGCATCCACTCACACCTCCCACCTGAGCATCCACTCACACCTCCCACCTGAGCATCCACTCACACCTCCCTCCTGTGCATCCACTCACACCTCCCTCCTGAGCATCCACTCACACCTCCCACCTGAGCATCCACTCACACCTCCCTCCTGAGCATCCACTCACACCTCCCACCTGAGCATCCACTCACACCTCCCTCCTGAGCATCCACTCACACCTCCCTCCTGAGCATCCACTCACACCTCCCTCCTGTGCATCCACTCACACCTCCCTCCTGTGCATCCACTCACACCTCCCACCTGAGCATCCACTCACACCTCCCTCCTGTGCATCCACTCACACCTCCCTCTGAGCATCCACTCACACCTCCCTCCTGAGCATCCACTCACACCTCCCTCCTGAGCATCCACTCACACCTCCCACCTGAGCATCCACTCACACCTCCCTCCTGAGCATCCACTCACACCTCCCTCCTGAGCATCCACTCACACCTCCCACCTGAGCATCCACTCACACCTCCCTCCTGAGCATCCACTCACACCTCCCTCCTGAGCATCCACTCACACCTCCACCTGAGCATCCACTCACACCTCCCTCTTGAGCATCCACTCACACCTCCCACCTGAGCATCCACTCACACCTCCCTCCTGAGCATCCACTCACACCTCCCACCTGTGCATCCACTCACACCTCCCACCTGAGCATCCACTCACACCTCCCTCCTGAGCATCCACTCACACCTCCCCTGAGCATCCACTCACACCTCCCTCCTGAGCATCCACTCACACCTCCCACCTGAGCATCCACTCACACCTCCCTCCTGAGCATCCACTCACACCTCCCTCCTGAGCATCCACTCACACCTCCCTCCTGAGCATCCACTCACACCTCCCACCTGAGCATCCACTCACACCTCCCTCCTGAGCATCCACTCACACCTCCCTCCTGTGCATCCACTCACACCTCCCTCCTGAGCATCCACTCACACCTCCCTCCTGAGCATCCACTCACACCTCCCACCTGAGCATCCACTCACACCTCCCTCCTGAGCATCCACTCACACCTCCCTCCTGAGCATCCACTCACACCTCCCTCCTGAGCATCCACTCACACCTCCCTCCTGAGCATCCACTCACACCTCCCACCTGAGCATCCACTCACACCTCCCTCCTGTGCATCCACTCACACCTCCCTCCTGAGCATCCACTCACACCTCCCTCCTGAGCATCCACTCACACCTCCCTCCTGAGCATCCACTCACACCTCCCTCTGAGCATCCACTCACACCTCCCTCCTGAGCATCCACTCACACCTCCCTCCTGTGCATCCACTCACACCTCCCACCTGAGCATCCACTCACACCTCCCTGACCATCACTCCCTCCTGTGCATCCACTCACACCTCCCACCTGAGCATCCACTCACACCTCCCTCCTGAGCATCCACTCACACCTCCCTCCCTCACCCTCCTGAGCATCCACTCACACCTCCCTCCTGAGCATCCACTCACACCTCCCTCCTGTGCATCCACTCACACCTCCCTCCTGAGCATCCACTCACACCTCCCCTGAGCATCCACTCACACCTCCCTCCTGAGCATCCACTCACACCTCCCACCTGAGCATCCACTCACACCTCCCTCCTGAGCATCCACTCACACCTCCCACCTGAGCATCCACTCACACCTCCCCTGAGCATCCACTCACACCTCCCTCCTGTGCATCCACTCACACCTCCCTCCTGTGCATCCACTCACACCTCCCACCTGAGCATCCACTCACACCTCCCTCCTGAGCATCCACTCACACCTCCCACCTGAGCATCCACTCACACCTCCCACCTGAGCATCCACTCACACCTCCCTCCTGAGCATCCACTCACACCTCCCTCCTGAGCATCCACTCACACCTCCCTCCTGAGCATCCACTCACACCTCCCTCCTGAGCATCCACTCACACCTCCCTCCTGAGCATCCACTCACACCTCCCTCCTGAGCATCCACTCACACCTCCCTCCTGTGCATCCACTCACACCTCCCTCCTGAGCATCCACTCACACCTCCCTCCTGTGCATCCACTCACACCTCCCACCTGTGCATCCACTCACACCTCCCTCCTGAGCATCCACTCACACCTCCCTCCTGTGCATCCACTCACACCTCCCACCTGAGCATCCACTCACACCTCCCTCCTGAGCATCCACTCACACCTCCCTCCTGAGCATCCACTCACACCTCCCTCCTGAGCATCCACTCACACCTCCCTCCTGAGCATCCACTCACACCTCCCTCCTGAGCATCCACTCACACCTCCCTCTGAGCATCCACTCACACCTCCCTCCTGAGCATCCACTCACACCTCCCTCCTGAGCATCCACTCACACCTCCCTCCTGAGCATCCACTCACACCTCCCTCCTGAGCATCCACTCACACCTCCCTCCTGAGCATCCACTCACACCTCCCTCCTGTGCATCCACTCACACCTCCCACCTGAGCATCCACTCACACCTCCCTCCTGTGCATCCACTCACACCTCCCTCCTGAGCATCCACTCACACCTCCCACCTGAGCATCCACTCACATCACACCTCCCTCCTGAGCATCCACTCACACCTCCCTCCTGTGCATCCACTCACACCTCCCTCCTGAGCATCCACTCACACCTCCCTCCTGAGCATCCACTCACACCTCCCTCCTGAGCATCCACTCACACCTCCCTCCTGTGCATCCACTCACACCTCCCTCCTGAGCATCCACTCACACCTCCCTCCTGAGCATCCACTCACACCTCCCACCTGAGCATCCACTCACACCTCCCTCTTGAGCATCCACTCACACCTCCCACCTGAGCATCCACTCACACCTCCCTCTTGAGCATCCACTCACACCTCCCTCCTGAGCATCCACTCACACCTCCCTCCTGTGCATCCACTCACACCTCCCTCTTGAGCATCCACTCACACCTCCCTCCTGTGCATCCACTCACACCTCCCTCCTGAGCATCCACTCACACCTCCCTCTGAGCATCCACTCACACCTCCCTCCTGTGCATCCACTCACACCTCCCTCCTGTGCATCCACTCACACCTCCCTCCTGAGCATCCACTCACACCTCCCACCTGAGCATCCACTCACACCTCCCTCCTGTGCATCCACTCACACCTCCCTCCTGAGCATCCACTCACACCTCCCTCCTGAGCATCCACTCACACCTCCCACCTGAGCATCCACTCACACCTCCCTCCTGAGCATCCACTCACAGCTTCCACCTGAGCATCCACTCACACCTCCCACCTGAGCATCCACTCACACCTCCCTCCTGAGCATCCACTCACAGCTTCCACCTGAGCATCCACTCACACCTCCCACCTGAGCATCCACTCACACCTCCCACCTGAGCATCCACTCACACCTCCCTCCTGAGCATCCACTCACAGCTTCCACCTGAGCATCCACTCACACCTCCCACCTGAGCATCCACTCACACCAGGCAGCAGCAGCCATCCCCTGCCTCAGCACCACAGTATTGCTCAGCACCACATGATGGGCACAGCACGTCCAGGCAGGGGCAGCCATCCTGTGGTTCAGCAAAGCCTCCCTGCCCTTCTGCTTTTCCAAGGCAGGGACTTGCAAGGTGAGACCCCACCTCGAATCTTCTGTCCAGCTGTGGTGCTCCCAACACAGAAGGGCCATGGAACTGTTAGACCTGGTCCAGAGAGAGGCCACCAAGATGATCAGAGGGCTGGAAAACCTCCCCTCTGGGGACAGGCTGAGAGAGTTGGGGCTGTGCAGCTGGAGGCTCCAGGGAGACCTCAGAGCAGCCTTCCAGTACCTGAAGGGCTCCAGGGGAGCTGGGGAGGGACTTTGGAGAAGGGCTGGGAGTGCCAGGATGAGGGACAATGGCTTTGAGCTGGGAGAGGGGAGAGTGAGAGTGGAGAGGAGGAAGAAATTGTTTGCAGTGAGGGTGGGGAGACACTGGCACAGGTTGCCCAGGGAGGCTGTGGCTGTGCCCTCCCTGGAGGTGCTGAAGGCCAGGCTGGATGAGGCCCTGAGCAGCCTGTGCTGGTGGGAGGTGTCCCTGCCCATGGCAGGGGGTTGGAGCTGGATGAGCTTTCAGGTCATTTCCCACCCAACCCACTCTGTGATTCCCTGAGGTGCTGGAGCAGTAGCTCCTGGTGCTGAGCTGTGGCATGGAACCCCTCTGCCCCTGGAGGAGGGAAGCATCCTGGGAAGACAGCACCATGGCTGTGTGCTCACAAGCTGGGGTAAAGAGCCTCTCTTTACCTCTTCTAGCTGAACAGCAGCAGACATTAATGACCCTCCCCCAAACCCCACTCCCCACCTTGCTTTGTTCCCACCCTGCCAACCAGGAGCCCAGCCTGGCCTGGCTGTGCCACCCCCACACAGCTCTGCTTGCTGCCTGCCCTTCCAGTGCCCTGTGCTCCCCTGGCAGGTGTGATCTGGGGTGGAAAGATGGCATAAAGCCTGTGCCAGGGTGCCTGCTTCCCCACATCATGCCTCAATATGACTTGCCCCTCATGCTGCTCTTCCAGTGCCAGGGGAACCCCAAACCCTGCCCCCACTGACAGCCTCCCCTGGACTTCCTCCCTGGCAGTTTCCCCCCAGCCCCTCACCCCCTCCCCCATGAATGCATTCAGCTCATGCCCTGTTTCTGCCAGAGCCACCCAAAGGCCCTTTCAACCCTAAGCAGGCTGCCAAAAGGAGGAGCTGAGGGTTTGCTGCATCCCAGCTGGGAACAGGAACAGCTCCGGAGCTGAAACTTAAAAATAAAGCTATGGATCCTTAAAATAAACCTGACATGAGCTCCTGCTCTCAGCTGGCATGGGAGGGGGTGGCTCCTGCTGCCTGCCTCTCAGCTGCACAAGCTGGAGGTGGAGCTGCTTGGGTGAGGTGGGGCTCTGAGCTCCCCTCCCCAGGGTTCCCAGCCCCCAGTCCTCACTGGGATGGTGGAAACCCTCATTGCCCTCTCCCTGTCATGGAGTCATGGAATTGTCAGGGCTGGAAGGGACGCCAAGGCTCAGCCAGTTCCAACCCCCTGCCATGGGCAGGGACACCTCACACCACAGCAGGTTGCTCACAGCCACATCCAGCCTGGCTGCAAAAACCTCCAGGGATGAGGCTTCCACCACCTCCCTGGGCAACCTCTGCCAGTCTCTCACCACCCTCCTGGGGAACAACTTCTTCCTAACATCCAATCTGAATCTCTCCACTTCTACTTTTGCTCCATTCCCCCAGTCCCATCACTCCCTGACACTCTACAAAGTCCCTCCCCAGCTTTCTTGTAGCCCCTTGAGATCCTGGAAGGCCACAGGAAGGTCTCCTGGGAGCCTTCTCCTCCCCAGACTGCACAACCCCAGCTCTCTCAGTCTGCCTTCCTGTGGCAGCTGGGGTGGGTGCAGTGGTGACAACCATTTCCTGTCCCCATGGGAGCAGCTCTGCCTGCTCCCCTCTCCCACCAGCAGGAAGGACCTGGCCAGCTCCCAGAGAAGGGCACAGGATCTGGAGCTGGGGCATGCACCAGAGGGCCTCACACATGTCACAGCTCAGGGCTGTGCTCTGCCCTTTGGCCCTGCTGAGCAGAGGAGCTGGGGAGCAGCTGTGGCCAGAGGCAGAGGTGCCCCTGCCCATGTGTGGCTGTGCTGCCCCTGGGCACCTGGGCAGATCCCCACAGCCCAGCTGCCTGATGCCAAAAGGCATCCACCTGTGCTGCTGGGCTGGCAAATTCCTGGCTGGGAGAAGTGAAGCTGCTCTCCCAGTTGGAAGTGGAAGCCCAAGCAAGCCATGGCCCTGCTGCCAGCCCAGCCTGACACGCTCCTGGCTACCCCAGGGAGGAGCAGAGAAGCCTCCACAACCTGAGGCACTCCTCCCTGCCAAACCCACTGCAGCAAAACACTGCCTGGCTCCACTCCCTGCTCTTCAACAAGCCCAGGGGAGGGCCAAGCTCAGCTCCATGGCTCCAGGCCAGAGCTGCCAGCAGAAGGATGAGTAACTCCCAGGCAGCTGGGCTGCAGCCAGGGCTCACAGACTGGGTTCTGGACTCACCTTGCAGGGATGCATTCTGCAGGGATGCAGTTTGTTCCCTAGCTGTGTGTGGAAAGCTCTGGCTTGCCAGGGTGAGGACGTGGGGCTGAGTGCCCCGCACTTCCTGAGGAGCAGCTGAGGGCTTCTTCAGCCTGGAGAAGACTGAATGCCCTCTACAGCTCCCTGAGAGAAGGCTGGAGCCAGCTGGGGCTTGGGCTCTGCTCCCTAGGCTCAGAGGCAATGGCCTGAAAGTGTGCCAGGGGAGGGTTAGGTTGGAGAGGAGGCAAAATGTCTTTGCTGCAAGAGTGGTCAGGGACTGGAAGAGGCTGCCCAGGGAGGTGGTGGAGTCCCCATCCCTGGAGGTGTTCCAGAACCCTGTGGCCATGGCACTTGGGGACAGGGTTTGGTGGCCATGGTGGTGGAAGTTGTCCCTTGCCCATGGCAGAGGACTTGGAACTAGATGGTCATTCAGGTTCCTTCCAACCCAAACCATTCCATGACCCTAGGTTGGATTTAGTTACTCCTTGACACCTCCCCCTGTTCCCTGCACAGTCCCTGCCACACCTGTGAGACACCTGTGAGGTGTCAGAGAGAGGTGACAGGGCACTGATGTCTGCAGGCATAGATGATCTGGGAGCCCACTGCAGGCTGCTTGTCACTCAGACATGGAGTGGTGGCAGCCCCAGGCAGTGGTGGCAGCCCCAGGCAGTGGTGGCAGCTCCAGGCAGTGGTGGCAGCTCCAGGCAGTGGTGGCAGCCCCAGGCAGTGGTGGCAGCCCCAGGCAGTGGTGGCAGCTCCAGGCAGTGGTGGCAGCCCCAGGCAGTGGTGGCAGCTCCAGGCAGTGGTGGCAGCTCCAGGCAGTGGTGGCAGCTCCATGATGCTCAGCCCTGCTGTGGTCTCCAGCACAGTCACAGAACTGTCAGGGTTGGAAGGGACCTCAAGGCTCAGCCAGCTCCAACCCCCCTGCCATGGGCAGGGACACCTCACACCACAGCAGGTTGCTCACAGCCACATCCAGCCTGGCCTTCAATTCCTCCAGAGGTGAGGCTTCCACCACCTCCCACAGCTTTGCTGTGAGCCTCTCTGAGACCAGTCTGCTCTGCCTGGAACCCCCTTGGCCTTTCCCCCCCCCCCCTGGATCATCTGCTGGCAATCTGAGACCTCTTTGCCACCCCCTGGGGGAAGCTGCTGCTGTGGGGAGCCTGGGGCCAGCTGCAGGTCCCCAGCAGAGCCCCCACTGCCCCATTTCATTCCCCACTGTGGGCACTGCTCTGCCCCAGCAGGTGTGCCAGCAGTGCCTCACTCCCCTGGCTCATGTTCAAGGTGCCCTGACCCAAACCCACCCCTGGGCTCCCACTGAAGTTCCTCTGCCATTGGTAATCCCTCCCTGGAGCAGGGCTGGGGGAGAGCAGCTTCTCCCTGTGCCACCCTGGGCAAGAGGCATGGACCAGGCCAGCATGCAGCTGGCTGCAGGAGGGCTCCTCCTCCAGCCTGCAGTTCATTAACCTTGTTTGTCTCCATGGCATCAGAGCACATCTTCAATGAGAGGCTCCTGAGGAGCAGCTGAGGGAGCTGGGGGTGTTGAGCCTGGAGGAGAGGAGGCTGAGGGAGACCTCATTGCTCTCTGCAGCTCCCTGAGAGGAGGCTGGAGCCAGCTGGGGCTTGGGCTCTGCTCACATGCAACAAGTGACAGAAGAGCAAACAGCCTCAAGTTGTGCCAGGGGAGGGTCAGGTTGGACATGAGGAACAATTTCTTCCCATCAAGGGCTCTCAGGCTCTGGCCCAGGCTGCCCAGGGAGGTGGTGGAGTCCCCAGCACTGGAGGTGTTTAAAAGCCTCCTAGAGGTGGTGCTGAGGGAGGTGGTGCTGAGGGAGGTGGTGCTGAGGGAGGTGGTGCTGAGGGAGGTGGTGCAGTGGCAGTGGCTCAGCAGCAGTACTGGGAGCTCTAGGTGAGAGGTTGGACTGGATGAGCTCCAAGGTCTCTGCCAACCTCAGCAGCTCTCTGGTTCCACAGTTATCCTCCTTGCAAAGCACTGTGCCCACACTTGGCATCTTCTGTCAGCTGCCAGGAGCAAACCTGTGGTGGCACTTCCTGGCAAACAGGGCTCCAAAGCAGTGCAGGTCCTACCACAACACTCCCAACCCCTTTACAAATGTCCCTGCTGGCAGCCAGCTCTCTGGGGCTGTGCCCAGGGACTCAGCCAGCCTTGGGCAGCCCTTCTGCCAGGTTCTGATGCTTAGAAGGGCACAGGAAGGGGGGGGGGGGAGGACACGACACATTTTCTTCCCCTGGCAGAAAGGAGCTGAGGCACAGAACCTGAGGATTTGGTGAGATGCTCACAGTGCTGTTTGCCAGAGCTGAGGCTTGAGCTCAGCTCTTCTGTGAGCTACAGCTTCACAGAATGCATCAGGCTGGAAGGGAGCCTCCAAGGGCATCCTGTCCAACCCCCTGCAGGCAGCAGGGACACCCCCAGCCAGAGCAGGCTGCACAGGGACACAGCAAGGCTGAGCTTGAATGCCTCCAGGGATTCTTCCACATTCCTGGGCAGCCTGATCTGGATTATTTCCACTCTGACTGCAAAGAGCTTCCCCCTGATGTCCAACCCCAATCTGCCCTGCTTGAGCAGGTGGAGAGGTGAGCAGAGGACCAGAGAGGCCAAGTGCAGCCTGGACACCAGGTGCTGCCCATGCAGGGGGTGGATCTGAGTCTGTCTGTCCCTGAAGTGTGCTGGAAGCTGGCCCATGCCCTAGCCAGGGATGGCACAAGGCAGGGAGGGTGGGCAGATGGTTTCCAATGCTGGGCAGCTACAGCTCTCACCTGGCAGCATCCCCCTGTGATGCCCAGCCAGAGCCCACCTGCTTGTAGGGGGCAGGGGGGCAAACCTCTCCATCTTTCAGTGGGGCTGGAGGAGAGGGCAGCCCCCAGCACACTGTGGTGGCCTCAGTCCTCCCAGCAGCAGATGATCTGGAGTGCTCAGCATCCTGTGTCACAGCAGGGCCTGGCCAGGGACAGGTGGCTCCTTCCACCAGGCTGGGAGCTGTTCCTGCAGGGGGCTGGGGGATGGCCAGGAGGCTGTCCCCACCCAGAGCAGGCAGACTGGAGGCTGGGGAAGGAGCTGGTGAGACCATGGGGGAGACAGGAGCATGGCCATGGGGGAGAGAGGAGCAACCCCACAGAGCACTCTGCCCCCTGTGAAGCCCTCCTGCATCATGGCCCCACAGGAGCCTGTGGGGTGGAGGAGACCTTGGAGGTGACTGAGTCCAGCTGTGAACCCAGCACTGCCAGGGCACCACTGAGCCATGGCCCTCAGCACCACAGCTCCATGGCTTTGAAACCCCTCCAGGCATGGGGACTCCACCACCTCCCTGGGCAGCCTCTTCCAGTCCCTGACCACTCTTGCAGCAAAGACATTTTGCCTCCTCTCCAACCTAACCCTCCCCTGGCACAATTTCAGGCCATTGCCTCTCCTTCTGTCCCCTGAGCCTAGGGAGCAGAGCCCAAGCCCCAGCTGGCTCCAGCCTCCTCTCATGGAGCTGCAGAGAGCAATGAGGTCTCCCTCAGCCTCCTCTTCTCCAGGCTCAACACCCCCAGCTCCCTCAGCTGCTCCTCCCCAGCCCTAGTGGGCAAGAAGGGCAGCAGCAGCAGCCTGGCCTGGAGCAGCAATGGGGTGGCAGCAGGAGCAGGGCAAGAATTGTGCCTCTGGAATGGGCACTGGGGAGGACACAGCTCAAATCCGGACTTCAGTTTTGGGCTCCTCACTCCAAGAAGAACTTTGGGGGCTGGAGCAGGACCAGGAAGTGGCAACCAAGCTGGGGAAGGGTCTGGAGAAGAGGGCTGGGGAGGAGCAGCTGGCCAGGTCTGAGACTGCCCCCCCCCCCCCCTCCATTCTCCTGCTGGCATTAGGCCTAGTCAGGCCTAAGAGGCCTGAGATACCCCCCGCCCCGGCATTACCCGATAAGAGAGGACATCTCCCATGGGAGCAGAGAGTGAAGAAGAGAGGAAGAGAATGACTTTGCAGATGGCTTTATAGGGCACAGGACTTATGGGTAGAAATATTGGGTGGGCACCCAGGACACCAGAGGTGTATCTCATGCAGCAGTGGCAGGGGGCACCCAGCCCAAACTGCCACATCCCACCCCTTATTTCATACCCATAATTCCTGCACCCAAAACATATCATCAGATCAGAGACAGTTCTTAGATGACATGTCTGGCAAAGTCCAGGTCCTCATCTGGGCGTCCTTCCGAAAGGTCTGTCCCTCGGTGTGATGGTTTGAAACTGTCTTTTTAATTTTTCCTTGCAAAGTTCAGAACAGAGAAAGTGAAAGAATGTAAATAAGTCACTATTGGGTGTAAGAAAGCAAAATACTGATTGTTCTAAACACTTCCATTGGATAGATAGAAATGTTTAAGAACTATTACCCAAAACAAAGTAGGCATTCTGCACATTCTGCGTTCGGCAGTGGGGGCAGTTGCTGGGCTGTCTGGCTGCTGTTTCTTCTTCTCTTCTGGCTGAAGATAACACACTGACCTTGGCAGCTAAGTTAACAACTTTCTGCTTAACTAACTCTGCTTCTCTGTCCAGGGGGGTCTGGGGGGGAAGCTCCTGGGAGAGGGAGGCCCCTTTGGGAGGGTCCCCTTGGGGGGAAGCAAAGGGAGATCGATTGTGCTTTTTCTGTTGATTGTATATATTTGTGAATGTTGTGAATTTTGTATATTTGTACATATTCATTGCATTTCATTGTAGATTTTAGACTCTGCTTGTAAATACAGCTTTTCATTTGCTTCCAGACTGAGCTAGCCTGGTTATTGTTGGTGGGGGGGGAATTTCAGCTCACACCGACACACTTTTTATTTTTGGCGCCCAACGTGGGGCTCGATTGCTTGTTTGATTTATTTCTGCTCAGATTAGGAAGCAAAATGAAGCTGTTTTGGATTCTGAGTCATTCTATTTCATCTATTATCAGTGTGATTGTCTACAGATGGGCCATTTCTTGCATGATAGACAAGATTGTGAGATATGTGGCATATAAGTCGTTTCTTTGGGTTAAGAACAAGTTACTGAATGTTGGTGAATTCTGTTGTGGTCTTATTGGGCTAAGAAGCTATGGTAACTCAACTATGGATCTGCTAGCAGACACATATGAGTTTGTTACTCCTCTTACAACTACAGAGGGTCTTTGGAACCAGTGGTACCCTAGATATCTTGTACTAGCCTTAATCTTAATTTTGTTGCTTCTTGGAATAATCATATGGCTACTGATAGCACTGTGTCAAGAAAGACATAAGGCTACTTGCTCTTCCAACTCTGCTGTGAATGTGAAAACCAAGCCAGTAAATTTGGTGGCCACTGTAACCAGAAAGCGTAAAGGAGATGCAGATGCTGCAGGAGATGGTGCAGATGGAGATGAGGGTCCTTCTACTCAGGGTCCCTCTCTTAAGAAAGATCCTTCTGATGAGGAAGAGAGGGTTAGCCTTAAAACTCTGGTAGACCTCTTGAGACCCCACATGGATGATGGAGATGTAGGTCAGGATGTAGACCCTGGTAGATTAGCAACTGCTGGTAGTGCCTCTGAACTCAAAGAAATTCAACGGAGGATTAAAATAGGATTATGGGGACAGCGACCTCAGGATGATGATGATGATGATGATGAGGATGACATACAGTCAGCTAATGCACCCAGACAGGAAATTAGACATGTGAGGAAGGATTACATCAGAGGAGATAATGAGCCAGTCCTGTCTTGGCTAGCCAGGTGTTTTGATATGGGAGCCCCAGCATTGGTGGTAGGTGACAAGTCGGCCTCTCAGTTGGGGATGCTCTCAAAGGATACAGGCATAGACAGGCACCTAGGCAAGTGCATTGGTAAAGTTTCTCTGTGGGCACGCCTCCTACTGGCAGTCTCGCTGAGGTACCCCAGCAGAGATGATTTACCATGGAACCCTAAGCCTTGGACCACAATAGCTGAGGGAATCAAGCGTCTGAGAGAGTTTGCTGTGAGAGAAGTAATGTATGGAGATCATAAGACTCTGAATCCTGATGAAATTCCTGTTGGAACAGGCCTTGCCAAAAAGCTCATTAAGCTTGCTCCTCCTAATTATGCTACTATTCTGGCAAGCAGGATTGTGGCAAGAAATTATGGTGGAGTGCCTCCTACTGTTGGCCATTTCACTGACCAAATGAGGCAGTTGGAGGATAGTCTTGCACGTACTTCTTTGGTTTCAGCCATTGAAACTTTGTCTGGAGAAATGAAGAATTGCATGAAAGAGCTGAAGGAGGAACTTAAAACCTCCATATCCAACTTGATGAAGGGGGATGATTCTGATTCCTCTTCCTCCAGATGGATACAAGTTTCAGCTGTTAGGAACAGACGTGCTCCAAGAAGGCCATTCCAGAATAGGTCAAACCAAAACAGACAGCAGAGGCAATCACGTGGCAGTATCTGGATAACTCTGCGTGATCAGTTTGGTGAGAACATGAACAGATGGGATGGTCAACCAACTTCTGATCTTTTCAAGAGGTTACGGGAGCTGCAGAGGGGCAGATCCCGAGGTAGCAATACCAGGAGGGTAGCTGTCGCTTCCTCAGCTTTTCATTTGCTTCCAGACTGAGCTAGCCTGGTTATTGTTGGTGGGGGGGGAATTTCAGCTCACACCGACACACTCGGGCTCAGGTCACAGTTCATTCCAGCTCTTCTCCCTCATCCTGTGGAACCTCCCAGCGACGCAGAGTTCATTCTTCTGCACGGTGAACTCTTCATGGATCCGATGGACATCCTGGCCACCTGGAAACAACCTCACAACTTCTCAATCAAACATCAATCTCCATCCACTCAAGCGGCATGTCTCCACCCCTTGGGGCAATCGAGTCAGAACAATCAGGCTCCTCGACTCGACTCCTTCCACCCCTTGCAGGCAACAGCACGCTGAGATTTTTTTTTTCCAAAGCTGCACGGACCTTTCCCAAGCCCAGTGCTGACCGCTTCCAGCCGCGGCCCAAGCTAATACGGATGCACACCGCGCACAGGCACACCGCTCCCCCTGAGCGTACGCATGCCGAGGCATGGAGGCATCCGGCTACACAGCCCTCCCCCGGAGAGGGAGTGGCTGCACTGCAACCAGCCGAGAAGAGAGGCGGAGCCAGGTGCTAGGCGCCATTTTCGGAACGCGTCCGAGAATCAGGGGAGAGATAACAGCGAGAGCCGCCGTCACCTCTGCAGCCGCGGTACAGATCCAAACCGCCGCCACCCCTCGGGCCACACCAGCGGCTTTTCCAGCCAAAGCTACCGTCGCTCCCTGGGCCCTCGGAAGCAGCCTTTGAACTGGAGCCACCGCTCGCCTTCTTGATTACGGGAGCCACCGCTCACCTCCCGCTGCGGCTAGCCCCCACCGCCGCGGGACAAGCCGACCCTGGTCTGCTTCCGACTGTCCCTCCCCCTTCCTCGGCTCCGCGCCGCTCTGCTCGCCGCTGGCGCCGCGGGGAACAAAAGGGAAAGGGACAGGCACCGCATTCTTAAGCTTTTCCCCCGAGGCAAATGGCTACAAAATCACCGCTGCAGCTTGGAAGGGCAGACAGGATTCTACGCCATGGCTATGCACCAGGACGTCCCCTTGGAACCCATAAAACACCCACACGATCGCCCCAGCACAAAGCCTTGAGCCCAGCCACCAAAACCAACAACGCCCAGATATCCATTTCAACTTTTCCACCCCTGCACTTCTCCAGTCCAATTCACAGAGTTCCGCAGCAACCATCCTCTGCTACCAAAAGATCTGTGCTGGTTTGAGGCCAGCCAGAACACCTCTTGCCCCGAAAGGGACAAAAGAATGACACACACAAACGGATTGGAGAGTGGTGGAAAGTTTAAATGGAAAAGCAATTGGTGAAGCTACAGAAAAACTACACAGCATAGTGGCAAAGAACATCCCAAAGCATACAGAGTCCCCCACACAGTACCCAGAGGTTTCCCAATCCTTCCCTCCTCCCACCTGTGGGTCTACCCAATCCCTCAGGGCTCTTCCTTCCCCCCCCCACCCCCCACTGCTAGGCAAGTCTCAGGCTGGCCAGGTCTGAGACTGCCCCCCCCACCCCCTCCCTCCATTCTCCTCCTGGCATTAGGCCTAGTCAGGCCTAAGAGGCCTGAGATACCCCCCCGGCATTACCCAATAAGAGAGGACATCTCCCATGGGAGCAGAGAGGGAAGAAGAGAGGAAGAGAATGACTCTGCAGATGGCTTTATAGGGCACAGGATTTATGGGTAGAAATACGCTGTTTCCTGTGTCCACTCCTATTGGGCGGGCACCCAGGACACCAGAGGTGTATCTCATGCAGCAGTGGCAGGGGGCACCCAGCCCAAACTGCCACACTGAAGGACTCTGTCCTTTCTGACTTTGATTCTGATCCATGAGGTCCTGAATCCAGGCCCAGAATCTGGCTCCTGATGATTAAGGTACTGGAGGAAAGGCTGAGAGCCCTGGCCTGAGAGCCTGCAGAAGAGCAGCCCCAGAGGGCAGCTGAGCAATGCTCAGCAAGAGCTAAAGGAGCTGTGGGGGGCAAGAGGCTGGGGCCAGACTCTGCTCAGTGGTGTCCAGGGACAGCACAAGGGGCACAAAGTGTCAGGCAGGAGGTTGGATGTGAGCAGGAGGAGAAAGTTGTTTGGTGTGAGGGTGCTGGAGGGCTGGAGCAGACTGCCCAGGGAGGTTGTGGAGCCCTTTTTGGAGGCTGCTGGTGCTCAGTGAAGGTTGCAGCACTGCAGACCCTCAGCAACGGCCCTGGGGCCCTCTGCAGCCGGCAGCACTTTGCTCATTCTGCAGCCAGCCCCAGCTGTGGACTGCAGCCGCAGGAGGAGGAGCAGAGCTTTCCCTCCCCACCCTCACACACAGACATCCTCCCAGCCTCAGCAGGGCCTGGCCCTGTCCTCATCTCATGGCATTTTGATCATGCCTGGCTCTGATCTTTGGCCTTTCAGCCTCCAGCTCCTTGGCCAGCAGACAGGAAGCTCCTAAGAAGCTTTTTAATTGTGTCTGCAGCCAGGGCTGTGCTGGGAACTGCTGGCCCCAGCCCTGCAGGGATCTGGGGGCAGGCTGGGTGAAAAGAGCTCTGCACAGCCCAGCTGGGATGGCATTACAGCTTGTGTCACACCAGAGCTGAGTCATGCCAGGGACAGACACTGACTGACTCAGCAGCCTGCCCAGCTCATCCCTAGCCCTCCACTGCCCAGCTCCCAGCCCAGCACCCAGCCCAGCACCCAGCCCAGCTCCCAGCCCAGCACCCAACCCAGCACCCAGCCCACCTTTCAGCCCAGCTCCCAGCCCAACACCCAGCCCAGCACCCAGCCCATCTCTCAGCCCAGCTCCCAGCCCAGCACCCAGCCCAGCACCCAGCCCAGCTCCCAGCCCAGCTCCCAGCCCAAAACCCAGCCCAACACCCAGCCCAGCACCCAGCCCAGCACCCAGCCCAGCTCTCAGCCCAGCAACCAGCCCAGCACCCAGCCCAGCTCTCAGCCCAGCTCCCAGCCCAGCAACCAGCCCAGCACCCAGCCCAGCTCTCAGCCCAGCTCCCAGCCCAGCACCCAGCCCAGCTCTCAGCCCAGCTCCCAGCCCAGCACCCAGCCCAGCACCCAGCCCAGCTCCCAGCCCAGCTCCCAGCCCAAAACCCAGCCCAACACCCAGCCCAGCACCCAGCCCAGCACCCGGCCCAGCTCCCAGCCCAGCTCTCAGCCCAGCTCCCAGCCCAACACCCAGCCCAGCACCCAGCACAGCACCCAGCACAGCACCCAGCCCAGCTCCCAGCCCAGCTCCCAGCCAACACCCAGCCCAGCTCCCAGCCCAGCACCCAGCCCAGCTCCTAGCCCAGCATCCAGCCCAACACCCAGCCCAGCACCCAGCCCAGCAGCCGGCCCAGCTCCCAGCCCAGCAACCAGCCCAGCACCCAACCCAGCACCCAGCACAGCACCCAGCACAGCACCCAGCCCAACACCCAGCCCAGCACCCAGCACAGCACCCAGAACAGCTCCTAGCCCAGCACCCAGCCCAACACCCAGCCCAGCACCCAGCACAGCACCCAGAACAGCTCTCAGCCCAGCACCCAGCCCAACACCCAGCCCAGCACCCAGCACAGCTCCCAGCCCAGGTCCCTTGCAGCACTCAACTCCAGCCTCAGATTCTGCAGATGCCCTCACAGCTCCAGCCACCCAGATGCCATCTCTTGGTGCGTGTCCTTGAAGCTTCCTTCAGCTCACAGGTGAGGAGATGCTTGGCAGAGGCAGCCTTGCCCCAAGGGCATTGGTTCCTCTGGATCCAGCTGGGCAGAGGCAGCCCAGTAGGTGTAGCTGGGACCTGGGGAGGACAAGTGCAAGGAGTAATTTGTTGATGGTCCATCCTCCCCCAGGAGATCCAGAGAGGTGACAGCCAGCCTGGGCAAGCAAACAGACCCCCACACACCTAGAGATGTCATCATGAGGAACATCCACTGCTGTCCTCCATCATGACAAGGACTGCACCTCCCAGCAGCCCTGAACAGCAGCACAATCCTGCTGCCAACCATGAGACACTGCAAGGGGAAAGTGCTGGTGGTGCTGAGCCCAGGAAAGCAATCCTCCATCACTGAAACAGAATACCAGACCTGCAGAAGCCCAGCATGCTGGGGATAAAGGGACCTCTGGGATCACCCATTCCAGGCCCTGCTCCAGCAGGGCACCCACAGCACAATGCCCAGGAGCACAATGCCCAGGGGGGGTTGGAAGCTCTCCACACAAGGACACTCCACAACCTCTCTGGCCAGCCTGCTCCAGCCCTCCAGCACCCTCACACCAAACAACTTTCTCCTCCTGCTCACATCCAACCTCCTGCCTGACACTTTGTGCCCCTTGCCCCTTGTGCTGGCCCTGGGCACCACTGAGCAGAGTCTGGCCCCAGCCTCTTGCCCCCTACCCACAGCTCCTTTAGCTCTTGCTGAGCATTGCTCAGCTGCCCTCTGGGGCTGCTCTTCTGCAGGCTCTCAGCCCCAGGGCTCTCAGCCTTTGCTGCTCACAGAGCTGCTCCTCAGCAGCTCTGCAGCCTCCCCTGGACTCTCTCCAGCAGTTCCTGGCTGAAGCTTTTCCTGTCAAACCTCCTCGGCTAAGAGCATCCCTGGCTGCAGCTGCTGCAGGGACTGAGGGAGGTGCTGACCAGGAAAGCTTTAAGCTCATTAGCATCCACTGGAATGGGTAATTAGGTTGGTGAGTGCAGGAGGCACGGCAGGAGCAGGCTTCCTTCTGTAAGCAACACCAAGAGAGAAGGGAGGACCACCTCCACCAAGGGAGGACTCCCATCACCTCTCCAGGGGTGGATTAAGGAGAAGGATTGAGGAAGAAAGATCATCTGGATGCCAGCACTGCTGGGGAGAGCTCAGGCACACTCCAGAGTCCTCCAGGAGATAGGATAGGAGAGAAGCACAAAAGGTTGGGTGGTCTCCAGGTCCACAGGTGAAGAAGGACATTCAGCAGGAGCAGGGCAGGGATTGTGCCTCTGTACTCAGCACTGATGAGGCCACAGCTTGAATCTTGGGGACAGTTTTGGGCCTCTCACTCCAAGAAGGACATTGAGGAGCTGGAGCAGGTCCAGGGAAGGGCAACAGAGCTAGGGAAGGGTCTGGGGAAGAGGGCTGGGGAGGAGCAGCTGAGGGAGCTGGGGGTGTTGAGCCTGGAGAAGAGGAGGCTGAGGGAGACCTCATTGCTCTCTGCAGCTCCCTGAGAGGAGGCTGGAGCCAGCTGGGGCTTGGGCTCTGCTCCCTAGGCTCAGGGGATAGAAGGAGAGGCAATGGCCTGAAAGTGTGCCAGGGGAGGGTTAGGTTGGAGAGGAGGCAAAATGTCTTTGCTGCAAGAGTGGTCAGGGACTGGAAGAGGCTGCCCAGGGAGGTGGTGGAGTCCCCATCCCTGGAGGTGTTCCAGAACCCTGTGGCCATGGCCCTTGGGGCCAGGGTTTGGTGTCCATGGTGGGGTTGGGTTGGTGTTGGACTGGATGCTCTGGGAGGGCAGCCTTCTCTTCTCCAGGCTGAACAGCCCCAACTCTCCCAGCCTGTCCCCACAAGGGACGAGCCACGAGGATGATTTGGGGACTTGAGCACCTGCCCTGTGAAGAGAGCCTGAGAGCCCTGGGGATGTTTGGTCTGGAGAGGAGAAGGCTGAGAGGGATCTGATCAATATCTATCAATAGCTGAGGGGTGGGGGGCAAGGGGAGGGATCCAGGCTCTTTTGGGTGGTGCACAGTGATAGGACAAGGAACAATGAGTTCAAACTTGAACAGAGAAGATTTCAGCTCAACATGAGAAGAAACTTCTGTACAGTGAGGGTGACAGAGCCCTGGAGCAGGCTCCCCAGGGCGGTTGTGGAATTTTTTTCTGCAGACTTTCCAACCCCACCTGGATGCATTCCTGTGTGGACTACCCTAAGTGCTCCTGCTCTGGCAGGGGCTTGGACCTGATGATCTCTGGAGGTCCCTTCCAACCTCTGATATCCTGTGGGACTGTGATCATCTTGGTGGCCTCCTCTGGCGCCTCTGCAGCAGCTCCAGGTCCTTCCTGTGCTGGGGGCCCCAGAGCTGGAGGCAGTGCTGCAGGAGGGGTCTGAGCAGAGCAGAGCAGAGGGGCAGAATCCCCTCCCTGTGCTGCTGCTCTCCTGCTCTGGCTGCAGCTCAGCACACAGCTGGCTCTGGGCTGCCAGGGACCATTGCTGGCTCCTGGGGACTTTGTCACCAACTGACACCCCCAAGGCCTTCTCTGCAGGTGGGGTCTGAGCAGAGCAGAGAAGCAGAATGTGCTCATTCTTCTTCCAAGCCTGGCTTGGAGGTGTCTGTGGTTTATATCTTTGTTCCTTGGAGGCTCACTGTGATGGGAAAGGCTCATGGTTCATGCCTGCAGGAGGAAGAAGGTGCTAACAGAGCAAACCCCTCCAAGGAGCCTGGGTGATCCAGGGAAAACAAAAGTCTGAGGTGAGTTCTGCCAGCAGAAGTTTGCAGTCAGCAGGTGTGCTTGGCCTGCAGCCTGCTGAGCTTCTGAGCCCTCAGAGAGGCACCAGAAACCCAGAGAGCTTCTTTATTCAAACACCAGCCCAGGGAGAACTCCCTCTCAGCTGGCATGGATGCTGTCCCTCTTTCAAAGAGCTTGGAGCTTGCTGTGACCCTGACTGCTGCAGGCAGTGGAACATCTCCTGGGAGGCCAGGCTGAGGGAGCTGGGAGCAGAGGAGCCTGAGGGCTGCCCTCAGTGCTGGGGATAAAGATGTGCAGGGCTGGAGCCAGGCTCTGCTCAGGGATGGCCAGGGACAGGCCAAGGGACACTGGGGGTAAGCTGGAGCAGAGGAGGTGCCAGGGGAACAGGAGGGAAAATTTTGTCCCTGACCCCAGCACTCAAACTGTGCCCTCCCCAGTGCCCAGTCCAGGGGCACAATCCCTGCCCTGCTCCTTCTGCCACCCCATTGCTGCTCCAGGCCAGGCTGCTGCTGCCCTTCTTGCCCACCTGGGCACTCCCTGGCTCCTCTTCAGCTGCTGGCACCCAGCACCCCCAGGCCCTTCTCTGCTGGGCACTTTGCAGCCACTCTGCCCCCAGCCTGGAGCCTTCCTGGGGTTGTTGTGACCCCAGGGCAGGACCCAGCCCTTGGCCTTGTTGAACCTCATCCCATTGGCCTCAGCCATGGAGCCAGCCTGGCCAGGTCCCTCTGCAGAGCCTCCTGCCCTGCAGCAGATCAACTCTGCCACCCAATTTAGTGCCATCTGCAAACTGCCTGAGGCTGCCTCCATGCCCTCACCCAGAGCACTGCTGAAGACATCAAAGGGAGCTGAGCCCTGGGGAGCAGCACTGCTGAGTGGCCACCACCTGCAGTTACCTCCATCCCCACCACTCCTCAGCCAGCACTGGTGGCCTTACAGCTTGGTTTGCTGTGCAGGAGAGCAGAGGGAGCCCAGAAGAGAGCAGCATCCTGAGATCCATAGAGGAAATCAATGGCAGTCAGTTGGCAAACCACAGCTGGGGATGCAGAGCTGTGAGTGAGTGGCCATCAAACCTCCCTTAGCTGAGAGGCTCTGCAGAAACAGAGCTGATGAAGTTGTTCACTTGGTAATGAAAGCTCCTGAACAATCCAGAGGTGTTCCCTGGAGCTGGGCATGCTGCATCCAAGCACCTTCTGCAGGTGGATCCCTGCTGGCAGCTGTGCCCCAAGCATGGCCCAGATCTGCTTTTGGGAACACACAAAAGGAAAGGATCTGCTGTGCTCTGAAGCAGCCTGGGGAAACTGTAAAAGTGGGATGGGAGCTCCATTTAGACCTCCTGCTCTGGTGCTGGTGTAGAGTGCTGCTACACACCAGAATAAAAACATCAGCTGGTGTTGGTCAAAGCCAGATGGCTCAGGCTCATTCAGGACATCACCATGGCTGTGGGATGGCTCCAGAAGACACCAAACCCAAGCACAGCCCCATGGCAATGAATCTGAGGAACACCAACTCTACCCCAGCCCAAAGAGGTGGTGGAAGCCTCACCCCTGGAGGTTTTTGCAGCCAGGCTGGATGTGGCTGTGAGCAACCTGCTGTGGTGTGAGGTGTCCCTGCCCATGGCAGGGGGGTTGGGACTGGCTGAGCCTTGAGGTCCCTTCCAACCCTGACAATTCTGTGATTCTATACCAATGAATCTGAGGAACATCAGCTCTGCCCCAGCCCAATCCAGCATCCCCTCAGGACATCAGCAGCACTCTGGGGATAGTCCCAGTGCCTCAGACTGGTCACACAGTCACAGGGTGGGAGGCACCCCAGGGATCACCTGCTCCAGGCTTGCCAGGTCATAGCCTAGTTGAAATGAGCTGGCCCAGCACCCTGCCAAGTTGGAGCTGAAGAGAATCCCCTTTGGAATGGAGCCTGCCTGGCCCCAAGGACACAGCACCTCCTGGGGGTGCAGAGCATGAGTAGGACAGACCGACCGACCTCAGCAGGAGGCCATTCCTGCTCTTAGCAGCCTGCACTGCTGCTCCCCTTCATGTTTTGATGAGAGGAGGCAGGGCCCAGCAGGTTGCTGTGTGCCTGCTGTGAGCTGTGTTGGAGTGCAGCAGGATGTGGCCATTTTTCAGCCCATGCAGGTGTGGGAGCTGAAGGCTGAGTTGTGGTTAAGGTACTGTCAGATGGAAGGACTCAGCCTTGGGGTTCCCTGGCTGTTTACACCCCATGCTAGGCTTGCAGAGATGCTCCTCTGGACATTTCCTTTGCTTTCCCTCTGAGCACAGGAATCTTTCCACCCTCTTGCTCAAGCATCGTGCAATATTTACCCAACCCCCAGGTGAAAACCAGCCCCTGGCTAAGAGAGAGAAAGAGCTGAGGGCCTGAGATGGAAGTTCTGCTCTCTGACAAACCAGGCTGCTGTCCCCTGGCTGCTTGGGAAGGCTCTCATTTCTCCCTCATCATCAGAAATTCCAAGCAAAAGCCTTTCCTGTTGGGGGCAAAAGATGGCCTGAAGGTCAATGCTTTGCCTTCAGAACTGGACATCTGACATTGGTTCCCATTCACCCTCTAGGTCCCATCTGTGACTTAGCCAAAGGGCTCTGCTCTCATCCCACCACCCCCTGCTGAAGCTCTGAGCTGTGGGGCAGCAGCTGGGCTGCCTTGGGGCAGCAGATGATGGTTTAAAAGGCTGTGATGAGGCTCCCCACCCCCCAAACCCCCCCCCCCCACCCCCTGCCCCGAGGTGATTCATCACAAATGGAAGCCCTGCTGGTCTCCTGCTCTGCCAACCTCTGCTCTCTACCAGCCAGGAGTGGCATGGAGCAAGCTCTTGTGGCACAGCCCTCCCTGGCAATTTGGGAAGGCTGGGAAAGGCTAAAATTAGCTCTTTGAAAGCTTTCCACTGCTCCTTTATCACTCTTCTGTGATGCTCTGCAGCTGGAGGAAGGAGAGGGCAGCTGGGAGTCTTTCTCTCACTGGATGGCCCAGACCTCAGAGAGCTTCATCCTCGGGAGACCTGCACAGAGTCATAGCTTTCAGTGGATTGGAAGGAACCTTCCAAGGGCATCCTGTCCAACCCCCCTGCCATCAGCAGGGACACCTCCAACCAGAGCAGGCTGTCCAGGGACACATCCAGTCTGATCCTGGCTGTCTCCAGGGATGGAGCCTCAAACACCTCCCTGGGCAGCCTGTTCCAGTTGTCTCCCCAGCCTCGCTGTGCAGAACTTCCTCCTGATGTCTCCAGAGGTCCTGCCTTTGTCTGAAGTTTGTCTGATGGGGTCTGAGACAGCTTCCTCTGGGAGAGGGGAGGGATGGGCTGCAGGTGTCCTTCATGTGAGGGTCAGCTTGGAGCAGCTCAGCCTCCTACTGCTTGTTCTGGAGGTTGCCTTCCTCTGGTAAACTCTACAGCAGCATCCAATTGAATCCACAGCAGCATCCAATTGAATCCACAGCTGCATCCAAATGAATCCACAGCTGCATCCAAATGAATCCACTGAACCTCCAGTTCTGCAGACAAACAGCTTCCCACCTGGGATGAGCTGCAGAGATCCATCAGATCTGTCTCCAGACTGTAGAGATCCATCACATCTGTTTCCAGGCTGCAGAGATCCATCAGATCTGTCTCCAGGCTGCAGAGATCCATCACATCTACTTCCAGGCTGCAGGGCTGATGGTGCTGAGTGGTGCCTGGCTAAACAGAGTGGGAGCTGGAGCTGGGATGAGTGATCAGCTATGGAGCTCATCTGGGTACCCAACCTGCTGCCCATCCCACACTCCCAGCAGGGTGAGGTGGGAAGGGAGCTCTGGAGCTCACCCAGCCCAAGCCCTGCTCCAGCAGGGCACCCACAGCACAATGCCCAGGAGCACAATGCCCAGGGGGGGTTGGAAGCTCTCCACACAAGGACACTCCACAACCTCTCTGGCCAGCCTGCTCCAGCCCTCCAGCACCCTCACACCAAACAACTTTCTCCTCCTGCTCACATCCAACCTCCTGCCTGCCACTTTGTGCCCCTTGCCCCTTGTGCTGGCCCTGGGCACCACTGAGCAGAGTCTGGCCCCAGCCTCTTGCCCCCTACCCACAGCTCCTTTAGCTCTTGCTGAGCATTGCTCAGCTGCCCTCTGGGGCTGCTCTTCTGCAGGCTCTCAGCCCCAGGGCTCTCAGCCTTTGCTGCTCCCAGAGCTGCTCCAGGCCCCTCGGCAGCTTTGCAGCTTCCTGTGGACTCTCTCCAGCAGTTCCCTGTCTTGAACTGGGAAGCCCAGAACTGGACCCAGGACTCAGATGTTGCCTTGTTAGGGCAGAGTAGAAGGGGATGAGAACCTCCTTTGCCCTAGTGGCCACACTTTTCCTCATGCCCCCAGGACACCATTGGCGTTCTTGACCACAAGGGCTCATTGCTGGCTCCAGGAGGACTTGAGGTGAAGAGATCAGAAGTGGAGAAGTGAATCTCCCTCTGCTTGAGTCTTTCCTCGGATCTGCTAGCGAGCTGCTGGGCTCCATGTGCTCTGCCCCCTCTGGGGCTCCTGCCTCTTCCCAGCCTCCCCCTTGTTGCCCTACAACCCAAACCCCAGAACACCCTGAAGGAAAATCATCTCCTGGGCACCTGGCAACAAAGCTGGGAGGTCAAGCTGTGCCGTTCTCCTCAGTGCCAACCATGACTCTGTCATGCTCCTTCCACACAGCTCCTGTGCTCAGCCACAGCGCTCTGCCTACCTCTGCCCTACTCTAATGGCACTCAGGAATCCTTCCAAGGAGATGAGAGCTGAGGAAATGGAGCAGCTTGCTGCAGCAATTGGAGCAGGTATCCACTGGGACAGGACTGATCTGATTACAGAGAGCCCTGAAGTGTAAGAGAACAGCAGCAGCAGCAAAGAGCCTGTCTGGGGAGAGATGAGGCAGGAGAGAAGCAATCTGGCTGCTGGCTGGCAACACAAAGCTCTGCTGGGGCTGTGGAGATGCAGAGCTCTGCAGGGAGCTTAGGAAGGACCAGACCATGACAGTTCTCCTGGAAACACACCACCACCTGCCAACACCTTCTGGTATTCTGCAGGGCTCTGAGGAGCCACTGCCTGTGCATAACAAGTTCTTGAGAATCAGAGAATGGGTTGGGTTGGAAGGGAGCTTCAAGATCATCCAGCTCCAACCCCCTGCCAAGGGCAGGGACACCTCCCACCAGCACAGGCTGCTCAAGGCCTCATCCAGCCTGGCCTTCAACATCTCCAGGGAGGGCACAACCACAGCCTCCCTGGGCAACCTGTGCCAGTGTCTCCCCTCCCTCACTCCAAACAATTTCTTCCTCCTTTCCACTCTCACTCTCTCCTCTCCCAGCTCAAAGCCATTGTCCCTCATCCTGGCACTCCCAGCCCTTGTCCCAAGTCCCTCCCCAGCTCTCCTGGAGCCCCTTCAGGTCCTGGAAGGCTGCTCTGAGGTCTGCCTGGAGCCTTTTCTTCTCCAGGCTGCACAGCCCCAACTCTCCCAGCCTGTCCCCGCAGGGGAGGTGTTGGCTATAAAGCTGAGGGACCCCTGGGGACAGCAGGTCCTCACAACCTCTTTGGCGATTCCACGAGATGTCAATTGAAGCTGAGGAAATCAATCAAGGGAGAACAACGGTCCCTCAGGTGGATGAGAGCTCAGGTAGGAGAGGTTGAGAGGAGAGCAGATGGCAGTTTGCATTTCTGCCTGGGTTTAGAATGATACAGTCATGGAGTCATGGACTGGGTTGGAAGGGACCTGCCTTCAAATGTCTTCCAATCCAGCCCCGTTCACCCAGCAGGGACATCCCCAACAAGAGCAGGTCACTCACAGCCCCAACCAACCTGACCTGCACACCTGCCAGCCATGGGGCAGCTCCCAACTCTCTGGGCAGCATGGGCTAGCCCAGAATTGCAAGCTCCATTTAGACTCTCTCCTCATGAGAGACCAAATAGAAAAGGAAATTTGGTGCTAGGAGGTTGCCTTCATGTGCTAGTCCCCAGTGCTTTTGTTTGTCTCTGTGCGGCTTGTAAAGCAGCTTTTTTCCACATGCTTAGACATGGCTGTAACTGGTGACAGGAAAGAGCTAGGCCAGAATTGCAAGCTCCATTTAGACTCTCTCCTCACGAGAGACCAAATGGAAAAAGAAATTTGGTTCTAGGAGGTTCCCTTCATGTGTTAGCCCCCAATGATTTTCTTTGTGTGGCTTGTAAAGCAGCTTTTTTCCACATGCTTAGACATGGCTGTAACTGGTGACAGGAAAGAGCTAGGCCAGAATTGCAAGCTCCATTTAGTCTCTCTCCTCAAGAGAGCAAATAGAAAGGGAAATTTGGTGCCAGGAGGTTCCCTTCATGTGTTAGCCCCCAATGATTTTGTTTGTCTTGGTGCGGCTTGTAAAGCAACTTTTTTCCACCTGCTTAGACATGGCTGTACCTGCTGCCAGGAAAGAGCAAGCCCAGAATTGCAAGCTCCATTTAGTCTCTCTCCTCAAGAGAGACCAAATGGAAAAAGAAATTTGGTGCTAGGAGGTTGCCTTCATGTGTTAGCCCCCATGCTTTTCTTTGTCTCTGTGCGGCTTGTAAAGCAACTCTTTTCGACATGCTTAGACATGGCTGTAACTGGTGACAGGAAAGAGCTAGCCTAGAATTTCAAGCACCATTAAGTCTCTCTCCTCAAAAGAGAGCAATGGGAAAAAGAAATTTGGTGCTAGGAGGTCCCCTTCATGTGTTAGCCCCCAGTGCTTTTCTTTGTCTCTGTGCGGCTTGTAAAGCAGCTTTTTTCCACATGCTTACACTCTCCCCATCCCCACAGGGGAGCTTCTCCAGCCCTCTGATTCTCTTTGTGGCCTCCTCTGGCCCCTCTCCAGCAGCTCCAGGTCTTTCCTGTGCTGGGGTCCCCAGAGCTGGAGGCAGTGCTGCAGGTGGGGTCTGAGCAGAGCAGAGCAGAGGGGCAGAATCCCCTCCCTGTGCTGCTGCTCTCCTGCTCTGGCTGCAGCTCAGCACACAGCTGGCTCTGGGCTGCAAGAAGGGAAAAGAAGGAGAGGATGAAAACTGTTCCCCACAAATGCAGGAGCAGGCAGCCCTCTTGACAGCAAATTGAAGTCATTCCTGTGTGCTCTGGGTGCCTGCATGGTCCTTGAAGCCTGACAGAGTGCAGTGCCGGGCCCTGATGGAGAGGAACTTGCTGCTTCCCCCACCCAGGGAAGGGTAACTTCCTCACCCAACCTCCTGCTAATGACTTCAGCACACTCCCATGACCACAGTGGTGCTGAGCATGGGGAGAGTGTGCAGTGAAGTGAAAAGCTGCTTAATAGAGTTGCTGCTCCCTGTGTGCATCCAAACAAGGTTGGAAAGCACTTCTCAGGAGGTCCAGGCCACTGGAATCAAGCTGGGTACTCTGTCATGGGCAAATGAAGGCTCCTGTGGAGTTCCTTTCTCTTTGGTCCTTGCAGCCTGGGATGGAGGCCACAGCTGCTGTACCAGGCAAACCCACTGGCAAGCTCTGCTTCCTGCACCACTGCCTCCAGCTCTGGGCCCCCCCCAGCACAAGAAGGACCTGGAGCTGCTGGAGAGGGGCCAGAAGAGGCCACCAAGATGATCAGAGGGCTGGAGAAGCTCCCCTGTGGGGACAGGCTGGGAGAGTTGGGACTGTGCAGCCTGGAGAAGAGAAGGCTGCAGGCAGACCTCAGAGCACCCTTCCAGTACCTGAAGAGGCTCCAGGAGAGCTGGGGAGGGACTTTGGAGAAGGGCTGGGAGTGGCAGGATGAGGAACAATGGCTTGGAGCTGGGAGAGGGGAGATTGAGAGTGGAGAGGAGGAAGAAATTGTTTGGAGTGAGGCTGTGGAGACACTGGCACAGGTTGCCCAGGGAGGCTGTGGCTGTGCCCTCCCTGGAGGTGTTGAAGGCCAGGCTGGATGAGGCCTTGAGCAGCCTGGGCTGGTGGGAGGTGTCCCTGCCCATGGCAGGGAGTTGGCACTGGATGGTCTTTAGGGTCCCTTCCAACCCAACCCATTGTGTGAATGGCACAGAAGCACAACAGAGTTTTCAGTCTGACTCTTCACCCTCCCTGGTGCCATCAGGGTCCAGAGTCTGGGAAGAAGTCTGGGTCATAGATTCTTAGATTCACAGAATGGTTTGGCTTGGAAGGGACCTTCAGGATCATCCAGTTCCAAGCCCCTGCCATGGGCATGGACAGCTGTTAACAGTAATGACTGAGTCTGAAGTTATTTTCTCTCTCCTTCCCACTGTCTGCTCCTGTCTCCTCCTTCAAAGAATCACAGCATGGTAGGGGTTGGAGGGGACTCTAGTCCAAGCCCTGTGCCTGGGACAGGTCACAAATGAGAGCATTCAGTTGGGCTTTGAAAGTCTGCAGGGCAGGAGACTCCACAACCTCTCTGGCCAGCCTGCTCCAGGGCTCTCATGTAAAGAAGTTTTTCCTCATGCTGAGGTGGAAGTTTCTGGTTTCCAGCTTGTACCCACTGCCCTTTGCCCTATCACTGGGCACCACTTCAGAGTCTGGCACCTTCCTCTTGTCCCCCACCCCTCAGCTATTCATTGCCATGGATGAGGTCCTCTCTCAGCCTGCTCTTCTCCAGATTCAACAGCCCCAGGGCTCTCAGCTTTTCTTCACAGCAGAGATGTTCAAGTTCCTCAGCCCCCCTCATAGCCTCCCTTGGACTCTCTCCAGCTGATCTCTCTCTCTCTTGAATGGGGCAGCCCAAAGCTGCTGCACTTCCTTTGCAGTCCTTCAACTGCCCCTCCTCCACCCTGTGGAGGCATTCCCTATCTTGCAAAGCCTTCCACTATGCTTTTCACTTCTACATCTGCGTTTATTGCTCTTCCCTTCCTTCCTCTTGCAGACACTCTCCCCTTCCTCCCCAGCCACGTCCTGGCTCTGAGTCTGCTGGGCTTGGGTTGCAGATTCCTTGGTGGAGGCTCGGAGCTGGCAGTGCTTTGGAGTGCTCCTGGCCAGCTGTCTGTGACATGTTACAGAGGCTGAGCCCAGGGCAGCCCCTGGACTGCATTCCCCTCTTGTCTCTTTGGCTTTGCTTGCCCAAGCTGCTTCCCACGCACCCACAGCCCCCCTGCAGTAGTCACTTCTCATGGAGTCCTCTGGAAAGCCAGAAACCACAGAGAGGCTCAGGTGGGAAGCGACCTCAGAGGGCACCTCAAAGAGCCATGGGACAGCTCTCAAACTGCCCAAGGCCTCACCCAGCCTGGTCTTGAACACCCCAAGGAGGAGGCATCCACAGCCTCCCTGGGCAACCTGTGTCTCCCCACCCTCACTGCCAAGAATTTCTTCCTCCTCTCCAATCTCAATCTCCCCTCCTCCAACTATTTCTCAGATTTGTGATCAATACTGAGCAAGAGCTAAAGGGTGAAGGGCAAGAGGCTGGGGCCAGGCTCTGCTCAGTGGTGCCCAGGGCCAGCACAAGGGGCAAGGGGCAGAAAGTGGCAGGCAGGAGGTTGGATGTGAGCAGGAGGAGAAAGTTGTTTGGTGTGAGGGTGCTGGAGGGCTGGAGCAGGCTGGCCAGAGAGGTTGTGGAGTGTCCTTGTGTGGAGAGCTTCCAACCCCCCCTGGGCATTGTGCTCCTGGGCATTGTGCTGTGGGTGCCCTGCTGGAGCAGGGCTTGGACTGGGTGAGCTCCAGAGGTCCCTTCCCACCCCACCCTGCTGGGAGTGTGGGATGGGCAGCAGGTTGGGTACCCAGATGAGCTCCACAGCTGATCACTCATCCCAGCACCAGCTCCCACTCCCCTCAGCCAGGCACCATTCGGCACATCCAACCCCTCCCATGCTGGGACTCAGATTGTGACCAACCTTGGCTGCACACCTGATGAGCTGAGTGTAACAAAGGGGACTGAGGGTTGCCAGGAGCACAAACAGAAGGGTGAGGGAAGGTTGGAAAGCAAACCAAACCCTAGGCTGGATTAGCAGCAGAGATTGCTGTGGATCTTTGTCTGCCTTTCACTTTGCTTTCTCTTGATTCTGAATGCTGTCAGCCATCAGCTACATCAGCTCAGGGCTGAGCTGCTCAGCTACTGCCCCAACAGAACCATGGAGCTGTTCTTATGTCCATGAATGGGCTGGAAAACCCAGAGCTGGCTTTGCTGAGTCAACAGCACCAACCCTCAGCACCTCTTCCTTTGCAGATGAGTGTTCCTCTGCTCCTAAAAATCCTGCTAAGGACCTTCCTCCCTGGAGTTCTGCCAGGCCCTCAGTGGGGAGGGAAGCAGCTCAGCTCTCCAGGGAGTGTCACTGGCAGCCAGAACTCACAGGGAGCCACCCCAAGCCCCAAGGCAGCCACCACCTGCAGAGGGATTATTCATGTGTCAGACTGAGAGGCTGATGCCTGTGCCAGCCAGGAGCTTCCAAACCCTCTCCACTGTGCTGTGGTCGCTCAGGCAGGACAAAGGCAGAGCAGGCACCAAAGAGATGGAGTGGAAGAGAGGGCATCACAGGAGGCAGGGCTGCACTTGCAATGCCAACAGGCCCACAGGGCATCAGAGCAGAGGGCTCCTGCTGCACCTCTTGGCACTGAGGAGGTGCAGAAGCCAGGTGAAGATAGCTGTAGTAGTAGGGTGGCTGCCAGGAGGATGGAGCCTGCCTTTGTCCAAGGAGTCCCATGGCAAAGCCAAGGGCTGATGGGTTCAGGGTACTGCTGGGGAGATTCCCATTGGGCTCCAGAAGGAAATCTTTCCCCACGGGCACAGTCAGACACTGGAATCATCTCCCAAGGGCAGCAGGGGAGTGCCCTGCAGTGGGCACTTTGAAGGCTCAGCTTGGCAGGGTGCTGGCCCTGCTCATTTCAGCTGCACTGGGACCTAGAGAGCTTGGAGCAGGAGGTCCTTGGGGTCCCTTCTGTGTGAGGCTGTGTGTGAAATCATGACCCCTGCTCCCACCTCCTCACCTGATGGAGTTCACTTTCCTTACCAGAGGCTGCACAAATGTTTGTCAGCCTTCCCAGGTGGGCAGAGCCACTCCTGCTCTGCTTGTGCCCTGTGGGAAGCTCCCACTGCAGAAGGCTAAGAAATAGCAACTGAACAAGGAACCAGCTCTGGGCTGGAGGGTTGGGCAGGGGGAAATGGAATGAAATGCAACAGGGCCAAGGGTAGAGTCTGGCACCTGGGGAAGAACAACACCAGGGAGCAGGACAGGTTGGGGACTGAGCTGTTGGAGAGCAGCTCTGGGGGAAAGGATCTGGGGGTCCTGGTGGCCAGAAGGATGCCCACAAGCCAGCAGTGTGCTCTGGTGGCCAGGAAGGCCAAGGGCATCCTGGGGTGGATGAGAAGGGCTGTGGTGAGTAGGTCAGAGAGGTTCTCCTGCCCCTCTGCTCTGCCCTGCTGAGGACACCTCTGGAATATTGTGTCCAGTTCTGGGTCCCTCAGGCCAAGAAGGACCTCAGGGAACTGCTTGAGAGAGTCCATCCCAGAGGCACAGAGCTGCTGCAGGCAGTGGAACATCTCCTGGGAGGCCAGGCTGAGGGAGCTGGGAGCAGAGGAGCCTGAGGGCTGCCCTCAGTGCTGGGGATAAAGATGTGCAGGGCTGGAGCCAGGCTCTGCTCAGGGATGGCCAGGGACAGGCCAAGGGACACTGGGGGTAAGCTGGAGCAGAGGTGCCAGGGAAACAGAAGGGAAAATTTTCTCCCTGACCCCAGCACTCAAACTGTGCCCTCCCCAGTGCCCAGTCCAGGGGCACAATCCCTGCCCTGCTCCTGCTGCCACCCCATTGCTGCTCCAGGCCAGGCTGCTGCTGCCCTTCTTGCCCACCTGGGCACTCCCTGGCTCCTCTTCAGCTGCTGGCACCCATCACCCCCAGGCCCTTCTCTGCTGGGCACTTTGCAGCCACTCTGCCCCCAGCCTGGAGCCTTCCTGGGGTTGTTGTGACCCAAGGCAGGACCCAGCCCTTGGCCTTGTTGAACCTCATCCCATTGGCCTCAGCCATGGAGCCAGCCTGGCCAGGGCCCTCTGCAGAGCCTCCTGCCCTGCAGCAGATCAACTCTGCCACCCAATTTAGTGCCATCTGCAAACTGCCTGAGGCTGCCTCCATGCCCTCACCCAGAGCACTGCTGAAGACATCAAAGGGAGCTGAGCCCTGGGGAGCAGCACTGCTGAGTGGCCACCAGCTGCAGTTACCTCCATCCCCACCACTCCTCAGCCAGCACTGGTGGCCTTACAGCTTGGTTGTTTGCTGTCCTCATTAAGCTGATTAGCAAAGTGTTAATGATTCGTTCTCCTTGCAGGCTGAGGCCTCAGCTGAGCTCTTTGCCTCACTCCTGCAAAGTTTGCTGTGCAGGAGAGCAGAGGGAGCCCAGAAGAGAGCAGCATCCTGAGATCCATAGAGGAAATCAATGGCAGTCAGTTGGCAAACCACAGCTGGGGATGCAGAGCTGTGGCTAATTCATGACATTAACCACTGCAGGGGACAAAAAGGCACAAGGGAAAGCAGCTTCCTTCTGCCTACAGAGAGCTCAAAAGATGCTCTTCAGCCTTTCATACTCCACTGCTCTTTGGTATTAAAGATCCAGGTCAATAAAGATCCCCCTGGTAAAATTGCCTCTGAAGCATAATGGGAGGCACAACCAGATCCTGGCTCTGTGGGAGGCAGGGAAATTAATTCCCAGTGTGCCTGAAAGGAGTTGGAGTCAGGCTGCTCTTGGTCTCTTCTGCCAAGTAACTAAGGACAGGACAAGAGGATAGCCTCAAACTGCACCAGGGGAGCTGCAGGGTGGAGACCAGGAAGACTTTCTGCACTGCAAGAGTGGTCAGGGGTAGGTCACCAGGGCTGGGGAGGAGCAGCTGAGGGAGCTGGGGGTGTTGAGCCTGGAGAAGAGGAGGCTGAGGGAGACCTCATTGCTCTCTGCAGCTCCCTGAGAGGAGGCTGGAGCCAGCTGGGGCTTGGGCTCTGCTCCCTAGGCTCAGGGGATAGAAGGAGAGGCAATGGCCTGAAATTGTGCCAGGGGAGGGTTAGGTTGGAGAGGAGGCAAAATGTCTTTGCTGCAGGAGTGGTCAGGGACTGGAAGAGGCTGCCCAGGGAGGTGGTGGAGTCTCCATCCCTGGAGGTGTTCCAGAACTGTGTGGCCATGGCACTTGGGGCCAGGGTTTGGTGTCCATGGTGGGGTTGGGTTGCTGGTGGGACTGGGTGCTCTGGGAGGGCTTTTGAAGCCTTAATGATTGGTGGAACACTGCAACAAGTTGGCCAGGGACGTGGCTGAGGCCCATTCCCTGGAGATATTCAAGGTGAGGCTTGAGAGGGCTCTGACCAACCTGATCTGGTTGAGGTTGTCCCTGCTGACTGCAGATGGATTTGGACTGGATGAGCTTTGGAGGTCCCTTCCAACCCAAACCTGTCCTGGGCAGGTTGTTCCAGGGCTTGGACATCAATTCCAACACTGCCCTGGGCAGGTTGTTCCAGGGCTTAACCACTCAGTGAATAAATTGTTCCTCCGCCTTCCTGGAACAACGTGAGGCTCTATCCCCTCATCTCATCATCTGTTCCTAGGGAGCAGAGCCCAAGCCCCAGCTGGCTCCAGCCTCCTCTCAGGGAGCTGCAGAGAGCAATGAGGTCTCCCTCAGCCTCCTCTTCTCCAGGCTCAACACCCCCAGCTCCCTCAGCTGCTCCTCCCCAGCCCTCTTCTCCAGACCCTTCCCCAGCTCTCTTGCCCTTCTCTGGCCCTTCTTCAGCTCCTCAATGTCCTTCTCGGAGTGAGGAGCCCAGACCTGACCCCAGCACTCAAGCTGTGTCCTCCCCAGTGCCCAGCCCAGGGGCACAATCCCTGCCCTGTTCCTGCTGCCCACACCACTGCTGCTCCAGGCCAGGCTGCTGCTGCCCTTCTTGCCCACCTGGGCACTCCCTGGCTCACCTTCAGCTGCTGCCAACCAGCACCCCCAGACCTTTCTGTGCTGGGCAGTGCTCCAGCCCCACTGCTCCCACCCTGGAACCTTCCTGGGGTTGCATCTCTGTGTTTGGGTATAAAGATGAGTATCAAACCATGGCAGATCATGCTGCAGCTGTAATGAAGCTCTTCAGGATCTCATTCCAATACTCCACATGAAGCGTGGGCCAGAGCTTCCCAGGGACCCAGGCTGCTGGCAAGCACTGAGGGGGAGGCTCACGTTTCACTCCTCTTTCCTTTTTCTATTTGTACTTACAAAACACAGAGTAGAGAGCTTGGGGCTGTGCAGCCTGGAGAAGAGAAGGCTCCAGGGAGACCTCAGAGCAGCCTTCCAGTACCTGAAGGGGCTCCAGGAGAGCTGGGGAAGACCTTTGGAGAAGGGCTGGGAGTGGCAGGATGAGGGACAATGGCTTTGAGCTGGGAGAGGGGAGAGTGAGAGTGGAGAGGAGGAAGAAATTGTTTGGAGTGAGGCTGGGGAGACACTGGCACAGGTTGCCCAGGGAGGCTGTGGCTGTGCCCTCCCTGGAGGTGTTGAAGGCCAGGCTGGATGAGGCCTTGAGCATCCTGTGCTGGTGGGAGGTGTCCCTGCCCATGGCAGGGGGTTGGCACTGGATGGCCTTTAAGGTCCCTTCCAACCCAACCCATTCCATGATTCCAGTGGAGGTTTTGCCTTTGCACATAGTGCCCCAGGTTTTGCAGTGGAGAAGCTCTGGAGTCTGTCCCAAAGGAAACCCACAGCCTGGATGCTGTGCACACAAGGGAGCTGAGCTCAGTGATCCAGACATCCCTCCTCATCCCATGTTCCCATGCCATCCCAGCAGGAGCTGGGTTTGTGCTTCCCTGGTGCACAGCAGAGAAAGCAAACAGCTCCCTCATGTCCTTTGGAGAAGGAGAGGGAAATGGAAAGATTGGGCAGCCTGTGGTGGAGGGATGACAGTGAGGGTGTCCCAAGGGAGGGAGGCAGAGAGAAGTCCTCTAGGGATGGATTCAGGCACAGAAAGGATTCTGTGTGTTCAGCCTTGCCAGCAGCCATCAGTTTCCTTTCAGAGGAGGAGACAGTGTGAAAGACATGATGGAGGGATCCAGGAGCTTTTGCCTCTCAATATTTATCCCTGGAATCATAGGGCCCAGATCTCTTCAGTGGCATTTAGGGACTCCTCGGGAAAGAATCATGGAATGGTCTGGGTTGGAAGGGACCTCCAAAGCTCCTCCATTCCAAGCCCCTGCACTCAGCAGGGACATCCTCCACCAGATCAGCTTGCCCAGAGCCCTGTCCAGCCTCACCTTGAATATCTCCAAGGATGGAGCCTCAACCACCTCCCTGGGCAACCTGTTCCAGTGTTCCAGCAGCCTCCTGGTGCAGAACTTGTTCCTCACATCCAATCTCAATCTGCTCTGCTCTGGTTTGAAGCCATTGTCCCTGGTCCTGTCCCTGCAGGCCTTTGCAAACAGTCTCTCTGCAGCCTTCTTGTAGCCCCCTTCAGGTCCTGGCAGGCTGCTATTAGGTCTCCCTGGAGCCTTCTCTTCTCCAGACTGAACACCCCCAGCTCCCTCAGCCTCTCCTCAGAGCAGAGCTGCTCCAACCCCCTGAGCATTTCCATGGCCTCCTCTGGACCCTCTCCATCAGGTCCATGTCCTTCCTGTGTTGATGGCCCCAGAGCTGCTCACAGCACTGCAGGTGAGGTCTCAGCAGAGCAGAGCAAAGAGAATGCTCACACAGACAAGAACCCAGCTTGCTGCTCACCTTTCCCAGCAAACACCAATGGCTTGGACCCATCCTGGCACCTCAGCCTGCTGAGGAGCTGCAGGACCTCTTCTGAATGCCTTGGTTGGGTGGTAGGTAAACTAAAAAGCTATAAATTGAAGGCAAGAGCCTCCAGAGGAGACATTCAGGTGCAGGGAAGAGCCTTTGGCTTGCTGCTAGGACACCAGTGCTTGTCTGGCAGATAAAGCCCTGCTCTGTCTGCCTGCCTTGGGCAATGCTTTCTCTGGCTCCACTCCAGCACCTCCTTCCCTCCATCCCTCCCTCCTTCCCTCTCACACAAGGGTGCTCCTGTAAGAAGCAATCCTCCCCAAGGGTTTGAAATGCAGGAGCTCAAAGGCCATCAGCCATTGTTTGGGAGGGGTCGGTCAAGTTCCCTGGTTACTGCTGGGTGGGTGGGAAGTTGTCACTTGAATGGTGTGGGGGAAAAAGGTGCCCCACTGAGGGTCCTGGAAGGGAAGCTTTGCAAGCAGCCAGGGGCTGGGAAAGGCACAGGATGATTGTGAGCCTGTGCCTGGAACCTCTGGAGATCCTTCACAGCTCTGTGGCCTTTCCTGAGGCTGAGCATCATAGAATCATAGAATGGTCAGGGCTGGAAGGGACCTCAAGGCTCAGCCAGTTCCAACCCCCCTGCCATGGGCAGGGACACCTCACACCAGCACAGGCTGCTCAAGGCCTCATCCAGCCTGGCCTTCAACACCTCCATGGAGGGCACAGCCACAGCCTCCCTGGGCAACCTGTGCCAGTGTCTCCCCACCCTCCCTCCAGGCTGTCAGGAGGGGATGTGCACAGCCCTGGGACCGCAGGATGTGGGCATCATCCGGCTGCAGTGTGCCAGCTCCCAACCTCAACCCCCTGTGCCACCCCTTCCCTGGAGGGGACAGGGCAGAGGGGGGCTGGCTGCCACCCTGGGTGTGGCTGCAGTGTGCCCAGCCACACACAGCCCTTACTGGCTTGTACTCAGGCAGCCACTGGGGGCTGCTGAGGTTGTTGATCTCAGAGGTGATCTCCTTCCTGGGCCCCAGCTTGCTGACAGTGATGGATGGCAGGTCCTGGGGCAGAGAAGGGGCTCAGTGCCACCCTGCACCAGCTGTGCCTCCCTCACCTTGGCAGTAGCCAGCCCCATGAAAGGGTTCTCAGGGTGCCCAGGGAGGTGGTGGAGTCCCCACCCTTGGAGGTGTTTAAAAGCCTCCTGGAGGTGGTGCTGAGGAAGGTGGTTTGGTGGCAGTGGCTCAGCAGCACTGCTGGGTTGTGAGCTCTGGGTGAGTGCTTGGACTGGAGGAGCTCAGAGGTCTCTTCCATCCTCATCAGTCCTGCTTCTGTGGTTCTATGATTCATGTCCATCTGCTACCATGGAGCAGGTACTGCTCATGGCAGGGTGGGAAATCACACACAGCAGTACTGGGCACTCTAACCACATGGAAGGCAAGAAGGTTATCAGGAGTAGCCAACATGGATTTCCCAAGGGGAGATCCTGTCTGACTAACCTGATAGCCTGCTATCAAGGCCTATCAAGGTCTTCTATCAATTTCTATGAAGTTATGCCCAAGTGGGTAGCTGAGGGCAGAGCAGTGGCTGTCATATATCCTGACTTCAGCAAAGCTTTTGGTACTATCTCCCCTAACATCCTCATAGAACAGCTCAGGAGTTGTGGCACAGATGGGTGCCAAGGAGGTGGATTGCAAACTGGCTCCACAACAGATCTCAGAGGGTTGTCAGCAGTGGCACAGAGTCACCTTGGAGGCCTGTGGCCAGTGGTGTCCCCCAGGGATCAGTACTGGGTCCAGTTCTGTTCAATATCTTTATCAACCACCTGGCTGAGGGCATTGAGAGTACCCTCAGCAAGTTCCTGATGATACCAAACTGGGGGGGTTGGCTGACACCCCTCAGGCTGTGCTGCCATCCAGAGTGACCTGGACAGGCTGAGAGCTGGCTGCAGGCAAACCTCATGGAGTTTAATAAGGACAAGTGCAGGGTCCTGCATCTGGGGAGGAATAACAACAGGCACCAGGACAGGTTAGAGGCTGCCCTGCTGGAGAGCAGCTCCACAGAGACAGACCTTGGAGTGCTGGTGGACAGCAAGTTCTGCATGGAACAACAATGTGCTCTGGTGGCCAAGAGAGCCAATGGGAGCCTGGGGTGCAGCAAGAAAGGTGTCCAGCAGGGCTAGGGAAGTTCTTCTACCTCTCTACCCTGCCCTCCTGAGACCACAGCTGCAATCCTGTGTCCAGTTTTGGGGCTCCCCAGTTCAAGAGAGACAGAGCCCTGCTGGAGAGAGTCCAAGGGAGAGCCACGAGGATGATTTGGGGACTTGAGCATCTCCCCTGGGAAGAGAGACTGAGAGCCCTGGGGATGTTTAGTCTGGAGAGGAGAAGGCTGAGAGGGATCTGATCAATATCTATCAATAGCTGAGGGGTGGGGGGCAAGGGGAGGGGGCCAGGCTCTTTTGGGTGGTGCAGTGATAGGACAAGGAACAATGGAGACAAACTTGAACAGAGAAGATTTCAGCTCAACATGAGAAGAAACTTCTGTACAGTGAGGGTGACAGAGCCCTGGAGCAGGCTGCCCAGAGAGGTTGTGGAGTCTCCTTCTCTGGAGACTTTCCAACCCCACCTGGATGCATTCCTGTGCAGACTACCCTTAAGTGATCCTGCTCTGGCAGGGGGTTGGACCTGATGATCTCTTCAGGTCCCTTCCAGCCTCTGATATCCTGTGAGACTGTGACACTGGGCACGAAGAAGATTTGTAAAGGCAGAGCTTCTGCTCCTAAAACATCAGTGCGCTCCTTCTGGGTGAGGACTTCTGCCTTGAGATGTCCTCAGCACGGCAGACAGACCCCCGGAGCTGAAGTGTCCGTGCCCACACCATATGGGTTTGATGCCATCTCGTGGCAGTTCCCTGTCCTGCTTTGCAAGGGAAGGTTTCCTCTGAGGCTGCTTCCCGAGGCTGTTCTTTGCGACAGAGGAATAGAGTCTGGAGAAAAGGTCACAGAGATACAGAATCACAGAACGGTAGGGGCTGGAAGGGACCTCTGGAGGTCATCCAGTCCAACCCCCCCTGCCAGGGCAGGAGCACCCAGGGCAGGGCACACAGGAACCCAGCCAGGGGGGTTGGAAGCTCTCCACACAAGGAGACTCCACAACCTGTCTGGCCAGCCTGCTCCAGTGTTTGGTCACCTTCACAATGAAAAAGTTTTCCCTTCTGTTCCCCTGGCACCTCCTCTGCTCCAGCTTACCCCCAGTGTCCCTTGGCCTGTCCCTGGACATCCCTGAGCAGAGCCTGGCTCCAGCCCTGCACATCTTTATCCCCAGCACTGAGGGCAGCCCTCAGGCTCCTCTGCTCCCAGCTCCCTCAGCCTGGCCTCCCAGGAGATGTTCCACTGCCTGCAGCAGCTCTGTGCCTCTGGGATGGACTCTCTCAAGCAGTTCCCTGAGGTCCTTCTTGACCTGAGGGACCCAGAACTGGACACAATATTCCAGAGGTGTCCTCAGCAGGGCAGAGCAGAGGGGAATGAAGGTATTAAAGATGTAGTAGGAGACTGAGTGCTAAGAGAATAACAAAGGGTTGAGTTACATCAGCCTTGCAACAGTGGGACAGAAGATGCAAGGGGTGGTACCACTGCTCCAGCTGAGGACTGACAGGACAGGATTTGCTCAGCTGCCTTCTCACTATTTTAGCTTTATGACAGCAGAGGATGATTTGTGTCCCTCACTCCAAGAAGGACATTGAGGAGATGGAGCAGGTCCAGAAAAGGGCAACAAAGCTGGAGAAAGGTCTGGAGAAGAGGGCTGGGGAGGAGCAGCTGAGGGAGCTGGGGGTGTTGAGCCTGGAGAAGAGGAGGCTGAGGGAGACCTCATTGCTCTCTGCAGCTCCCTGAGAGGAGGCTGGAGCCAGCTGGGGCTTGGGCTCTGCTCCCTAGGCTCAGGGGATAGAAGGAGAGGCAATGGCCTGAAAGTGTGCCAGGGGAGGGTTAGGTTGGAGAGGAGGCAAAATGTCTTTGCTGCAAGAGTGGTCAGGGATTGGAAGAGGCTGCCCAGGGAGGTGGTGGAGTCCCCATCCCTGGAGGTGTTCCAGAACCCTGTGGCCATGGCACTTGGTGTTTAGTGTCCATGGTGTGGTTGGGTTGATTTTGGACTGGATGCTCTGGGAGGGCTTTTCCAACCCAACCATTCCATGATTCTGTGATTTGGCAGGAAAACTCAGCACATTTCAGCCCTTCATCCAGTAATTGGCCTGGATTGCTTTCCTTTGCCCTTTGAACTGTGGGAAAGAGACCACTTCAGAGCTGCCTGCAGGCATTCCTCAGCTGTCACAACATCAAAAACATCATTTGGGGATTGAATAATCCCAGAGTTTGCAAAAATAGCAGCAAACCCACTCGCTCCTGAAGGCTCTTTTCCTAGCCTCAGGCATCCTTACATTGGCAATGGCATCACACCAGAGCCAGCTGGATGCTGGATCCTGAAGGCAGCAGAGCTGGGAGGTTGCTGCAGATGAGTTAATTACTGCTGGGCTTCAGCTTGGCTAATTGACTCCCATGGAGCTCTACAAGATCACAGGCACTTGGGTTGCAGTTCTGGAGCTGGCTTGGGCAGTGTCTGCAAAGCACAGAGCCCAGCTGTGCACTGCAGGCTGAGGGTGGCAGGTTTGCAGACTCCACCCAGCTGAGTGGTGTGGCTGATGTGCCACAGGGAAAGCAGCCAAAAGGACCTGGACAAGCTGGAGAGGTTCAACAGGACCAAGTGCAATGAAGTTCAATATGAACCTCATTCATGAACCTCAGGGATAGAGATGGTGGAGTCCATATGCCAGAGGGACAAGCTGGAGCAGTGGGATTACAGGAACCTCATCAAGTTCAACAAGATCAAGTGTAGGCTCCTGCACCTGGATAAGGATCAGGATAATCCTTGATATCAATCCAAGCTGGGGGTGAGGAGGTTGAGAGCAGCCCTGCAGAGAAGGCCTTGAGGGTTCCGGGGGGGAGAAGCTGGACAGGAGCCAGCATTGGGCACTGGCAGCACAGAAGGCCAAGGGCAGCCTGGGCTGCATCCAAAGCAGTGTGGCCAGAGCTGGAGAGAGAGGATCCTGCCCCTCTGCTCTGCTCTGGGGAGACCTCACCTGCAGGGCTGGGGCCAGATATGGGACCAAGCACAAGAAGGACCTGGAGATGATGGAGAGGGGCAAGAGGAGGCCAACAAGATGCTCAGAGGCTGGAGAAGCTCTGCTGTGGGGACACGCTGAGAGTTGGGGCTGTTCAGCCTGGAGAAGAGAAGGCTGCAGGGAGACCTCAGAGCAAGCTTCCAATACCTGAAGGGGAGAGCTGGGGAAGGACTTTGGAGAAGGGCTGGGAGTGGCAGGATGAGGGACAATGGCTTTGAGCTGGGAGAGGGGAGAGGGAGAGTGGAGAGGAGGAAGAAATTGTTTGGAGTGAGGGTGGGGAGAGACTGGCACAGGTTGCCCAGGGAGGCTGTGGCTGTGCCCTCCCTGGAGGTGTTGAAGGCCAGGCTGGATGAGGCCTTGAGCAACCTGGGCTGGTGGGAGGTTCAATGACTCAAGGAGCATCTCCTGTTGCTATTTCAGCTTGCCTGGGGCTGATTCTCTGTGTTCTGTTCTCTGGTTCAACTTATTTTTAGTTGACAGAAACAGCTGTGAGGGGGAGGAGGAATCAGGAACAAAAGCTGACAGCATGATTAACTTTGTAACTCCAAACACTTCTCAGCTTAAAGAGCAACTACATATCCCCTGTGGTCCTGCTGCTCCTCTTCCAGGCCAGCAGATGCCGTGCCCCCAGGGATTACAGCATCTCATGGCTGGAGGTGCTGGTGGCTCTGCCTGTCGCCTGTGTCACTGCACAGGGCTCTGGGTCAGTCACAGAGTGCAGTCCTAGAAAGGCTCAGGTTGGAAAGGACCTCAGAGATCATCTGCTCCAACCTCCCCACCATGCCCAGGGACACCTCCCACCAGCACAGCTTGCTCAGGGCCTCATCCAGCCTGGCCTTCAACACCTCCAGGGAGGAGGCAGCCACAGCCTCCCTGGGCAACCTGTGCCAGTGTCTCACCACCCTCACTCCAAACAATTTCTTCCTCCTCTCCACTCTCACTCTCCTCCCTGCACTGCTTGCTTTGTTTGCCACCCATTTTGATGACTCCCTACCTTCTGAAGATCAGGGCTCTCCTCTGACTCCTTGCCTCAGCCTTTGAACTTTGACTCCCAATTGTCTTCCTAATTCCCCCTCACCTTCATGCAAGGCTATGAAGGGGACAGAGCAAGGCTCTGTGCAGTGGGGGGATGAGATGCTGCAGTTCAGGATATGTCCTTCCTGCTCTTCTTGCTTCAGGACTGAACACACTTAGGCTCTGGATACTCAGGGTGGAACTACATTAGGGGTTCAGAGGGCTGGAAGCCTTCTGCTGTGAGGCCAGGCTGGGAGAAGAGAAGGCTCCAGGCAGACCTTAGAGCAGCCTCCCAGTAGCTGAAGGGGCTCCAGGAGAGCTGGGGAGGGACTTTGGACAAGGCCTGGGAGTGCCAGGATGAGGAACAATGGCTTTGAGCTGGGAGAGGGGAGACTGAGAGTGGAGAGGTGGAAGAAATTGTTTGGAGTGAGGGTGGGGAGACACTGGCACAGGCTGCCCAGGGATGTGTGTGAGAAATTCAGTGCTGAAAGAGGCCAGAAGAAAGCTGGGGACAGACTTCTTCTCAAGGCCTGTTGGAACAGGACGAGGGGGGATGGTTTGAACTCAGAGAGAGAGATTCAGAGTGAAGAGAAGGGAGAAATGTTTGCCAGTGAGGGTGGAGAGAGCCTGGCCCAGGCTGCCCAGAGAGGTGGGAGCTGCCCACCTGGTGGTCATGAGTAGGGGTCTTAGGATGGCATAGAAGCATAGAATCAGTCAGGGTTGGAAGGGACCTCAATGCTCATCCAGTTCCATTCCCCCTGCCATGGGCAGGGACACCTCACACTAGAGCAGGCTCGCTAGAGCCTTAAATACCTTCAGAGATGGGTCCTCAGCCACCTCCCTGGGCAACCCATTCCAGGGTGTCACCACTCTCATGGTGAAGAGCTTCTGAGCCTGAATCTCCCCACTTCCAGCTTTGTTCCATTCCCCCTAGTCCTGTAACTACCTGGTATCCTAAGTAGTCTACCTCACAGTTGTACTTTTCACCTTGTACCTCTGAACTGGTTTGGCTGCTTGTCCTTCCATCATCTTCTTGCCAGCTGTCAGAGCCCCCTGTCCTTGGACAGATGCTTTCCTTTATATGGTAGTTGATGATGAGCTATTTTGTCAAGCCTACATCCTGATAATGAGCTACTTTCTCAGGCCTACTAGTTCTCATTTTAAAAGAATTAAAATAGTTTACCAAACACCTGCAAGGTCAGATTCAAACAGCTACAAAGTCAGATTCTAAAATGATTTTGCTATTATATTCTGCTACACATATTTATCTACTAATATTTAGTCTAATACAAAGACCTACTACCTATCCTCATACTAATACCTAGTCTAATACATATATTTATCTACCTAATCTAATGCCTATATCAGAAGGAAGAATAAACTGCAGCAGGACAGGTTGGGAGGGGATCTGCTGGAGAGCAGCCCCAAGGAGAAGGAGCTGGGGGTGCTGGTGGGCAGCAAGTTCTGCAGGGGACAGCAATGTGCCCTGGGGGGCAAGAAGGCCAAGGGAGTCCTGGGGGGCATTCAGCAGAGTGTGGCCAGCAGAGCCAGGGAGGTTCTCCTCCCCCTCTGCTCTGCCCTGCTGAGACCTCCCCTGGAATATTGCATCCAGTTGTGCTGCCCAGGTCAGGAGGGACAGGGATCTGCTGGAGAGAGTCCAAGGGAGGGCTGCAAGGATGCTGAAGGGCCTGGAGCACTGCCTGGGGAGGAGAGGCTGAGAGCCCTGGGAGTGTTCAGTCTGGAGAGGAGAAGGCTGAGAGGGATCTGATCAATGTCTGTCAGTAGCTGAGGGCTGGGGGTCAGGAAGGAAGGGACAGGGCCAGGCTCTGCTCACTGTGCCCTGGGATAGGCCAAGGGGCAATGGATGGCAACCACAGCACAGGAGGTTCCAGCTCAACATGAGGAGGAACTTCTGCACAGGGAGGGTCCCAGAGCCCTGGAGCAGGCTGCCCAGAGAGGTTGTGGAGTCTCCTTCTCTGGAGCCTTCCCAGCCCTGTCTGGATGTGTTCCTGTGTGACCTGCACTGGATTCTATGCTCCTGCTCTGGCAGGGGGTTGGACTGGAAAATCTCCAGAGGTCCCTTCCAACCCCTGACATCTTGGGATCCGTGATCCTGGATCCTGTGATCCGTGATCCTACGATATCGGTGCCGGGCCCGGGGCTGAGGCCGGCGAGGACAGGCCCGGCCTGAGGTATCGGCCGCGCGCCGCTGCCATGGCAACAACGCGGGGGGGTGGGGGGGATGGGCGCAGGCGGGGAGATGGAGGAGGGCTCGCTCCATGCGCATGCGCCATGCCCGCGAGAACCGCCAACTGTCCCAATTCGAATTCGCATCTTAGGCTTCCAATCACAGCTCGCGGGTCGAGATGGGCTCCCGCCCCCCCTCGGCCCTTCTGGCCAATCACGACGCCTACTGGTTTTAAAAAAAAAGTGCGCGCGGCCGGAGGGCGTGGCCCGGACGAGCTTGGCCAATCGCGAGAACGATACCTGCCCCTGTGGGCGGGGCTGGGGCCGGGGCGCGCGGCCTGCGCCTTCTCTGTGACCCGCGCTGGGCGCCACGGGGGCGGAGCCGACGGATGGGGCGTGGTCTTGTGCGCTAAGCCACGCCCCCCGCCGGCCGGTGCGGGCCCGTCCCCTCGCCGTGCCGCTCAGTCGGAGCCGGTCTGGGCGCGGTGCAGGTGGTCCTCGGTCGCTTCCCGCTACGCGCCGCGATGAAGGCGGGAGGTGAGTGCGGGCTTGCTCTGAGGGTGCCGCGTCCTTTCTCTCTCTCCCTCTCCCGCCCCTCAGCCCTGAGCAGTGCCAGCCGACGCTAGGCGGCCTCTGCCCGCAGCCCCGCTCCGAGCCCCTCTTGAGGAGGCTCTAAGGTGGCATGGAGCCGCGCACTGGGCAGCGGGACCCTCCCGGGCTAGGCCCCCACGGGGACAGCTCCGCTGCGGAGCTCGGCGCCGGCTCGGCGGCGCTCTGGCGGCTGCGCGCCGAAATTCAAACGGTGGCGGCCGCGGGGGGCGGCGGGGCCGCGGCCCGCAGCGGGGTTGGGGCGGCCTGGGGAAGAGGTACGGGGAGTCGGTATGGAGGCTTCTCGCTTCCCAGCGCCCCGCGGAGCGCTGCCTGCCGCCACGGCGGGGCTCGAGGCATCGCTGCCGTGCCCCAGGCCGTTCTTTAGCTTTTCTCTCCCCGAGGACCCCTGGCTGTAGCTGGTGGCTGGGTCTGGGCGCTCCTTGCTTCTCGCTCGGAAGCCAGGCGTTAGGAAGTGATCATCGCGTGTGGAGTAACCTTTAGGACACCTTCACCTTCTCCAGGTGCACGCTGATGTATGGCAGACCTCTTCCATACAGGACGAGAAGTGGATTTGGCTCTCGGGATGGCTGGCACAGGTTTGCCCAGAGCAGTCTGAGGGCTCTCCATCCTCAGAGACCCAAACTGACTGTCCCTGGTCTGACTACAGCTGTCCCCACTGGAGCCAAAGCAGCTGGACTGAGAGGTCTCCTGTGGGCTCTTCCAGCCTGAACCCCTCTGGTTTTGTGAAGCAGCAAATTGCGGGTTTCCCTTTGACTTCCTGTCTTTTGAAATTGAATTTCCCCTGCCCTGAGCTGCCCGGGTACCCCACGCTGCAGGGGCAGTCACATCTGCATTCAGGTTTAAGGGATGTAGCAGTGCAGGAGGCCAGATCTCTTGGGTGGCAATGCTAATGCTGAAGAGCCCCAAAAGTGCTCCATGGAGGGGAAGAGGATGCAGAGGATCACAGTGTTCTGCCCTATGCACACCTAAAAGGTTTTACTTCCATAGGGACAGGTTTTTCATGGGACAGGTAGCAGGTAGAGGCTTCTGGTGAGGTGTTGGCTGCTGTTTTATATAGTGAGGATGATGAAGGGACTGGTGAGGAAAAGGCTGAGAGACCTGGAGCTGGTTGAGCTGGAGAAGAGAAGGCTGAAAAGGGATCTTATGAAAGTCCATAAATATCTGAGGGATGGGGGGCAAGAGGAAGGGGCCAGGCTGTTTCCAATGGTGTCCTGTGACTTCCCTGCCCTCTCACTGAAGTTGTCTGGGAAGAGCTGGAGAGGAATATGAGATCTTTGAGGTTCCCCTAGGGAAGGTTAGAACCAGGAGATGTTAAACACCTAAAGCAGAGGAACAGATGAAAGGGGAGGAATATTCATGGTGAAAAATACTTAACTCTCTTTAAAGTCTGTCTTCACCTTGACCTTTCAGCCACATTCTGCTTTGTGGGGGAAAAAAAAAAAACAACAACAAAACAAACAACTTGAGAGCAGCTTTGTCATAAATGTGGTGCTAAGGGCCACAGATGAGCAAGGGACTTGGTAGTGTTGGTTGGACTCAATGATCTTTTCCAGTCCTGAATGGTTTAAGGTTGGAAGGGGCCTTAGAGATGATGGGCAGGGACATCTCCCAACTGGACTTGGTTGCTCAAGGCCAACCTGGTCTTCAGCAACCAAGTTTAGTGATCTTTATGATCATTCTATTCTCTCAGCTTATGCCTTTCACCCTCTAACCTAGGAAGACCTCACAGCTCTGATTTGGGTCTCTTCAGAGTTATTATGGGGTGGCTTGGGGTGTTTGTTGGTACTACTATTTTGGCCTTGCTCTTTTTGTTCGAATCAAAAATCTTCAAGCTAAAAATCCAGGCTGGGTGCAGAGTAGGTTGAGAGCAGCCCTGAAGAAAGAGCCTTGGGGGTGCTGGGTGCTGAGCAGTTCCCCAGGAGCCAGCAGTGCCCTCCTGCAGCCCAGCAGGCAGCTGTGTGCTGCCAGAGGAGTGTGGGCAGAGGGCAGGAGAGGGGATTCTGCCCCTTGGCTCTGCTCTGCTCACAGCTCACCTCCAATCCTGCCTCCAGCTCTGCTGTCCCCAGCAGCAGAAGGACTCAGAGCTGTGGAGTGAGGCCAGAGGAGGCCACAAAGATGCTGCAAGGGCTGGAGCAGCTCTGCTGTGAGCACAGGCTGAGGGAGCTGGGGGTGTGCAGCCTGCAGAGGAGAAGGTTCCAGGGGCACCTCAGAGCTGCCTGCCAGGACCTGAAGGGATCCTGCAGGAAGGCTGCAGAGAGACTTTTGCTGAGGGGGTCTGGAGCCAGGCCAAGGGGGAATGGTTTGGAGCTGAGGCAGAGCAGGGTTAGAGTGGAGCTGAGGAAGAAGTTGTTGAGTGTGAGGGTGGAAAGGAAAACTTGGGCTGTGGAGGAAGTAAATGCAGTTGTAGCATTTTACCTGCCCACAGTCAGATGGTGAGGTTAGGGCATAGAGGGGTTCTCCCTCTTGAAGCACAGCAATGGTCCCTGGCAGCCCAGAGCCAGCTGTGTGCTGAGCTGCAGCCAGAGCAGGAAAGCAGCAGCACAGGGAGGGGATTCTGCCCCTCTGCTCTGCTCTGCTCAGACCCCACCTGCAGCACTGCCTCCAGCTCTGGGGCCCCCAGCACAGGAAGGACCTGGAGCTGCTGGAGTGGGTCCTGAGGTGGTCATGAAGATGATCAGAGGCTGGAGAAGCTCCCCTGTGGGGACAGGCTGGGAGAGTTGGGGCTGTGCAGCCTGGAGGAGAGAAGGCTCCAGGCAGACTTTAGAAAAACCTTCCAGTACCTGAAGGGCTCCAGGAGAGCTGGGGAGGGACTTTAGACAAGGCCTGGGAGTGGCAGGATGAGGGACAATGGCTTTGAGCTGGGAGAGGGGAGAGTGAGAGTGGAGAGGAGGAAGAAATTGTTTGGAGTGAGGGTGGGGAGACACTGGCACAGGTTGCCCAGGGAGGCTGTGGCTGTGCCCTCCCTGGAGGTGCTGAAGGCCAGGCTGGATGAGGCCTTGAGCAGCCTGGGCTGGTGGGAGGTGTCCCTGCCCATGGCAGGGGGTTGGCACTGGGTGAGCTTGAAGGTTCCCTTCCAACCCTTTGTATGAAGAGGACTTGAGCAGGAGCCATCCCTTGTGAGCCTCTTGGCTTAACTGACTCAAGGGAATGAGTTACTGCCTACTTTGTGGCTTCACCTCCCAGCATTCGGTGTCCTGTGCTCCTCCTCTCCATGATTAACATGTCTGAAGTGTCCCAAGCTGCAGCTGAGAGGTGCTCAAGTTCAGCCATGTTTGTGTCCCCTCTGTGGAGCCTTTTCCCTCTGTGCTGCTCCATCCCTGACTGAGCTGTCTCCTCTTTTTCTTTCCCAGTGATTCACTGCAGATGTTCCAGGTGCTTTGCTTTCCCCTCCAAGAGGAGGATCAGGAAGAGACCTCGTGTCCTGACGCTCTTAAGCCTGCCTGAGGATGTCCTCTTTCATGTCCTGAAAGGTCTCCCTGCTGAGGACATCCTCTCAGTCAGAGCTGTGAGTCTGATGCTGCTTCCCCTGCCATGCACCATGCCTCAGCCCTGCCTTGGGGGCTGGCTGCTCCTGCCAGGATAAAGCTGAAAGCCTCCAGCTGTGCCAAGGGAGGTTCAGGTTGGGTGTTAGGAAAGCTGCTGAAGGGCCTTGGGCACAACTCTTGTGAGTAGAAGGGGTTGGGGGTCAACAGCTTGGATGTCCAGATGGAGATGAGTGACAAGTGAGGTCCCTGTGGGGACCAGGGCTGCTCGGTGTCTTCATCAGTGAGGCAGACAGAGAGGTTGAGGCACCCTCAGCAAGTGTGCAGGTGACACCAAGCTGAGTGGTGTGGCTGATGAGGGTGAAGGATGGGATGTAGGCCATCCAGAGGGACCTGGAGAGGTGAGCCCAGGTGAACAAGGTTCAGCAGGACCAAGTGCAATGAGGTTCAACAAGACCTGCACCTGGGTCAGGATAATCCTTGATATCAATCCAGGCTCTTGGTGAGGAGAGTGAGAGCACAGAAGGCCTTGGGGGTGCTGGGGGGGAGAAGCTGGCCAGGAGCCAGCAATGGGCACTGGCAGCACAGAAGGCCAAGGGCAGCCTGGGCTGCATCCAAAGCAGTGTGGGCAGAGCTGGAGAGAGAGGATCCTGCCCCTCTGCTCTGCTCTGGGGAGACCTCACCTGCAGGGCTGTGTCAAGCACTGTCCTCAACATAGGAAGGACCTGGAGCTGCTGGAGAGGGTCCAGAGGAGGCCACCAAGGTGATCAGAGGGCTGGAGAAGAGAAGGCTGCAGGGAGACCTTAGAGCAGCCTTCCAGTACCTGAAAGGGCTCCAGGAGAGCTGGGGAGGGGCTGTTCAAAAGGGGCTGTGGGACAGACTTGGGGGCAATGATTTGAAACTGGAGCAGGGCAGGTTTAGGTTGGACATCAGGAGGAAGTTCTGCACAGTGAGGGTGGGGAGACACTGAAAGAGGTTGTCCAGGGAGGTGGTTGAGGCTCCATCCCTGGAGGCATTCAAAGTCAGACTGGATGTGTCCCTGGGCAGCCTGCTCTGGAGATGTCCCTGCTGCCTGCAGGGGGTTGGACAAGATGCCCTTGGAGGCTCCCTTCCAACCTGATGCATTCTGTGATTCTGTGAAACCAAATACAGACAGCACTTAAATTTTTGTGTCCCCCAGCAGCAGCTTCATTTGTAGCATCTCAGCTCCAGAAGATCAGCAGCAATGCTGGAGTGCTCCATGCATGTTCCCTGCAGGAGCTGTGCTGCTCCAGCCCTGAGGCTCAACCAATTAGTTTGATTAGGCAGGTAATGAGCTGTAATCAGCTTGTGATTAGTCAGCTAACTGTCTATAATTAGATCAGAACTGTTTCCCTGTTGGTCCCTCTATTTCAGTCCTTATTTATCCACCTTGCAGGTGCACTCCCATCTCCAATACCTTGTGGACAACCATGCCAGTGTGTGGGCCTGTGCCAGCTTCCAGGAGATTTGGCCTTCTCCAAACAACCTGAAGATGTTTGAAAGGTGAGCTTGTAGGAGAGGCTGTTTGAAGGCAGATGTCTACCTGGAGGCCTCTGCCTGGTGGAGTCCCTCAGGGGTCAGCACTGGGACCAGGACCTTTCAGTGCGTTCATCACCCTGGGTGTGGGCACAGAGGGCACTGCCAACCAGTTTGCTGTTGACCCCAAACTGGGAGTAGTGGCTGACACCCCCTCAAGCTGTGCTGCCATTCAGTGAGCTGGGTGGGGAGAAATGGAATGAAATCCAGCAGGGCCAAGGGTAGAGTCTGGCATCTGGAGAAGAACAACACCAGGGAGCAGGACAGGCTGGGGACTGAGCTGTTGGAGAGCAGCTCTGGGGAAAAGGATCTGGGGGTCCTGGTGGCCAGAAGGATGCCCACAAGCCAGCAGTGTGCTCTGGTGGCCAGGAAGGCCAAGGGCATCCTGGGGTGGATGAGAAGGGCTGTGGTGAGTAGGTCAGAGAGGTTCTCCTGCCCCTCTGCTCTGCCCTGCTGAGGACACCTCTGGAATATTGTGTCCAGTTCTGGGTCCCTCAGGTCAAGAAGGACCTCAGGGAACTGCTTGAGAGAGTCCATCCCAGAGGCACAGAGCTGCTGCAGGCAGTGGAACATCTCCTGGGAGGCCAGGCTGAGGGAGCTGGGAGCAGAGGAGCCTGAGGGCTGCCCTCAGTGCTGGGGATAAAGATGTGCAGGGCTGGAGCCAGGCTCTGCTCAGGGATGTCCAGGGACAGGCCAAGGGATACTGGGGGCAAGCTGGAGCAGAGGAGGTGCCAGGGGAACAGGAGGGAAAAGTTTGTCCCTGTGAGGGTGGCAGAGGCCTGGAGCAGGCTGGCCAGAGAGGTTGTGGAGTCTCCTTGTGTGGGGAGCTTCCAACCCCCCCTGGCTGTGTTCCTGTGTGCCCTGGACTGGATGATCTCCAGAGCTCCCTTCCAACCCCTGCCATGCTGTGAGTCTGGGGTTGGAGATCACCATCCCCACAGCCTGGCCTCTGCTTGAGGTGTCTTGTTGGAAGGTGTGGGCTTGGAGGCTCCTACAGATTTCAAGCTCCAAGTGTCTTCTCTTTCCCACCCAGGGCTGCTGAAAGGGGCAACTTTGAAGCTGCTGTCAAGCTGGGCATTGCCTACCTGTACAACGAAGGCTGTAAGTGGGGAAAGCTTCTGCTTGGGTCTGTTGTCTCCTCACCCTCAAACTGTGATGCTGTTGTACCCAGGGAAGTGCTGTGCCAGCCTGCTGCCTTCAGTGGCTGCTTCTGTTTCATTGTCTGTGAAAAGGAGGCTGAGAGGAGACCTCCTGGCTCTCTACAACTCCCTGACAGAAGGGTTGGAGCCAGCTGGGGGTCAATCTTTCTTCTGATGAGGAACAAGTGACAGGATGAGAGCAAATGGCCTCAAATGGCCTCAGGTTGCCCCAGGGCAGGTTTAGGTTGGTCATGAGGAGCAATTTCTTCCCCAAAAGGGTTGTTAAGGCCTGGCCCAGGCTGCCCAGGGCAGTGCTGGAGTCCCCATCCCTGGAGGGGTTTCAGAGCTGTGGAGATGTGGTGCTGAGGGCCAGGGTTTAGAGGTGACCTGGCAGTGTTCATGGTTGGACTTGGGTGGTCTTAAAGGTCTCTTCCAACTAAAGCTATTCCATGGTTCTCTGCCTCTGCAGTTTCACCTTTGGGTGCCACTGCCCTGCTGGCTGTGCCAGCACAGAGCAGAGCTCTGCCAGAGCAGCCAAAGCATAGCTTGGGAATTCAGGCTTAGAACTTACCCTTGGCAAACCTCTGCCTGGCAGCAGCACAAGGGACACAAACTGGCACCCAGCAGGTTCCAGCTGAGCAGGAGGAGAAAGTTGTTTGGTGTGAGGGTGCTGGAGGGCTGGAGCAGGCTGGCCAGAGAGGTTGTGGAGTGTCCTTGTGTGGAGAGCTTCCAACCCCCCCTGGGCATTGTGCTCCTGGGCATTGTGCTGTGGGTGCCCTGCTGGAGCAGGGCTTGGGCTGGGGGAGCTCCAGAGGTCTCTTCCAACCCCACCCTGCTGGGAGTGTGGGACTCTGACCAAACTTGGCTCCATACCTGATGAGTGTAACAAAGGGGACTGAGGATTGCCAGCAGGAGCCTCCTTGCAGAGGGCAAGGTGGGTGGTTTGCAGAGCCTTTTGCTGCCACCCTGACAAGAATTAACCTTGCTTTGAGTGTTGGCATTGGCAGAACACTCCCCAGAACCCCCCAGCTCAGACTAATACATTCCTAAAGACCAACTGTAGTAAGAATTTTCTCCTCTCTTGCCATCTCCATGATTTTTTTTTTTTTAAGGCTCTTGAAGGAAGGTTTGAAATTAGGGAAGGGCAGATTTAGATTGGATGTGGGGAACAAGTTCTGCACCAGGAGGGTAGTGGAACAGGTCACCCAGGGAGGATGTTGAGGTCCTATCCGTGGAAATATCCAAGGTGAGGCTTGAGAGGGCTCTGGGCAGCCTGATCCAGTGGAGGATGTCCCTGCTGAGTGCAGAGGGGTTGGACTGGATGAGCTTTGGAGGTCCCTTCCAACCCAACCCATTCTATGTTCAGTCTCTCCCTGCCTGTCCCCTGCTGTCTCTAGGTGCCAGGCTGTCCCTGTGCCCCTGCCTGAGCTCTGTCTCTCTCTTTGCTCAGTGTCCATCTCTGAGGAGGGGCGTGCAGAGGTGAATGGACTGAAGGCCTCTCACTTCTTCAGCCTGGCAGAGAGGCTGAATGTGGCTGCAGCCCCCTTCATCTGGCTTTTCATCCGTCCTCCCTGGTCCTTGAGTGGAAGCTGCTGTAAAGCTGTGGTCTATGAGAGCCTGAAGGCAGAGTGTCAGCTGCAGAAAGTAAGATTCTCTCCTGCCCTTGGCTTCAGCAGAGCCTGCAAGCTCTTGAATCTCCAGGCAGGACTGGTGTTTCCCCAAGGGGCTCCTGTGCTGCTGGTGCTTCAATGGGTGTGGATCAATCCCTGGAAGGAATTTCTTGCTACTCTCCAGTTCAATTCTCATGAGTGCCAGAGGCTTCTACTGACCCTGCTGAGAGATTCAGCTCTGGCTCAGAGTGCAAAGCACTGAGAAAAGGGTCCAAGGAGAAGGACCTGGCAGTGCTGGAGGACAAGAAGTTCCCCAGTAGCCAGCAATGTGGCCAAGAAGGCCGATGGGGTCCTGGGAGGCATGAGGAAGAGTGTGGCCAGCAGGGCAAGGAAGGTTCTCCTCCCCCTCTACTCTGCCACAGCTGCAGTACTGTGCCCAGTTCTGGGCTCCCCAGTTCAGGAGAGACAGAGAACTGCTGGAGAGAGTCCAGGGGAGGCTGCAAAGCTGCTGAGGGGCCTGGAGCAGCTCTGGGAGGAGCAAAGGCTGAGAGCCCTGGGGCTGAGAGCCTGCAGAAGAGCAGCCCCAGAGGGCAGCTGAGCAATGCTCAGCAAGAGCTAAAGGAGCTGTGGGTAGGGGGCAAGAGGCTGGGGCCAGACTCTGCTCAGTGGTGCCCAGGGCCAGCACAAGGGGCAAGGGGCACAAAGTGGCAGGCAGGAGGTTGGATGTGAGCAGGAGGAGAAAGTTGTTTGGTGTGAGGGTGCTGGAGGGCTGGAGCAGGCTGGCCAGAGAGGTTGTGGAGTGTCCTTGTGTGGAGAGCTTCCAACCCCCCCTGGGCATTGTGCTCCTGGGCATTGTGCTGTGGGTGCCCTGCTGGAGCAGGGCTTGGGCTGGGGGAGCTCCAGAGGTCCCTTCTGATCCCCACTCTGCTGGGACTCAGATTGTGACCAACCTTGACTGCACACCTGATGAGCTGAGTGTAACAAAGGGGACTGAGGGTTGCCAGGAGGAGAAACAGAAGGGTGAGGGAAGGTTGGAAAGCAAACCAAATCCTATGCTGAATTAGCAGCAGAGATTGCTCTGGATCTTTGTCTTTAACCTTGCTTTGTCTTGGTGCTCTCTTCAGGCTCAGAAAGGATCTATCCTCCACTGCCTGGCTAAGGTCTTGAGTCTCTTTGAGGTGAGCAGTTATGTGTTGGGGTTCTGGCTTTGGTGATGCTGATGCCCTCCTACCTTTGATGTCATCAAACCCAGCCCAATGCTCTGGTGGTCCTCAGGGGGCTGAGGGATTTCTGTCCTCAGGAGCTTCCCTCACTGCGTAGTTTGTTGAATTTCCCAAGCTGAAATGAATCTTGGCTTGCAGTGTTGTGTGTCCAGCTCTCAAAGGAAGCCTTCCACTCGTGGTGCACCTCCAAAAATCAAAGCCCTCAGTGACCAGCAAGCCAAAAAGCTTTGGTGTGGCTGCTTGCTGAGCTTGGATCTTCCAAGAGCAGCCCTGAGTGGATATGGGGAGCAGCTCTGAGAGCCCTCAGGGGACTGCCAGCTGCTTGGATTCTGCTCTGTAGCTGCTGTGCAGCTCTGAAGGGGGTGGTGGGAGCTGGCATCCATCTGGCTGGGCAGCAACCACCACCAGCATGCCTTCTCCCCACAGGATGAAGAGAAGAGGAAAGAATCCCTTGAAATGCTTGAAGAGTCTTCAAAGCAGGGTTGTTTAAACAGCTCCTACCTCCTTTGGGAAAGCAACAGAAAGACTGCTGTGAGTAGGGTTTGTCTCAGAGCATTTGCACTCTGACTTCTGGACCTCTGTTACCTGTGGTGAAGGCACACAGGGAAATGGCTGCTCCTCAGCTGACCTCCCTCAGAGCCAGGAGAGCTCTGAGCAATGACTGCTCCTCAGCTCACCTCCCTCAGAGCCAGGAGAGCTCTGAGCAATGACTGCTCCTCAGCTCACCTCCCTCAGAGCCAGGAGAGCTCTGAGCAATGACTGCTCCTCAGCTGACCTCCCTCAGAGCCAGGAGAGCTCTGAGCAATGACTGCTCCTCAGCTCACCTCCCTCAGAGCCAGGAGAGCTCTGAGAACTCTCTCAGATGAGCTTTGGTGTCTGCCTGGCTGTTCAAAGTGAGTCTCCACACTCCTGCTGACAACTGCTGCCTGCTGACCCTGTGGGAGGAGGAGGAGGCTGACAGTAATTCCCAGGTTGCTTTGGGTTGGAAGGGACCCTCCAAGCTCAATCTTGTCCAACCCCACTGGAGGCAGCAGGGACACCTCCAGCTGGAGCAGGCTGTCCAGGGACACAGCCAGTCTCACCTTGAATGTCTCCAGGGATAGGACCTCAACCACATGCCTGCGCAACCTGTGCCAGTCTCTCCCCACCTTCACTCCAAAGAATTTCTTTATTCCTTTCCGCTCTCAATCTCCCCTCTCCCAGCTCAAAACCATTGTCCCACTCCCAGCCCTTCTCCAAAGTCCCTCCCCAGCTCTCCTGGAGCCCCTTCAGGTACTGCAAGGCTGCTCTAAGGTCTCCCTGCAGCCTTCTCTTCTCCAGGCTGCACAGCCCCAACTCTCCCAGCCTGTCCCCATAGCAGAGGTTCTTCAGCCCTCTGATCATCTTTGTGGCCTGTTCTGGACCCTCTCCATCAGCTCCAGGTCCTTCTTATGCTGGGTGCCCCAGAGCTGGAGATGACAAATCTGCCAGAGCTATCTGTTGGAGACCCAGGTGACCTCTCTCATGTCCTAAGAGACCTTGGGCAAAAACTGAAGGAAGTTTCTTAACCAGAGCATTGCTCTCATGATGAGGCAAGGGGCAGAAAGTGTCAGGCAGGAGGTTGGATGTGAGCAGGAGGAGAAAGTTGTTTGGTGTGAGGGTGCTGGAGGGCTGGAGCAGGCTGGCCAGAGAGGTTGTGGAGTGTCCTTGTGTGGAGAGCTTCCAACCCCCCATGGGCATTGTGCCTGTGTGAGCTGCCCTGGGGGCTTCTGCTCTGGCAGGGCCTTGGGCTGGGTGATCTCTGGGGGTCCCTTCCCATCCTGTGACTCTGAGAAGCAGCCTGGCTGCTGTGCTGATGGCTGTGCCCCCAGCAGGGCTGTCTCTGGCTGTTGGTACTCCAGGCCTGCTGGTGATGGAGTAAATCTGTTTGCAATTCCTCTCTAGATGTCAGATCCTGGCAGATACCTCCAAAGCCTGAGGAAGCTACGAGACTATGCAGCCAAGGGCTGCTGGGAAGCACAGGTAAGACTGACTCTTTTTTTTTTTTTTTTTTTTTTTTTTCCCCCAGGAAAAAGACCCTTTTGAGCCATTTCTTTGCTGCCTTGGGAAGTTTAGCCTCCTGCCTTCAGAAGCAGGGCCTAAAGTGCTGAGGTGTATCTCCATATGCATCTGTGTGGTGCTCTGTGGGGCAATCATCTGCTGTGGGTGCCCCTGATTTAGCAGGGGGAGGGGAGGGGTGGCCTAGATGATCCCCAGAGCGTCCTTCTGACCCCCTCCCTATGCTGGAATCTGTGTGAAGAATCATCTCAGAATGGTCTCAGCAGCCTGCCCCCAGAGAATGTCTGTGCTCAGCATTTCAGCCAAACTAAGGAGCACTGATTCAGGCACTTCCTGTTCACACAGTCATGGAATGGGTTGGAAGGGACCTCAGAGATCATCTGCACCAACCCCTCTGCCATGGGCAGGGACACCTCTCAACTAGACTTGGTTGCCCTTATTCAACCTGGCTTTAAACACCCCCAGGCAGGAGGCAGCCACAGCCTCCCTGGGCAGCCTGTGCCAGACTCTCACCACCCTCACACTGCAGAACTTCTTCCTCAGCTCCACTCTAACCCTGCTCTGCCTCAGCTCCAAACCATTCCCCCTTGGCCTGGCTCCAGACCCCCTCAGCAAAAGTCTCTCTGCAGCCTTCCTGCAGGATCCCTTCAGGTCCTGGCAGGCAGCTCTGAGGTGCCCCTGGAGCCTTCTCCTCTGCAGGCTGCACACCCCCAGCTCCCTCAGCCTGTGCTCACAGCAGAGCTGCTCCAGCCCTTGCAGCATCTTTGTGGCCTCCTCTGGCCTCACTCCACAGCTCTGAGTCCTTCTGCTGCTGGGGACAGCAGAGCTGGAGGCAGGATTGGAGGTGAGGTGTGGGCAGAGCAGAGCCAAGGGGCAGAATCCCCTCTCCTGCCCTCTGCCCACACTCCTCTGGCTGCAGCCCAGCACACAGCTGCCTGCTGGCTTCTGCTGCCCTTGTTTGAGTCTGCTAACAAAAAAATCTTCACTTTTCTTTTGTGTTCTCTCTCCTACAGATTGCTTTAGCCAAAGCCTGTGGGAATGGAAACCAGCTAGGATTAGAAGCCAAAGCTTCCAGTGAAATGGTCTCTCAGATCTTTCAAGCCTCCCTGCCTGTCAGCAAGCAAAGCATCTTCACTGTGCAGAAAGGAATGAATGAAACCATGAGGTAAGAGCTTGGACCCAGGAGTGGAGCTGCACAGCAGAAACCTTTGCCTCTTCCCTTTACAGAGACTCAGAATCCTAGAAGGGTTTGGGTTGGAAGGGACCTGAAAGCTCAGCCAGCCCCAGCCCCCTGCCATGGGCAGGGACACCTCCCACCAGCCCAGGCTGCTCAAGGCCTCATCCAGCCTGGCCTTCAGCACCTCCAGGGAGGGCACAGCCACAGCCTCCCTGGGCAACCTGTGCTAGTCTCTACCCACCCTCATGCCAAACAACTTCCTCCTCTCCACTCTCACTCTCCCCTCTCCCAGCTCAATGCCCTCATCCTGGCACTCCCAGGCCTTGTCTAAAGTTCCTCCCCAGCTTTCCTGGAGCCCCTTCAGGTACTGGAAGGCTGCTCTGAGGTCTCCCTGGAGCCTTCTCTTCTCCAGGCTGCACAGCCCCAACTCTCCCAGCCTCAACTAATCTGTAGAGGGGAGGGAGGAAGAGATCCAGGATAAGGTCTGCTGGCAGATGGAAGTTTTTGCTTTCCTCTCCTGTGAGAGGCTCTGCACAGGCAGATAAGCACAGGGATTCTCAGAGGAGGCCTCAGAGCTCTTATTTCAAGCCCTGAGGGACTGAAATGAGGTGTGAGAGGCTTCTGTGTCCACTTGGAGTTAAGTTTAAGACTAGCAAGTTGTTAGAGAGCTGGAGGCCCTGTTTGACTTTTTGGAGCTGTAGTTCCTCCCTAGTTACCTTAGGTGGCCTTTCAACTCCTATTTATCTAATCCCAGACCAGAAGGGATCTTCAATCTCATCCAGTCCAACCCCTGCAGCCAGCAGGGACAGCTGCAGCCAGAGCAGGCTGCTCCCAGCCCCAACCAACCTGCCCTGCACTGCTGCCAGCCATGGGGCAGCTCCCACCTCTCTGGGCAGCCTGGGCCAGGCTCTCCCCACCCTCACTGCCAAACATTTCTCCCTTCTCTCCACTCTCAACCTCCCTCTTTGAGTCCAAACCATCACCCCTTGGCCTGTCCTAACAAGCCTTGCTCCAAAGTCTGTTCCCAGCTTTCTTCTGTGCATCCTTTAAGCCCCAGAAGGTCTCCCAGGAGCTGGTACCAAGGTCTCCCTACCCTCAGAGTCAAACATTTCTTCCTTCCCTCCAACCTGAGCCTTCCTCTTCTAGTTTGAACCATCACCTCTTGCTCAGAATTCTGTCCCCAGCTTTCCTCTGGGCTCTTGAAGCACTGCAAGGCCCCCAGAAGGTCTCCCTGGAGCCTTCTCCTCTCCAGGCTGAACAACCCCAACTCTCCCAGCCTGGCCTCCCAGCAGAGGGCTTCCATCCTCCCAGCACTGCTGTGGCCTCTTGGGGTCGTCTGCTTGGCCTCTCTTGGGGTCCTTTGCTTGTGCCCAATGCCTGTTCCAGGGCACTTTCTTCTCCCATTTCTCAGACACCCAAAGGACTCTGTTAACCCTTTAGGGATCAAAGGCCTCTGCTCAGAGCAGCAGGAGCTGCTTCTGGGAAGCCTTGGGCTTGAACCCTCTTGGGTGGGAGCTTTCCATTGTGGCAGGGCTGTGGTCAGCAGGCCTGGGGAGGGGGCTCAGTGGGCTGGGGGTGGCTGCCAGCTGCACAGCCCCTGTCTCTCTCTGCTCTCCAGGTACATCCTGATCGACTGGCTGGTGGAAGTGGCCACCATGAAGGACTTCTGCAGCCTGTGCCTGCACATGACTGTGGGCTGTGTGGATCGCTACCTGACGCTCAGAGCCGTGCCCAGGGCCCAGCTGCAGCTGCTGGGCATCGCCTGCATGGTCATCTGCACACGGTAGGGCCCTGCCTGGCTGCTGCTCCCCCCCCACCCCAGCACTGCAGCCAGGCCTGTGCTTCCTGCCCCCCTTGCTAACAATCAGACTGGAAAGAATCTTTGCCGCCCCTCTCCTTGCCCTGCCCCTCTCGCCCCTCTCCTTGCCCTGCCCCTCTCGCCCCTCTCCTTGCCCTGCCCCTCTCGCCCCTCTCCTTGCCCTGCCCCTCTCGCCCCTCTCCTTGCCCTGCCCCTCTCGCCCCTCTCCTTGCCCTGCCCCTCTCGCCCCTCTCCTTGCCCTGCCCCTCTCGCCCCTCTCCTTGCCCTGCCCCTCTCGCCCCTCTCCTTGCCCTGCCCCTCTCGCCCCTCTCCTTGCCCTGCCCCTCTCGCCCCTCTCCTTGCCCTGCCCCTCTCGCCCCCTCTCCTTGCCCTGCCCCTCTCGCCCCTCTCCTTGCCCTGCCCCTCTCGCCCCTCTCCTTGCCCTGCCCCTCTCGCCCCCTCTCCTTGCCCTGCCCCTCTCGCCCCCTCTCCTTGCCCTGCCCCTCTCGCCCCCTCTCCTTGCCCTGCCCCTCTCGCCCCCTCTCCTTGCCCTGCCCCTCTCGCCCCCTCTCCTTGCCCTGCCCCTCTCGCCCCTCTGTCCACTACCTACCTGGGCTGTGCTTCCATTCAAACACAACCTCTGCAAACAAGTCCCAGAATAAGAGTCCTTCAGCATGTTTCTCAATGCCCAAATGCTGCCCAGTGCTGGACTGCTCTCAGTGCATTCCATCAGCCATGGAAGGCTCTCACCCCATGGTTAGCAGGAGAAAGCCTGTCAGAAACAGCTGCAGTGGTGGTGTCCCCCACTTCAGTCTACCAGCAGCAGCAAGGTGCTGTAGGAAATCATTCTCCTGAGTTAGCTTCTTAGGGTCTTGCATCTTAGCCTGGGAGGGTTTCCTAAACAGGGAACTGGGAATGTTCTGTTGGGTGCAGAGTGGGTTGAGAGCAGCCCTGAAGAAAGAGCCTTGGGGGTGTTGGGTGCTGAGCAGCTCCCCAGGAGCCAGCAGTGCCCTCCTGCAGTCCAGCAGGCAGCTGTGTGCTGGGCTGCAGCCAGAGGAGTGTGGGCAGAGGGCAGCAGAGGGGATTCTGCCCCTTGGCTCTGCTCTGCCCACACCTCACCTCCAATCCTGCCTCCAGCTCTGCTGTCCCCAGCAGCAGAAGGACTCAGAGCTGTGGAGTGAGGCCAGAGGAGGCCACAAAGATGCTGCAAGGGCTGGAGCAGCTCTGCTGTGAGCACAGGCTGAGGGAGCTGGGGGTGTGCAGCCTGCAGAGGAGAAGGCTCCAGGGGCACCTCAGAGCTGCCTGCCAGGACCTGAAGGGATCCTGCAGGAAGGCTGCAGAGAGACTTTTGCTGAGGGGGTCTGGAGCCAGGCCAAGGGGGAATGGTTTGGAGCTGAGGCAGAGCAGGGTTAGAGTGGAGCTGAGGAAGAAGTTGTTGAGTGTGAGGGAGGTGAGAGTCTGGCACAGGCTGCCCAGGGAGGCTGTGGCTGCCTCCTGCCTGGGGTGTTCAGGCCCAGGCTGGATGAGGCCTTGAGCAATCTGGGCTGGTGGGAGGTGACCCTGCCCATGGCTGGGGGTTGGTACTGGATGATCTGGAAGGTCCCTTCCAGCCTAAGCCCTTTTGTGTTTCTAGGAGCTGGTTCCAGCTTAAAGGAGACATAAGGAGGAGTTCCTGGTCTGTACCTGGGACAGTCCTTCTGAAGCTGTTTCCCAAGTCTCTCAAGGAGTTGTTTAACCCTTTGGGCACCTTGGGTGCCTTTCCCTGCCATAAAAACCTTAATACTGAGGTGCACACCTTCTCTCTTCTGGGGCTGATTGTCCCTGTTGAGCTGCCTTGGCAGTATTGGGTTGGTGGTTAGACTCAATCAGCTTGGAAGGGCTTTTTGAGGTCTAAAATCCTCTGTTCTTTAATATCAAAGCAATGTTGGATTGGTGCTTGGACACAATCAGCTTGGAAGGACCTCTCCAGGTCTAAAGTTCTCTGTCCCTTAATGTCACAGCAGTGTTGGGTTTGTACTTGGACTCAGTGAGCTTGAAGGGACTTTTCCTGGTCTGAAATCCTCTGTCCTTTGCTGTCACAGCAGTGTAGGGTTGGTGCTTGGCTTGGAAGGACTTTTCCAGGTCTGACCCCCTCTGTCCTCTGCTGCCTCAGCTTCATCAGCAAGGAGATCTTGACGATCCGGGAGGCTGTGTGGCTGACAGACAACACCTACAAGTATGAAGACCTGGTGAGGATGATGGGGGAGATCATCTCTGCCCTGGAAGGGAGGATAAGGGTGAGTTTGGATGGACTCTTTCACCCCTTGGGCTCCCTGGAGGTGTTGAAGGCCAGGCTGGATGAGGCCTTGAGCAGCCTGTGCTGGTGGGAGGTGTCCCTGCCCATGGCAGGGGGTTGGAGCTGGATGATCCTGAAGGTCCCTTCCAACCCAGCCCATTCCATGATTCTGTTGGGATGAACACTTCTCCTGCCCTAAGATGTTGAGGTTTTGTGCTCCAGAGCACGCAGGCACAAAGCCCTCTGTAGAGGCTCACACTTAGGCTTGCAGAGGCCATTTTTGTCCTTTACCTGGAGAATGCTTCAGGGTCAGTGTAGCAGTGGGGAAAAAAAACCCAAACCAGCAGAGCTGCCCAATGGAGTGAAAACATCTCTGCTCCTGGGGAGGCTGCAGAGCTGCTGAGGGGCCTGGAGCAGCTCTGGGAGCAGCAAAGGCTGAGAGCCCTGGGGCTGAGAGCCTGCAGAAGAGCAGCCCCAGAGGGCAGCTGAGCAATGCTCAGCAAGAGCTAAAGGAGCTGTGGGTAGGGGGCAAGAGGCTGGGGCCAGACTCTGCTCAGTGGTGCCCAGGGCCAGCACAAGGGGCAAGGGGCACAAAGTGTCAGGCAGGAGGTTGGATGTGAGCAGGAGGAGAAAGTTGTTTGGTGTGAGGGTGCTGGAGGGCTGGAGCAGGCTGGCCAGAGAGGTTGTGGAGTGTCCTTGTGTGGAGAGCTTCCAACCCCCCCTGGGCATTGTGCTCCTGGGCATTGTGCTGTGGGTGCCCTGCTGGAGCAGGGCTTGGGCTGGGGGAGCTCCAGAGCTCCCTTCCCACCTCACCCTGCTGGGAGTGTGGGATGGGCAGCAGGTTGGGTACCCAGATGAGCTCCACAGCTGATCACTCATCCCAGCACCAGCTCCCACTCCACTTAGCCAAGCACCACTCAGCACCATCAGCCCTGCAGCCTGGAGACAGATCTGATGGATCTCTGCTGCCTGTCCCAGATGGGAAGCTGTTTGTCTCTGCAGCCTGCAGAACTGGAGGTTCAGTGGGTTCCTTGGGGTGCAGCTGTGGAGCAGCATCTCCTCCAAACACCTGCTCCACACACTTGGTGCTTGTGTTGTGCTTCCAAGCTTTGCTCTCCTCTGCACTAGATCCCTACCATTGTGGACTACAAGGAGGTGCTGTCAAACATAGCCTCCCTGGAGAGAAGAACTCTTCACCTTTACAGCTTCATCTGTGAGCTCTCAGTCCTCAACACCAGCCTCTGTGTGTACTCCCCAGCTCAGCTGGCTGCTGCTGCACTGCTGCTGGCCAAGATCCTGCACAGGCAAGGTGAGGAACCTTTTTGTCCTTAGCTGGAGCTGCAGCAGGGCAGGTTGGGCTGCCTGGGCCCTTCAGGGAGCCTTTGGGGTGGGTTTTTGGCCAGCCTCATGAAGGTCAACAAGGCCAAGTGCAAGGTTCTGCACCTGGGGCAAGGCAATCCCAAGCACAAATCCAGGCTGGGGGTGAAGGGCTGGAGAGCAGTCCTGTGGAGAAGGCCTTGGGGGTGCTGGGGAAGCAGAGCTGGCCAGGAGCTGGCACTGAGTGCTGCCAGCCCAGCCTCAGCCTGTCCTGGGCTGATCTCCAGCACTGTGGGCAGCAGGGGCAGGGAGGGGATTCTGCCCCTCTGCTGTGCCTGCTGAGACCTCCCCTGCAGTGCTGGGGCAGCTCTGGAGTCCTCAGCACAGACAGGGAGCTGTGGGAGCAGGGCCAGAGGAGGCCACAGCAGTGCTGGAAGGCCAGGCTGGGAGGGTTGGGGTTGTTCAGCTTGGGCAGGAGAAGGTTCTAGGGAGACCTTAGAGCAACCTTCCAGTACCTGAAGGGGCTCCAGGAGAGCTGGGAGAGGACTTTGGAGAAGGGTTGGGAGTGCCAGGATGAGGGACAATGGCTTTGAGCTGGGAGAAGCTGAGCTTAGGTGAGACACTAAGAGGAAATTCTTCCTCATGAGGGTTGTGAGGCACTGGAACAGGTTGGTCAGAGAAGTTTCAGAGGCTCCAAGCCTGGAGGTGTTGAAGGCCAGGCTGGATGAGGCCTTGAGCAGCCTGGGCTGGTGGGAGGTGTCCCTGCCCATGGCAAAGGGTTGGAGCTGGATAGCCTTGAAAGTCCTGCTCAGCCCAGTCTGATTCCATGCCTCTGGCTTGCCTGGAGGGGCTGAGGGGTGAAGAGAAGGGAGGTGGGACACGGGTGTAAGGCCTCAGCAGGAGCTGTGGAGCTGAGCCTCTCTCCCCTCTCAGTAATGCTGCTGAAGGGGACCCCATCAGCACCAGCAGCCTGTGCAGGCTTTGTGCTGAAGGGAGGCTGAAGCCCTCTGGGCACTCAAACCTGTTCCTGAAGCTCCCTGTGAGTGAGCTGTGTGCAGATTCACCCAAAGAATCTCCCCCTGTGTGACTGCTGAGCTGCTGCCACACCTCCTAACCTCTCTTCCCTTCCCCAGCACACCCCTGGAGCAGCCAGCTGGCTGACTGCACTGGCTTCTCCCTGGAAGACCTCCTGCCCTGTGTGCTGAGCCTCTACCAAAAGTGGTAAGGGTTTGGGAGACCTCTCTGGGGAGAGCCCAGAGGGAGGGTTTGGGGTCCAGCTCTTGGCAGACCTGCCAAGGAAGGGGCTGGCTGTGGCAGCTGGGGGTGACCCTGGGGTACAGAAGACTTGCTGGCATGTCTCAGCTTGCCAGACCCCCTGGTTTCAGGAGGGCTGCAGCTGGGTTGGTGGTGAAGCTTCAGGAGGAGTTCCAGGAGTAGCTCCTTTTATAAGGCAGAGATCTGGTTGTGAGCTCCAGGACCAGACATGGAATTAGATGCTCAGAAACCCCCAAGTGTCTGCTGGGCAGCTCTGCTGCCACCAACCTGCCTGGCATGGAGCTCAAGGAGAGGGAGGGAGGGGCAGGGGGGAGCTGAAGGAGAGAGGGAGAGGCAGAGGGGGAGCTCAGGGAGGGGCAGGGGGGAGCTGAAGGAGAGAGGGAGAGGCAGAGGGGGAGCTCAGGGAGGAGCTGAGGGAGGGAAGGGGGAGCAGGGAGGAGCTGAGGGAGGGAAGGAGGAGCAGGGAGGAGCTGAAGGAAGGAAGGAGGAGCAGGGAGGAGCTGAAGGAGGGAGGGAGGAGCAGGGAGGAGCGGAGGGAGGGAGGGAGGAGCAGGGAGGAGCTGAAGGAGGGAGGGAGGAGCAGGGAGGAGCTGAAGGAGGGAGGGAGGAGCAGGGAGGAGCTGAAGGAGGGAGGGAGGAGCAGGGAGGAGCGGAAGGAGGGAGGGAGGAGCAGGGAGGAGCTGAAGGAGGGAGGGAGGAGCAGGGAGGAGCTGAAGGAGGGAGGGAGGAGCAGGGAGGAGCTGAAGGAGGGAGGGAGGAGCAGGGAGGAGCTGAAGGAGGGAGGGAGGAGCAGGGAGGAGCTGAAGGAGGGAGGGAGGAGCAGGGAGGAGCTGAAGGAGGGAGGGAGGAGCAGGGAGGAGCTGAAGGAGGGAGGGAGGAGCAGGGAGGAGCTGAAGGAGGGAGGGAGGAGCAGGGAGGAGCTGAAGGAGGGAGGGAGGAGCAGGGAGGAGCTGAAGGAGGGAGGGAGGAGCAGGGAGGAGCTGAAGGAGGGAGGGAGGAGCAGGGAGGAGCTGAGGGAGGAGAGGGAGGAGCGAGGGAGGAGCAGGGAGGAGCTGAAGGAGGGAGGGAGGAGCAGGGAGGAGCTGAAGGAGGGAGGGAGGAGCGAGGAGGGAGGGAGGAGCAGGGAGGAGCTGAAGGAGGGAGGGAGGAGCTGAAGGAGGGAGGAGAGGGAGGAGCGAGGAGGAGGAGCAGGGAGGAGGAAGGAGGGAGGGAGGAGCAGGGAGGAGCTGAAGGAGGGAGGGAGGAGCAGGGAGGAGCTGAGGAGGAGGAGAGGGAGGAGCAGGGAGGAGCTGAAGGAGGGAGGGAGGAGCAGGGAGGAGCTGAAGGAGGAGGAGGGAGGAGCAGGGAGGAGCTGAAGGAGGGAGGGAGGAGCAGGGAGGAGCTGAAGGAGGGAGGGAGGAGCAGGGAGGAGCTGAAGGAGGGAGGGAGGAGCAGGGAGGAGCTGAAGGAGGGAGGGAGGAGCAGGGAGGAGCTGAAGGAGGGAGGGAGGAGCAGGGAGGAGCTGAAGGAGGGAGGGAGGAGCAGGGAGGAGCTGAAGGAGGGAGGGAGGAGCAGGGAGGAGCTGAAGGAGGGAGGGAGGAGCAGGGAGGAGCTGAGGAGGAGGAGAGGGAGGAGAGGGAGGAGCTGAAGGAGGAGGAGCAGGGAGGAGCAGGGAGGAGCTGAAGGAGGGAGGGAGGAGCAGGGAGGAGCTGAAGGAGGGAGGGAGGAGCAGGGAGGAGCTGAAGGAGGGAGGGAGGAGCAGGGAGGAGCTGAAGGAGGGAGGGAGGAGAGGGAGGAGGAAGGAGGGAGGGAGGAGGAGCAGGGAGGAGCTGAAGGAGGGAGGGAGGAGCAGGGAGGAGCTGAAGGAGGGAGGGAGGAGCTGAAGGAGGAGGAGAGGGAGGAGCAGGGAGGAGCTGAAGGAGGGAGGGAGGAGCAGGGAGGAGCTGAAGGAGGAGGGAGGAGCTGAAGGAGGGAGGGAGGAGCTGAAGGAAGGAGGAGCAGGGAGGAGCAGGGAGGAGCTGAAGGAGGGAGGGAGGAGCAGGGAGGAGCGAAGGAGGGAGGGAGGAGCTGAAGGAGGAGGAGAGGGGAGGCAGGGAGGAGCTGAAGGAGGGAGGGAGGAGCAGGGAGGAGCTGAAGGAGGGAGGGAGGAGCAGGGAGGAGCTGAAGGAGGGAGGGAGGAGCAGGGAGGAGCTGAAGGAGGGAGGGAGGAGCTGAAGGAAGGAGGAGCAGGGAAGAGCAGGGAGGAGCTGAAGGAGGGAGGGAGGAGCAGGGAGGAGCTGAAGGAGGGAGGGAGGAGCAGGGAGGAGCTGAAGGAGGGAGGGAGGAGCAGGGAGGAGCTGAAGGAGGGAGGGAGGAGCAGGGAGGAGCTGTGGGATGGAGAGAGGGGCAGAGGGAGCCCTGAGTGGGGCAGGGGGAGCCCAGAGCAGGGAGAGGCTGAAAGGGGGCAGAGGCAGAGCAAAGGGAGCTCAGAGGGAGAGAAGAGGGTAGCTGAAAGGGGTGGGGTAGAGGGTTGGGGGGAAGAGAGGGAGCTGAAAGGGGCAGGGGGGGAAGAGAGGGAGCTGAAAGGGGCAGGGGGGGAAGAGAGGGAGCTGAAAGGGGCAGGGGAGGAGCTGAAAGGGGATGAGAGGAGTGGGGAGGGAGAGAGGGAGCTGACAGGCGGCAGAGGAGGAGCCGAGAAGCAGAGGGCAAGCAGCTGCAGGGCCCGGGGCGTGTGGGGGTGGGTGCCGGCCGGCAGGCAGGCTGAGCTCTGTCTCCGTCCCAGTTTCCATGACGACATCCCCAAGGATTACCGGCAGGTGTCCCTGACCGCTGTCAAGCAGCGCTTCGAGGACGAGCGATACGAGGAGATCGGCAAGGAGAAGGTGGGCAGGGGGCAGCCCGCGGGGGGCTGCTCTGCTGAGCACTGGCACCCCGGGCAGAGCTGCCACGGGGCAGGAGGGCTTCCAGGAAGGGGCTGAGAGGGCTCCCTGCAGGCCTGGGGAGGAGAGAGAGTCACTGACTGCAGGGGGAGGTGGGAATTGACCTGCAGGGACTGCAGCTGCTCTGTAGCTGGGAAGGACTCACAGGGGGAGATTTGCTCCTGGAAAATACACAGAGCAGGGTGAGGGAGTTCTCCTCTCACAGTCACAGACTGCACTGAACCCAAGGGACCCTCCAAGGTCATCTTGTCCAACCCCCTGCAGGCAGCAGGGACACCTCCAACCAGAGCAGGCTGCACAGGGCCTCTCCTTCTGGAGAGGCAAGGCCACATCTGAGTCCTGGGGCCAGTTCTGGGCTCCCCAGTTCAAGGGAGACAGAGAACTGCTGGAGAGAGTCCAGGGGAGGCTGCAGAGCTGCTGAGGGGCCTGGAGCAGCTCTGTGAGCAGCAAAGGCTGAGAGCCCTGGGGCTGAGAGCCTGCAGAAGAGCAGCCCCAGAGGGCAGCTGAGCAATGCTCAGCAAGAGCTAAAGGAGCTGTGGGTAGGGGGCAAGAGGCTGGGGCCAGACTCTGCTCAGTGGTGCCCAGGGCAGACAGGGCAAGGGGCACAAAGTGCAGGCAGGAGGTTGGATGTGAGCAGGAGGAGAAAGTTGTTTGGTGTGAGGGTGCTGGAGGGCTGGAGCAGGCTGGCCAGAGAGGTTGTGGAGTGTCCTTGTGTGGAGAGCTTCCAACCCCCCCTGGGCATTGTGCTCCTGGGCATTGTGCTGTGGGTGCCCTGCTGGAGCAGGGCTTGGGCTGGGGGAGCTCCAGAGGTCCCTTCCAGCCCCACCCTGCTGGAACTGTAGGAATCTGTGTGATGCTGTAGCCTGCTCCTGGGAATGTGTCTAACTCTGTGGCTCTCTTTGCTTTCCAGGTGATGAGTTACAGCCAGCTCTGCTCCTTGCTGGGTGTCAAACAAGAGGACCCAGAGCCCAGCCCCTTGCACAGGACTGTGGTGGAAATTCAGCCTTTCCTCAGCTCTCCCTGTGGCAAGAGAACTAAAAGGTCAGTCACAGAATCACAGAACTGTTAGGGCTGGAAGGGACCTCAAGGCTCAGCCAGTCCCAACCCCCCTGCCATGGGCAGGGACACCTCACACCACAGCAGGTTGCTCACAGCCACATCCAGCCTGGCTGCAAAAACCTCCAGGGGTGAGGCTTCCACCACCTCCCTGGGCAACCTGTGCCAGTGTCTCACCACCCTCCTGGGGAACAACTTCCTCCTAACATCCGATCTGAATCTTCAGTGTTGCTCCATTCCCCCCAGTCCTATCACTCTCTGACACCCTCAAAAGTCCCTCCCCAACTTCCCTGTAGCCCCCCTTAAGGTACTGCAGTCAGGTCTGGCAGTGCTGCTGAGGATCAGCAGGAGCCTTGCCTCCTCTCTGCCAGGCTGAGCTTTCAGGCTCTAAATGTGATCAATTCTCTGCAATGCCTTTGACAAACCTCCTAAAAAGAGTTGGAGATGAGGAACTTGGCTTCTGATGGATGCCTTCTGCCTTCTCTTGCTGCAGGAGGAGGGAAGACAGCATTCAGGATGACAGAGGCAGCTTTGTGACTACCCCCACAGCAGAGCTCTCCACCCAGGAAGAAAGCCTCCTGGATAACTTCCTGGACTGGAGCCTGGATACCTGCTCTGGCTATGAAGGGGATCAGGAAAGTGAAGGCGAGAGGGATGGAGATGGTGAGAGTTTGATCCTCCTTGGAACAAGGGAATTAAAGCTGTCTGCTGCTCTCCTGCTGCTTTTGGAGCTCTTTCTCAGGCTGCAGAAGCCTCAACTTGTAGCTGGAGAAAAGCTCTTCCCTGGGGCTGTAGCTTTTGGAAGTCTTGCAGAGGTATCTGCTCTGTGCTGCTGCAGAGCATGGGGCAGGGCTCCAGAGATTCATGGAATGGTTTGGAATGGAAAGGACCTTAAAGGTCATCCAGCCCCACCCCCCTGCCATGGGCAGGGACACCTCCCACCAGCCCAGGCTGCTCAAGGCCTCATCCAGCCTGGCCTTCAACACCTCCAGGGAGGGCACAGCCACAGCCTCCCTGGGCAACCTGTGCCAGTCTCTCCCCACCCTCACTCCAAACAATTTCTTCCTCCTCTCCACTCTCCCTCTCCCCTCTCCCAGCTCAAAGCCATTGTCCCTCATCCTAGCACTCCCAGACCTTGTCCAAAGTCCCTCCCCAGCTCCCCTGGAGCCCCTTCAGGTACTGCAAGGCTGCTCTAAGTTCTTCCTGCAGCCTTCTCTTCTCCAGGCTGCACAGCCCCAACTCTCCCAGCTGGGTTTTGTGGCTGCTTTTTGTTTCAAAGTGCCTCTGCCTTCTGATCCTGCTGATAGTGCACTAAAGGTGCTGGTTAGAGACAAACCTGCCCTGTTTGCTCTGCTGGCTCTGGGGCTGGCTGGTTGTGTTCTAAAACACCTCTTGGTGCCCATCAAAACTGTCTGAGGTGGGGAAAAGTTCCTCTTTTAAAGGAGGGTGAGAGCTCAGTGTTCCACCTTCTCCTCCAAGTGGAAGGAGATGGAAGTTTTGTGCTCTTCCTTGCTTTTTTTTTCCTGCTTCAGTCTGTGCTAGAATCAGAATGGGGTGGGTTGGAAGGGAGCTTCAAGATCATCCAGTTCCAACCCTCTGCCCTGGGCAGGGATGCTCCTCCTGGCCCAGGCTGCTCAAGGCCATGTCATAGAATCACAGAATTGTTTGGGTGTGAGAGGCCCTCCAAGATCAAGTCCAACCATCAAACAAACCCCACCATGGCCACTAAACCATGTCCCTAGGTGCCATGGCCACACCTTTCTTGAACACCTGCAGGGATGGGGACTCCACCTCCCTTGGAAGCCTCTTCTGAACCCTTCCATGCTTGGACCCTCCACAACATCTCCAGCCAGCCCCTCTCCCAGTGCCTCCCCACCTTCCTTGGCTTGCTTGGTGTTGCCCAGATCCCACAGTAACCTCTTTGCTTGTCTCCTCCTGCAGTGACAGGTCCCAGTGGGATCCTGGATGTGACAGTGGTGTACATGGACCCTGCAGAGCACTGCTGCCAGGACTCCAGCGACGAGGACAGCCTGGCTGCAGAGTGGGCCCCCTGCAGCCCCCCAGCCTCCCTCCCCCCCAGCCACCCTCAGCTGGAGGCCAGCTCAGGCTACTCCTCTGTCACCAGTGCCAGTCCTGCATCTCCTCTCGAAGGCAGCCTTGGAGCACCTCTCGAACCTACCTCAGTGCTGGCTCTGAGCAGGGGGCCCTGCCTGCCCCCCTCCCTGCAGCCCTGTTTACAGCCCCCCCGGGCTCAGCCCAAGGGGGACAGGAGGCAAGTGAAGAGGAAAAACGTAGCAGGACACAGTGAAGAAAGGGGCACCTCAGGCTTCCTCAGCCTCTGATTCCTGCCTCCTCTTTCCCTTTTCCTGGAAGCAGTGTTCCTGTGCCAGTGGTACAGGGCTGATAGTGAACCAATACCTCCAAGAAGAGTCCTTCCCCTCATCTCTGCCTGTCCCTGGCCTCCAACTCTGTAGCCTCTGGGCCCTTTCCTTCCTCCATAGCTGCCTTTTGAAGTACTCCCTGCTGTCTGATCCTCTGCAAACTAATCTTCCTCTTCCTTCTCCTCTTATGAAATGTTAGAGCTCCTTTCTGTCCTGCCTCTCCTCCCCTGAGGAGAGAGAGAAAACAAAACAAAGAAGCTGTCCTGTGCCTTGCTTTGCTCTGAGGCCCTGGCACCCTCCAGGAGCAAGGAACTGCCTTTGGTGCTGATTGCTGGCTGTGACACTGTGCTTGAATTCTTCCACTTGAGAAGACCTCCCTGAGGTTGTGCTGCCAGCTCCCCTCTCCCTCAGCTGCTCCTTCCCTCTCCCTCTCTGTACCATTTGCTGCACTGACACCAAGGTTTTGAATGGATACAACCAAGAGGTAAATGAAGGCTCCCTGCAGGCCTGAGCTGCTCTCTTACCTACCTCTCAGCTGTGGTTTTAAAGCCCTTTTGCCTCTCTGGCTCTAGCTGCCATGGAAAAAGCCTCCTCCTGTGCCTTAACTGCCTCCTGCCCACTTCTCCAAGACCTCTCTGAACTGTTGCTCTCTGCTGGAACTGCAGCTGAGTGGCCACCTCCAGCCTGTGGCCACCTTCCAGTCCCTGTCCTGCAGAGCCTTCCTTGCTCTTTTCCACTCCTGTCCTGAAGGAAGGTCTCCCTCATTTGAACACTAGCAGCAGGCAGCAGTGCAGGCACTTTGTCCTGCTGGGAGCCCTCAGCTCAGCCTTGCTGCTCTCTCCTGCTCTCTCAAGGGCAAGCAGCTGCTTCTCTGATGATCACAACCCAAACCTGTGCTGCTGCAGTAGGAGTTTGAAGGATCCACCTCCACTTACCTCAGCCTAGCAAGCCTGGGCTCAAGCTCCTTCAGGCCCCAACCCTTCTCCTTGACAGAACAAGGTACCAGCACTGCCTTGAACACTGGAACTGGACTGCCCCAGGGCTTCCTCTGCAGATGGCAGCAGCTCAGCCACAGGCAGTGGAGTGAAGTTTTTATAAAAAGAAAGTTTTGTAATAGAGCTGCCTCCATCTCTTCCTGCTGGGGAGCTGGGGGGGAGGGCAGAGCTTATCTCTGAGCCATGTTCTGCAGCTGAAGTCAGAGCTGGGCCTACCTGGAGGGGATTTAGCTTCCTGGCACAGAACCCTTCTGGGTGGGAGAGACCTGTCAGGGTATGGAGTGCAAACCTTCACCCAGCACTGCCAGGGCACCACTGAGCCATGGCCCTCAGCACCACAGCTCCATGGCTTTGAAACCCCTCCAAGCATGGGGACTCCACCGCTGCCCTGGGCAGCCTGGGCCAAGGCCTTGAGAACCCTTTTAGGGGAGAAATTGTTCCTCATGGCCAACCTCCCCTGGGGCAACTTGAGGCTGTTTCCTCTCACTTGTTCTGTGGGAGCAGAGCCCAAGCCCTACCTGGCTCCAGCCTCCTTTCAGGGAGCTGTGGAGAGCAAGGAGGTCTCCCCTCAGCCTCTTTTTTGCTCCAGGCTGAACCACCCCCAAGTCCCTCAGCTGCTCCTCAGACCCTCCAGCAGCTTCCTTGCCCTAACCTGGCCCCACTCCAGCCCTTCCCTGTGCAAACTGCTGAGCAGCTGGGAGAACACCTGGCTCAGAGGAACCTGGGGCTCACACCACCACCAAACCCAACTCCAGAAAGAGCCTTCAGAAAGGCCTTGAAGGTACCAAACAACCAAGAGCCAGCAGCCCTGGGGCTTGTCCACAAAGTTTATTACAAAACTAGGCCTTGCCAACTAGTTAAAAAAAAAAATCAATCCCTGATTTGGTTTTTCTGGGCCAGGCTTTATCCTTCTGCAGCTGCTTAAGCCTCCCCCTGCAGAAGTTGTCTTCACATTCAACCTGTTCTAGACAAGCTGCTCAGAAAGTGAGCACTGGGTCACATTAAAACTGGAGGGATGGAGGGGGGAAGGAAATAGAAAACAATTCTAAAACCACATAAGTTAAAAGTGAAGCAGCTGTGGGAAAGGCCTCAGGCTGCAGCAAGCTTCTGCCTCTTCCAGTGCAAGGTCCCTGGAGCTGAAAGGCACAAAATGGGAACATTGAGCAGTTCCACTCCTGCCCTGCAAGAGGAAAGAGAGGCACAGGATGGGAGGGGTTGGAAGGGACCCCTGAAGGTTGAGTCCAACTCCCCCTGCCAGGGCAACTCACACAGGAACACATCCGGGGGGGGGCTTCAAAGTTTCCACACAACCTCTCCCTGCTCCACACAACCTGTTCCAGGCCTCCCCCCAAGGAATTTTCTCCTCCTGTTGAAGTGGAACTTCCAGTTTGTGTCCATTGCTCCTTGTCCTGTCACTGAGCACCACTGACAAGGGCCTGGCTCCTTCTTGCCTCCCACCCTTCGGCTAGTGACAGACATTGATCAGATCATCTCTGTTTTCTCCTCTCCAGACTAAGCACCCTCAGGGCTCTCAGCCTTTGCTCCTCACACAGGTCTTCCAGTCCCCTCATCATCCTCATAGCCTCCCCTGGACTCTCTCCAGTCTTTCCCTGCCCCTCTTGAACTGGGGAGCCCAGCACTGGGCACAGCTCTCCAGCTGTGGTCTCACAGCAGGTGAGGAGGAGCCAGCTCCATGTTCCAGGGGCCTGCAGCTTAATCCAGCCACCTGTAGTACAGCCAAGCTCTGGCTGCAGCAAGCCTCAGCCCTGAAGGTGCCTCAGGGCTAAAACTGCACCTGGGCCTGCAGAGCCACAGGCCCTGAGGTGCTAAAGCCAGACCTAGAAGCTGCTTTCTGAGGACAAGCCAAAGCTACAGCCCAGAGCTTCATCTCTCTAAACGCAGCAAAAGGAGCAGCTTGAAGGAGTCTGCACTTTGGTACCACCCCCAGGCCCCTGCAGACCCTCTCCAGCCTCTGCTTCAAGCCCTGTGCTCCTCCATGGCCAGATGCTGAGCAATCATGCGCTGCTCACACAGGCTCAGCCTGGCTTGGGTCTGCACAGGGCCTGCTGAGGGGCTGCCTCCACAGCTCTGCAGCAACCTCTAGGTCCCACAGGCCAGCTCCAATCCTCCCCTCCTGCCTGCAGCACCACCTCAAGGGCTGCCTGCTGATGCAATCCCAACCACTGTGCAGAGGAAGTTAGAATCACAGAACCGTCAGGGTCGGAAGGGACCTCGAGGCTCAGCCAGTCCCAACCCCCCTGCCATGGGCAGGGACACCTCACACCACAGCAGGTTGCTCACAGCCACATCCAGCCTGGCTACAAAAACCTCCAGGGATGAGGCTTCCACCACCTCCCTGGGCAACCTCTGCCAGGCTCTCACCACCCTCCTGGGGAACAACTTCCTCACATCCAATCTCAATCTCCCCACTTCTACATTTGCTCCATTCCCCCCGATCCTATCCCTACCCCACACCCTCAAAAGTCCCTCCCCAGCTTGCTTGTAGCCCCCTGCAGATACTGGAAGGCCACCAGAAGGTCTCCTCAGAGCCTTCTCCTCTCCAGACTGCACAATCCCAACTCTCTCAGTCTGTCCTCACAGCAGAGCAGCTCCAGCCCTCTGCTCATCCTCGTGGTCCTTCTCTGGACACCTTCCAGCACCTCCAGATCCTTCCTGGAACAGAGGCTCCAGAATTGGACACAGAGCTGCTCCAGGTGTGGTCTCAGCAGAGTGGAGCAGAGTTCCATCTCAGGGGTCAGGATCTTGTCAGTGGGGTCCTGTGATAGGACAATGGACACAAACTGGAACCCAGGAGGTTCCACCTGAACAGGAGGAGAAACTTCCTTGGTGTGAGGGTGCTGGAGGCCTGGAGCAGGCTGCCCAGAGAGGTTGTGGAGTCTCCTTCTCTGGAGACTTCCAAGACCCACCTGGATGTGTTCCCTGTGTGAGCTGCCCTGGGTGCCCCTGCCCTTCCAACCCCTGCAGCTGTTCTGTGCTGATTCTGTGACAGTGGCACTTACCTAGGGCACCATTTTGAGATCCAGAGAGTCATAGGCAGAAGCTTTCATCTTTTCCAGTGCTTTCTTGAAGAGCTGCCTCAAGGCCTCATAGTCAGGCTTCTCCTCATACTCTAGGGCCATGACCTGCTGCAGGTAGCCCTGCAAGGCATCTGCAAAGCAAAGGAACATCACTGCCTGGAGCAGCAGAGCCAGCCCAGCTGTGCCCAGCAGGCTGCCCCACAGCCTTCTCAGACTGCCCTCCCTGCTGGCCCTGCACCCACCCCTGCTGGCCCTGCACCCACCCTTAGGTGGCCCTTCACATCCTATTTATCTAATCCCAGACTGGAAGGGACCTTTCCAGCTCATCCAGTCCAGCCCTGCAGCCAGCAGGGACAGCTGCAGCCAGAGCAGGTTGCTCCCAGCCCCAACCAACCTGCCCTGCACTGCTGCCAGCCATGGGGCAGCTCCCACCTCTCTGGGCAGCCTGGGCCAGGCTCTCCCCACCCTCACTGCCAAACATTTCTCCCTTCTCTCCACTCTCAACCTCCCTCTTTCACTTCCAACCATGCCCCCATGGGCTGCCCCAAGGGAGGGAGAAAAACTCTGTCCACAGCTTTCTTCTATGCATCCTTTAAGCCCCAGGTGGTCTCAAACTGCCCCACCTTGGCCTGTCCCAACAGGCCCTGAGAAAAACTCTGTCGCTCCCCAGTTCCCTTCTGGCCTCTTGAAGCACTGCAAGGCCACCAGAAGGTCTCCCTGGAGCCTTCTCCTCTCCAGGCTGCACAACCCCAACTCTCCCAGCCTGGCCTCCCAGCAGAGGGCTTCCACCCTGCCAGCACTGCTGTGGCCTCCTCTAGCTCTGCTCCAGCCTGTGCTGAAGGCTCCAGAGCTGGAGTTCCTCCTTCCCTAGGTGCCCCTGTCCCAGGGAGCATACCTGGAATGGCTCTCTGCCTGAAGCATAGCTGGAGAAGGCCTCTCACATCCTTTCTGTACCTGGAACAATCAGCGCAGAGTGCTGTCAGCCCAGCAGCAATGCAGCAGGCACTGAGCAGCCTGCCTTTGGCAACAAGGACACAAAAAAACACCTCAGGCAGGCTGAATTCAGATGGCCACATCCTGGATGGAGCAGACCTGGGGTCCACCAAACCCCCTCAGACCAGGCTCAGCCTTTACAGTGGGATCTGCCCACAGCCCATTGCTCTTCAGTCACAAAACCTCCCTCACTGCTTCCTGCTGAGCAGTTCCCACAAGACTTAAGATGATTTCTCCTACTTTTCCTTCTTCTCCACCACAGTTTGTACTTTGTCCAGCTCATCAGACCAAGGCAAGAAGCCACAGAGCCACTTCAGGAGACAGTAGCCCAGGGATTCCAAGTCACTCCGGCGAGATGGTCCTGAGGGGAAGGGAGAGACATTCCCAGGTGAGAAAAGGGTTTGGGAGCCATCCCAGAAGAGCCCCAGGAGCCTGCCTCTCCTCCAAAGCACTCCAGCACTCTGCACAGCCTTAGAAGTCCCTAGCTGAGATGCCCCTTCTGTGAAACAGGCAGCTCTGAGGAGCAGAACCTCAAGGGCTTAGGATGTGCTCCAGGACACCAGTGCCCCTGGCAGGCTGCCAGCTCACAGGGCTGAGGAATCACCTCCCAGCTTCTGACAGAGGATTTGGCCAGTCTGAACACTGGCAGAAAACAGTCACATTCCAACCAGGAGCAGAACTGGCTCATTTCAATGCCTTTCCAGCTCTCATTGCCTCAAGGTCAGAGCAGAGCCTGATGCAAATCCATGTTGGGCAGGGATCCAGGCTGCCTAGAAACAGATCCCTGCTAAGCCAGCAGGAAGCAGCTCCATTTGCTATTCATCACAGGCCTGCAGCAGCCAAGGCTGCAGATGGAGCAGGACCATCCCTGCACCTCTTGCTGCAGCCCCTGACTGACCTGAACAAGCCTCACCACAGCAGCACATCTGCATGCAGCTGGCCCCAAGCTCTCCTTTGGCTGTTACAATCAGAGAATGGTCCAGGCTGGAAGGGAGCTCCAAAGCTCCTCCAGTCCAAACCCCTGCACTCAGCAGGGACATCCTCCACTAGATCAGCTTGCCCAGAGCCCTGTCCAGCCTCACCTTGGATATCTCCAGGGATGGAGCCTCAACCACCTCCATGGGCAACCTGTTGCAGTGTTCCAGCAGCCTCCTGCTGCAGAACTTCTTCCTCACATCCAATCTCAATCTGCTCTGCTCTGGTTTGAAGCCATTGCCCCTGGGCCTGTCCCTGCAGGCCTTTGCACACAGTCTCTCTGCAGCCTTCTTGGAGCCTCTTCAGGTACTGTAAGGTCACTATTAGGTCTCCCCAGAGCCTCCTCTTCTCCAGGCTGAACACCCCCAGCTCCCTCAGAGCAGAGCTGCTCCAACCCCCTGAGCATTTCCATGGCCTCCTCTGGACCCTCTCCATCAGGTCCATGTCCTTCCTGTGTTGAGGGCTGCAGAGCTGCTCACAGCACTGCAGGTGAGGTCTCAGCAGAGCAAAGTGTCAGAATCACCTCTCTGGATCCCTGGCAGTGCTGCTGTGGATGCAGCCCAGGCTGCCCTTGGCCTTCAGTGCTGCAAGCTCCCCCTGCCTGCTCCTGTCCAGCTTCTCCCCCACCAGCACCCCCAAGTCCTTTTCCCCAGGGCTGTTTCCATCCCCTCCTCCCCCAGTCTGTATTGACAGTGAGGATTGTTCCAGCCCAGGGGCAGGACCTGCCCTTGCTCTTGTGGAACCTCCTGAGCTTCACCTGGGCACCACCTGTAGCTTGGGGCCAGGCACTTGGCAAACACCTGGAAAGCAGCAACAGCAAAACACCCAAGCAAGGAGATGCAACCAGAGTCAGAGCTGCAGCTGAGCTCTGAGCTGAGCCTCACCTGCTCCCTTGTGGCTGTCCAAGCTGATGAACTCCAGCGTGCCCTCATGGGGGGTCCTGCTGCCCTCCCGCTGGGCCACGTGCTTCCCGCCCGGGCAGTAGCGGAAGGCTGAGGAGTAGCCTGCCAGGGTCACCTAGGAGACATCCACAACACATCTGGGCACAGGTGGGTTCAGCTCTGCTTGCAGGGGCAGCCCAGCCACCTGGGGGTGTTGAGCCTGCAGAAGAGGAGGCTGAGGGAGACCTCATTGCTCTCTGCAGCTCCCTGAGAGGAGGCTGGAGCCAGCTGGGGCTTGGGCTCTGCTCCCTAGGCTCAGGGGATAGAAGGAGAGGCAATGGCCTGAAAGTGTGCCAGGGGAGGGTTAGGTTGGAGAGGAGGCAAAATGTCTTTGCTGCAAGAGTGGTCAGGGACTGGAAGAGGCTGCCCAGGGAGGTGGTGGAGTCCCCATCCCTGGAGGTGTTCCAGAACCCTGTGGCCATGGCACTTGGGGCCAGGGTTTGGTGTCCATGGTGGGGTTGGGTTGATGTTGGACTGGATGCTCTGGGAGGGCTTTTCCCACCCAACCAATTCCCTGATCCATTGCTCCCCTGGCCAGCAGCTGGAGCTGGGGTGTTGCTGTCTGCCCTGGCCCCAGCACCCCACCCCCTGTTCACTGCCACCTCCTCCCAGCACTGCTGCTGCTCCCCACCTGGGCCAGGTCAGCTGGGTTCAGGTAGATGTTGTCAGCAGTGATGTCCCCATGCACATACTCATTCTCATGGATGTACTCCAGGCAGTCTAGCTAGGAGTGAAGAGAGGAGCAGAGCTCACCACAGCCACACTCAGACTCCTCCAGCACCCTGCCCTGGCACTGGGCTGGACCTTCCCCAGTTCCCCACAGCTGTGGGAGGAAGCACAAAAAGCAGCACTTCCCACAGCCCCCAGTGTTGGAGTGTCAGGTTTCTCTCCTTCTCCTGACCCCAAATTCCTTCATGGTGATGTTTTCCTCCAAAGATACTACTCAGTTTTACAACAGGCTTGAGGGGTACCACTCAGAGCCCCCCCAGCCACCCGCTGCATCAGCTTTAGAACACCTCTGAATGATCCAGGAGGCAGTTTTAGGTCTTCCGTGGTAAAGTCTCTTAGAAAGGACAAGAGGAAACAGCCTCGAGTTGCCCCAGGGGAGGTTTAGGTTGGACAGGAGGAATAATTTCTTCCCCAAAAGGGTTGTTAAGGCTTGGCCCAGGCTGCCCAGGGCAGTCCCCATCCCTGGAGGGGTTTTAAAGCCATGGAGATATGGAGGTGAGGACCATGGTTTAGAGGTGACCTGGGAGTGCTGGGGTAAGGGTTGGACTGGATGCCCCTCAAGGCCTCCCCCAGAAGTGTCCTGAGGAAGCCCTGGTTGAGTACCTACCAGCCTAACTGCAAGCTGGGAAGCTGCCTTCTCCTTCAGGAGCTGTAAGCCATCACTCAGCACAGACTGCAGAGTCCTCCCCAGGTCAGAGAACACCAAAAACCTGCAAGAGAGAAAGGCTCAGCACCTAGCAGCACCTCCCTGGTTTGGAAGCCCTGCACCAGACACTCCAGAAGCCATCCACCTGGATTAGACCTCTCATCAAGTTGAGGCTGACCTCAAAAAAGGTTTCCTCAACTTTGGGGAAGAGAAAGGTTCTGGAAAAAGGAAGAGACATGCTGCAGATGCACAGCCTGAGCCTGCCCCTCAAAGCCTACAAGGCAGGGAGAAGCTGTGCCCTGGGCTGAGGGCCAGCAGGGGCACAGGCAGTGACTTTCAGCAGTGACAAGAGGACTGAAGAGAGGCAAAGCAGTCACAGTGGAAGGAGTCAGGAGCAGTGCATGAGGCCAGGAGCCCACAGGATGAGCAGCAAAGGCTCAGCAGACAGCAAGGAGAGGAGGAAAAGCCCAAGAAGGTGGCAGCTGTGGACAAGAGAGCTCAGCTGTGTCCCTTGCAGTCACCTCACCTGTAGCTATCTGCATGCAGTCCAAAGCCAAGGCAGTTGGGGATCCCCAGCAATGGCACTGAGTGCCCCTTCTTCCATTTCTCCACTAGAAAGGGAGAGAAGAGCACAGGGTGCAGCAGTGTCTACTGCTAAGGAGCTCACTCAGGGATGCCTGCTCTGCCCTGGGCAGCTGGAGGCCTCTCTCATAGCAATCCCTCCCCAGAAATGGCAGCCTGAGGAGCAGGGGTGCTGGCACCAGGTGCCAGGTATCAATGCCCAGAGCACCACGGAGCAAGAGTGAGGCAGGAGGAGTGCTGGGAGCAGAGAGCAGGGCAGCTGGCAGTGCCAGGGCTCAGTGAAACAGGGAGGAGGGAGAGAGGCAGGGATGGAGGAGCAGAGGTTGACAGCCCTCCCAGAAGTGCAGGGCCAGGAACACCTCCATCACCCCACTCAGGCTCTTGCTCAGGTTTTTTTGGGTCAATGGAGTAAATCCCAGACAGCAGCTGACAAACACCCAGGGAAGGGGCAGAGAAGAGAAAGGGAGCCAAGGCAGGGCAGGCTGCAGGGCTGAAGAGCCACCAATGAGATCAAGACAAAGCATTGGGTAGAGCAAGAAAGCTTCAAAATGCCAACACTGAGGTGTCCTAAGGGAGTCCTGGGACAGCAGGCTCCTGGCTGAACCTCTCAGCACTGTGACACCAACCACAGCACTGTGACACCTACCAAGCACTGACTCAGCTGACTCCAACCTGGCCCTCCAAAGGCCTCCCAGAAGAGATGGGAGAGGGCTGCTGGTTTCCCTACCAAGCAGCCTGCCTCCCCCCTGCCCTCCCCCCAAAGCACTAACCTGTGGCTGCCTTGGCAGCTCGCTGGAAGAAGTTCTGCTCGTTGTAGATTCTGCCATCCTTGACATCCTAAAGGCAAGAGGAAGGGCAGGCAGCACCTCAGGGACAGGGAAAGCTGGCCAAGGCTGCTCCAATCCTGCTTCACTCACAGGTCAAAGGATAGTGGAACACAGCAAGAGGTTGCCCAGGGAGAAGGTTGAGGCTCCACCCCTGAAGATATTCAAGGTGAGGCTGGACAGGGCTCTGGGCAACCTGATCTAGGGGAGGATGTCCCTGCTGAGTGCAGGGGGGGTGGGACTGGATGACCTCTGGAGGTCCCCTCCAACCCAACCCATTCTGTGATTCTATGAAATAACCCCCTCCAAAAGATCAACAGAGCTGAGAAGATAGCTCAGGTCCCTGGGGTTGTTTTAATGCTGCTCCTAACAACCAAGCAAGGTCTGAGCATCAGCACAGAACAGGGCAGTGGCTGCCTCCCCCTGGACATGAGAAAGCTGGGGAGGGACTTTGGAGAAGGCCTGGGAGTGCCAGGACAAGGGACAATGGCTTTGAGCTGGGAGAGGGGAGAGTGAGAGTGGAGAGGAGGAAGAAATTGTTTGGAGTGAGGGTGGGGAGAGACTGGCACAGGTTGCCCAGGGAGGCTGTGGCTGTGCCCTCCCTGGAGGTGTTGAAGGCCAGGCTGGATGAGGCATTGAGCAAGCTGTGCTGGTGGGAGGTGTCCCTGCCCATGGCAAGGGGTTGGCTCTGGATGACCTTCAAGCCTCACAGGATGTTAGGGGTTGGAAGGGACCTCTGGAGATCTTCATCTCCAACCCTCCTGCCAGAGCAGGAGCATAGAATCCAGCACAGGTCACACAGCCAGACAGGGCTGGGAAGGCTCCAGAGCAGGAGACTCCACAACCTCTCTGGGCAGCCTGCTCCAGGGCTCTGTCACTCTCTCAGTGCAGAAGTTCCTCCTCATGTTGAGGTGGAACCTCCTGTGCTGGAGTTTCCATCCATTGCCCCTTGGCCTATCCTAAGGCACAACTGAGCAGAGGCTGTCCCCTCACTCTTGACCCCCAGCCCTCAGAAACTTATCTTACAGGTCCCTTCCAACCCATTCTGTGATGTCAAGCACTACCACTTAGAACACAACCCAGACCAGCTGGCAAGCCAGAGTGAGCTCCGCTCCAGCTCCAGAGCCTTTCTGTTAGGGGGAGCCAGAGGTGAGCTGATTCTCCTTCTCTATGGAGGAGCTTATTGCTGCCAAGAGGCAAGCCTCAAAGAGCTGTCACATTTCATCCCAGCTGCCAGAAAGTGAGACAAGAAAGCCAGGGACACTGAAGTGCCTGGGCAGGAGGCTGACACCTACAATCCATCTTTATGTGTTTTTTACTACTGCTGTTAGCAACTGACCTGAAGGCCACATGGTTCACACTCTTTGTTTGCCTGCACACTGCTGGAAAATACTCAGCACACTGCAAGCTAACTTAGGACAGGGGCTACCATCACAGGGTCACAGCTCACAGGATGTCAGGGGTTGGAAGGGACCCCTGGAGATCTTCCAGTCCAACCCCCTGCCAGAGCAGGAGCATAGAATCCAGCACAGGTCACACAGGAACACATCCAGACAGGGCTGGGAAGGCTCCAGAGAAGGAGACTCCACAACCTCTCTGGGCAGCCTGCTCCAGGGCTCTGGGACCCTCCCTGTGCAGAAGTTCCTCCTCATGTTGAGCTGGAACCTCCTGTGCTGTGGTTGCCATCCATTGCCCCTTGGCCTATCCCAGGGCACAGTGAGCAGAGCCTGGCCCTGTCCCTTCCTTCCTGACCCCCAGCCCTCAGCTACTGACAGACATTGATCAGATCCCTCTCAGCCTTCTCCTCTCCAGACTGAACACCCCCAGGGCTCTCAGCCTCTCCTCCCCAGGCAGTGCTCCAGGCCCTTCAGCATCCTTGCAGCCCTCCCTTGGACTCTCTCCAGCAGATCCCTGTCCCTCCTGACCTGGGCAGCCCAGAACTGGATGCAATATTCCAGGGGAGGTCTCAGCAGGGCAGAGCAGAGGGGGAGGAGAACCTCCCTGGCTCTGCTGGCCACACTCTGCTGAATGCCCCCCAGGACCCCCTTGGCCTTCTTGCCCCCCAGGGCACATTGCTGTCCCCTGCAGAACTTGCTGCCCACCAGCACCCCCAGCTCCTTCTCCTTGGGGCTGCTCTCCAGCAGATCCCCTCCCAACCTGTCCTGCTGCAGTTTATTCTTCCTACCCAGCTGCAGGGCTCTGCACTTCCCAGATGAGGGCCCATGCACAGGGGGAGGCAGCACTTTTGGTTTCTAGCTGGGTTTGACATCAAAAGCCCTCCCCACAAGTGGCCAAAGGAGCTAGAAGATCAGAAGGCTCCAGAGAACAAGCAAGAGGCTATTTCACCTTGTAGCTTGCCTGGGGAGCTGGTCTGAGCCAGCCAGCACAGCAGGCACAAGGTTGCTGTGTGTCATATCACAACTCTGCAGCCCTCTGCCACTGCACCAAACTGCCAAAGGAAATGCTAAAAGATGCCAAAGGTGCAAAACAGAGAGCTGGGAGTGTTGCTTACTGAAGTGGTTACAGCTTTCCACCTAGTTCTGTGGCACTTAACTGTCCTTTCCCCCTAGCACTGCATTCCTTCTCCTCTGAACTCTCTCTTCTGCCAAGAGGAAGAGTGACACTTCAAGTGCCTGCAAGAGTGGGCACCCCCAGGTCTCCCCAGGGCCATCAGTCTGCACTGGTTTCCTACAAAACCATAGAATGGTTTGGGTTGGAAAAGCCCTCCCAGAGCACCCAGTCCAACATCAACCCAACCCCACCATGGACACCAAACCCTGGCCCCAAGTGCCATGGCCACAGGGTTCTGGAACACCTCCAGGCATGGGGACTCCACCACCTCCCTGGGCAGCCTCTTCCAGTCCCTGACCACTCTTGCAGCAAAGACATTTTGCCTCCTCTCCAACCTAACCCTCCCCTGGCACAATTTCAGGCCATTGCCTCTGAGCCTAGGGAGCAGAGCCCAAGCCCCACCTGGCTCCAGCCTCCTCTCAGGGAGCTGTAGAGAGCAATGAAGTCTCCCCTGAGCCTCCTCTTCTCCAGGTTGAACAGGCCCAGAGGAGCATACCCCAGGAGCCAGAGCAGACAGTAGAGTCTCTCTGCTCTGTGAGTTGCTGCATTCCCCCTTCAGAAGAGCACGTTCTGGAGAACCTCAGGCACTGGCAAGTGCCTGGAAAGCAGCCTCAGAGCTCCAGCTGTAAACAAGAGTTTGACTGAAAGATGTGCTCTGACCTGCCAGGGTCTCTCAGTGCTGCTCCACCACACTGCCTCAGCACAGCCACCAAGTTCTAACCTCTGCAGTTCCCCCAGACTTCAGCCGGGGAGGGGGAAAAAAAAACCCAAACATTCTGGAATCAAGATCTCCACCTCACACCACCAAATTCAGTTCTGGAGAGTACTGAGCCTGACAGACCACAGAGGCAACCACCTGTGATGGAGGCTTTTGGGATTTGTAATCCTGATGATGCTGAGGGGACTGGAACATCTCTTTGATGAGGAAGGACTGAGAGGACTTGGGGTCTGGAAAAGAGCAGACTGAGGGGGACCTCACCAGTGAGCATCAGGAGGACAGGGCCAGGCTTTGTTCAGTGGTGCCCAGTGAGAGGACAAGGGGCAATGGGCACAAACTTGAGCACAGGCAGTTCCATGAGGAGGAATTTCTGTAATTGAAGGCTGCTGGAGCCCTGGAGCAGGCTGCCCAGAGAGGTGGTGGAGTCTCCACCTGTGGAGTCATTCACAACCTGCCTGGACACGTTCCTGTGGGACCTTCTCTAGGTGAAGCTGCTTTGGCAGGGGGGTTGGACTGGATGATCTCCAGAGGTCCCTTCCAACCTCTGCCATTCTGTGTGATTCTTGTGTCTATTTTCTTCACAGCCTGAGTGAAAGAGCCAAGTTCTACTAAAGCCAAGCACAGCTCCCAGGGAGTGACATCCAGCTCCTAAGCTACAAGGGGCCCCTAGGACCACTTTCTCTGAATTCCCTGGATACTCTTAGCCACAGAAGCCAAAGGAGTCAGGCCCTGGCCACAGCACACTCTGCACTGTTCCTTACCCCAGCAGACCAAAACTCACAAGTTTGAGGAGGAATCTTTGCTTTTGTGGACAGGTTCCAGATGCTGACTGCGCTGTGGAAGGATGGAGAGATGTGGTTACAGGAGAACAGAAAAGAGGCACCTGAGCATCACAAACACAGCCTTGTGCAGCTTTCACTTATCCCCTGCTGCTTTCTCCTGGCCTCTGCAAGAGCATCCTCCTCTTCCCAGATCCCTACAGGACCATCCTTACCTGCTACAGAATCACTGCAGCCTGCCCATGCTCTGAATGCAGCTCTGTTTAAGCCACAGAAGCATCCAGGCACAGCTACAGGGGTGGGAGTGCTTTGGAGGTGGCATGAAGAGAACAAATCAGCAGCAGAACCTCAAAGCCACCCCCCATTTAATTTGCTGAGCCTTCTCTCCAGCTCCCTTGGTAGCTTGTCAGGCCTGGAAGAGATGCCAGCAGGAGGGATGCCCTTCTGCTCTGCACAGATGACAGAGCTGTAAGTGGCCTTCCCTCTCCAGATAGCTTTGCACCATTACTCAGCCTTGGGTGGTCCCTCTTCTCCTGCTCTCAGACACAGGTTACCTGCTGCTGATCACCCAGAAGGTGCCTCTCTAAAAGCAGCCTCCACTGGAGCATGCCATTGATGTTCTCCTTTTCTAACAGCACATCTCTGAAGATGGATGTCCCCTCCCTGGAGGTGTTCAAGGCCAAGCTGGATGAGGCCTGGAGCAACCTGGGCTGGTGGGAGGTGTCCCTGCCCACGGCAGGGGGTTGGAGCTGGATGAACTTTAAGGTCCCTTCCAACCCCAGTATGACTTTGTTTTGCAACAGCATAAGTAATTAAAAAGAAACTAAAGCAGGCAAAGCTTAGGAATGGACAGAAAAATTCCTCCTGAGCAGTGTTTCCAAGGTAAAAGCAGGGACTAAGATTGAAACCTTTCCTAGGGAAGTTCACATCCCAACATCAGCAGTCGCTAAGCAGCTGAGAAGCAGCCCAAAGGATTTAGCTGCTTCCTTTTGGCCCCCAAAGCAGGCTGAGAGCCCAGAAGTGACACTCAGCCAATACTGAGGCCACCCACAACCTGGAACTCCTGCATGGTGCTGGCAGCTTTTAGGTTTAGAACCTAAAAACCAAAAAGAGGAAGCGTGGCCCTAGACACCCTGCATGACACCGGTCACGGCAGCCCAGCCTCTGCTCCGCCTCACGCAGGTGGCAGGATGGGTAATGGGGGAAGGGGGATCCCGGAGGACCCCCGCAGGCCATCATCATCTTCCCACGGCCTGCTCACAGCGGTTTAGGGACATCCCGCACGGAGAGCGGGCCCCGGCGAGGAGCCCTGGCTAACAGCCCGCCTCAGGGCTGCTCCTGCCCCCAGCCAGCCCCAGCCCTCCCGCTGCTCCGCCCCGAGACCCCAGGGCACCTTCGTACAGCAGCCCGCCGCCGCCCTGCTCCAGGAGCCGCAGCAGCCTCCACTGCCGGCCGCTCTGGTCGGTCAGGACGGCCTCGGCCGGGAGCGGCACCAGCGCGCCGAGCCGCGCCTTGCGGGGCGAACGACAGCTGGGCCCCGCCGCCCCCGGGGGCCGGGCCGGGGAAGCCCTGGGGGAAGCCCGCGGGGAGGCGGCGGCGGGGGACTGGGCCTGCGGCGGCGGCGGAACCGATGCTCGCTGCTCCGCGTCCTTCTCCAGCGGCGGCGGGGGCAGCCTCTCGCCGCAGGCCGGACAGAAGCGGAAGGCAGGCTCCACGCCGCTCCCGCACTGCGGGCAGAACCGGTTCACCCTGCGGGCACAGCGGCGACAGCCATCAGCGCCCGCCCGTCAGCCCCGCTCCCCCGCCCCGCCACGGCCACCACCACCACCTCGGCGAGACGCAGGCCACCTCAGGCCCTGGCGGTTGCTGTTGCTGCTCCGCCGCCGCTGCTGCCGCTGCTCCCGCCGGCCCCGGCCGACCGCGGCTCCGCCGACCGCGGCCGCGCATTGCCCCGGCAGCCGTTACCCCGCCGCGCACCGGGCAGCCGCGCATGCGCTGGGGGAAGGGCTCCCGGCCGCGCCACGGGGAGCGGTCCCTGGGCTAGGGGAGAACGGGCGGGAAGAGTGCCCTGGGTGATTGCGGGCTGGAGTGGGGACAGGCGGGCAGGCTGCCGTCTGTCAGCCCGGACAGCAGAAGGCACAGGCGGGCAGGCTGCCGTCTGTCAGCCCGGACAGCAGAAGGCACAAGCGAGCAGGCTGCTGTCTGTCAGCCCGGACAGCAGAAGGCACAAGCGGGCAGGCTGCTGTCTGTGAGCCCGGACAGCAGAAGGCACAAGCGAGCAGGCTGCTGTTTGTGAGCCCGGACAGCAGAAGGCACAAGCGAGCAGGCTGCTGTCTGTCAGCCCGGACAGCAGAAGGCACATGCGGGCAGGCTGCTGTCTGTGAGCCCGGACAGCAGAAGGCACAAGCGGGCAGGCTGCTGTCTGTGAGCCCGGGCAGCAGAAGGCACAAGCGGGCAGGCTGCTGTCTGTGAGCCCGGACAGCAGAAGGCACAGGCGGGCAGGTTGCTCACCCTGAGCCCGAGCTGGAGCAAAGGGAGGGAGCAGCCCCGGTGGGAGCTGTGGCCACCTCGGGGCTCCCCTCAGAGCTCCCTTAGGCAGGAGCAGTTTGGTGACTCCTGTGCTTCCCTCTGGAGTTACTTAAGAAATTCTATCAAGCCAGCTGCTTAAAAATAGACCTTAGGACTGCAGAACCGGTTCTTACAGGTTAATGACTGCTGGAGTTAATCAGTGGCGTGGGCAGGGACGAGTAACAACATTGCATGTGCTGTCTGATGAGCATTGTGCACCTACAAACCACAAGCACACACCAAGACATTACCATAAGAAAAGCTCAGGTGGACCTTGAGCTTTGCCTCCTGGCAAGGGGAGTCCAAGGTTTGCTTGGGGAAGGTGCCCAGCACACGAGGCCCCATGGCTCAGGGGAGAAGAGGCTGAGCCAGCAGCTGGAGATTCTTGTTCCACAGAACATCTTCCCAGGTCATGATGTGGCTTTGCAAAGCCTGTGTCCCAGTGAGCTGCTTGAAAAATGTGGCCATGGGATGCAAACAGGAGCAAAGGGGAGTTGGAAGGTGACCTGGGAATCTTTAGTCTGGAGAAGAGAAGTCTCAGAGGGGATTTAATAAATGTCTATAAATATCTGAGGGCTGGGGGTCAAGAGGGAGGGGACAGGCTCTGCTCAGCTGCACCCTGGGATAGGCCAAGAGGCAATGGATGGAAACTCCAGCACACTTCAACATGAGGAGGAATTTCTGCACTGTGAGGGTCCCAGAGCCCTGGAGCAGGCTGCCCAGAGAGGTTGTGGAGTCTCCTCCTCTGGAGCCTTTCCAGCCCTGTCTGGATGTGTTCCTGTGTGACCTGTGCTGGATTCTATGCTCCTGCTCTGGCAGGGGGGTTGGACTGGAAGATCTCCAGGGGTCCCTTCCAACCCCTAACATCCTGGGATTCTGTGAGCTGAAGTGATGAAGAGCCAAGAAGCAGCAGTGACTGGTGAAAGCTTGGTGGGGAGCCCTCCAGCCAAGTCCTTACCCAGACAGTGCCCCACTGCATTCTGTCACCTCTCTGTTTCACTTTCCCTGGCACTGCAGGCAGTAGGGGTGTGCCAAAGTGGCTTAGCTTCACTGTCACCCCCTGCACAACCTCTTCAGCTCCAATTCTCCTACACCCCACAGAGGTGCTGACAGCAATTCCTTTGTTAGCCAAAGCTTCCCCTCAGGACTGTAATCCTCCTTCTTCATGTGGGTTGGGATTCACCTTTGCAGGCTGAGCCACAGTGTTTTGTCTTTCCCCAGTTCCTGCATCAAGATCAGCAATGGTGGCATCAAACCCCCTGCAGTAATGGGTCAGTGTCTTGTAATGAAATCCAGCAAGGCCAAGGGTAGAGTCTGGCATCTGGAGAAGAACAACACCAGGGAGCAGGACAGGCTGGGGACTGAGCTGTTGGAGAGCAGCTCTGGGGAAAAGGATCTGGGGGTCCTGGTGGCCAGAAGGATGCCCACAAGCCAGCAGTGTGCTCTGGTGGCCAGGAAGGCCAAGGGCATCCTGGGGTGGATGAGAAGGGCTGTGCTGAGTAGGTCAGAGAGGTTCTCCTGCCCCTCTGCTCTGCCTTGCTGAGGACACCTCTGGAATATTGTGTCCAGTTCTGGGCCCCTCAGGTCAAGAAGGACCTCAGGGAACTGCTTGAGAGAGTCCATCCCAGAGGCACAGAGCTGCTGCAGGCAGTGGAACATCTCCTGGGAGGCCAGGCTGAGGGAGCTGGGAGCAGAGGAGCCTGAGGGCTGCCCTCAGTGCTGGGGATAAAGATGTGCAGGGCTGGAGCCAGGCTCTGCTCAGGGATGGCCAGGGACAGGCCAAGGGATACTGGGGGCAAGCTGGAGCAGAGGAGGTGCCAGGGGAACAGGAGGGAAAAGTTTTGCATTGTGATGATGACCAAACACTGGAGCAGGCTGGCCAGAGAGGTTGTGGAGTGTCCTTGTGTGGAGAGCTTCCAGCCCCTCCCTGGGCATTGTGCTCCTGGGCAAGCTGCTGTGGGTGCCCTGCTGGAGCAAGGGGGTTGGGGTGAGTGATCTCCAGAGGTCCCTTCCAGCCTCCACCCTGCTGGGATGCTGGGAGTCTGTGACTGCAGCACTGATCGATTAACCCTCCAGGTGAACTGTTTGGTGTCTGTTTCCACTTTTTCAAGCTGTGTTCATTCCTGCCCACAGCCCTGGGATTGCCTTGCTGGTTTCCTGGTCAACACCCATCACCACCTGATGGGGTTCAGTTTGGGTGGAGAAGGAAACGTGCAGGAACTACGAGACCTGGTGGTTAAAAAAAGTCAAACCCCACAAAGAGAAGTTAAAGTCAGAGGAAGAAAAAAAGAAATGATGGGGAAAGGCAGACAAAAACCTGGAATAAAACTCCCAATTCCTGAAGGTTTATTTCCAAGAGCCACAATCAGATTGCCCAGAGCTGGCAACCCAGAAAAGAGTCCCCACCCTGCTTCACTGATGGACTGAAAGGAATAATTAGCAATAAAAAGAGATCCCTAATTAATGGCTGGAAGCAGGAAGAGCCTTTTCCTCCACTTCCTCACTGGTGATTGGCACAGCAGGGTGAGCTGGCAGCCTGCAGCAGGGGATGGTGGCTGTGGGCATTGAACCTCCTGACTGAGCTCAGCAGCAATTTGCTTCCTTCCTCCCTGCCTTTGACGTTGAAAACCAGCCTGGATTTGGGGCTGCAGAGAGGGATCAACTCCTGGAAAGCCTTTGGAGAGCAGGACTCTGAGGTTGAGCTTTGCTGCTTTGTACCTTGAGGCTCTCAAGCCTCATGAGTGAGGGAGACCCCAGCCTGGAGGTGCTGCTGGTGTCCCAAAGGGCTGGCAGGGCACACAGGAGTGGGATGAGGAACTGGGGAGCTGTGGTGGGTTTAGGCTCTGCCTTTAAAAAAATAAAAAATCCCAGATCCTGAACAGAAAGTGGAATTTTCAACCCACCACAGGAGCTCTGGGGGAAGTGCTGTAGTGGGGTAAGGCTGGGGTGGGGAGACCTGGGAGCATTCAAAAGGTGAGGCAGAGCAAGCAACAGGGATCTTCTCCTTGTCCTCAGCAGCCAGGGGTGGCTTGGGAGCATCCTGGACTTGCTGCAGCCCTGGCAGACCAACCCTCTTGCACCCTTCTGATCCCTTGAGAATCCATTGGCACATCTGATCCCCGGGGCAGAGGCAGCCTCCCACACTGTGGAAATGCACAGCTTGGGCAATGCTTCCCTTGTGAGAGAGGCATAGAATCCTTTGGTTGCTAAAGACCTTCCACATAATGCAGGCCAGCCCTGAACCCAGCCCTGCCAGAGCACCACTGACTATGGCCCTCAGCACCACATCTCCATGGCTTTGATACCCCTCCATGGGTGGGGACTCCACCACTGCATTGGGCAGCCTGGGCCAGGGCTTGACAACATTTTTGGGGAAGAAAATGTTCCTCAGGTCCAACCTAAACCTCCTCTGGGGCACAATTTGAGGCTGTGTCTTCTTGTCCTGTCATTTGTTCTTTGGGAGCAGAGCCCAACCCCCATCTGGCTCCAGCCTCCTTTCAGGGAGCTGTAGAGACCCAGAGGGTCTCCCCTGAGCCTCCTTTTCTTCAGGTTGAAGAACCCCAGGTCCCTCAGACCACCTGCTGCTGGCCATCACAGGATGATCAAAGCACTCTTCCCTTTTTTCCCCTCTCAGTGATCCTTGACCAGATCCCCTCCTGTAGCCCTGCCAGGCTGCATCTTGCACCAATTCTCTCCCTGGTGGGAGCTGCTCCATCGCCCTGCTTGGCTGCTCCTCTACCTCCAGGGCACTTGGGTCTCCTGGGACTCTGTCCCCTGCAGCCCATACTTACACATCCCAGCAGTTGCTCCTTGATGTTTTTCCCCTGAGTTATCAACCCACAGCATGCAGGTGAAGCACTCATGAGGACTCTTCAAGGCTCTCACAGAATCACAGCATGGGAGGGGTTGGGAGGGACCTCCAGATGTCATTGAGTCCAACCCCCCTGCCAGAGCAGGGGCACCCAGGGCAGCTCACACAGGGACACAGCCAGGTGGGGCTTGAAACTCTCCAGACAAGGAGACTCCACAACCTCTCTGGGCAGCCTGCTCCAGGGCTCTGCCACCCTCACAGCACAGAAGTTCCTCCTCATGTTTAGATGGAACTTCCTATGGGCAGGTTTGTGCTCACTGCCTCCTGTCCTGTCCCTGGGGAGCACTGAGAAGAGTCTGGCCCCAGCCTGCTGACACCCCTGAGATATTTGTAAGCATTGATCAGACCCTCCTCAGCCTCCTCTTCCCAGGCTGCCCAGCCCCAGCTCCCTCAGCCTCTCCTGTTACAATGTCCTCAGTGGCCCTGTGCTGGACTCTCTCCAGTAGTTCTTCGTCCTTCTTGATCTGGGAAGCCCAGAACTGGAGCCAGTGCTCCAGGTGAGGCCTCACCAGGACAGAGTAGAGGGGGAGGAGAACTTTCCTTGACCTTCTGGCCACACTCATCCTCATGCACCCCAGGATGCCATTGGTCTTCTTGGCACACTGCTGGCTCAGGAGCATCCTGTTGTCTACTGCCAGGTCCTTTTCCTCAGAGCTTCTCTCCAACATGTCAGTCCCCAACCTGTGCTGCTCCATGGGGTTGTGCCTCCTTTATCTCACCCCTGGCTTCCCAGCAGGGTTGCCAGCAGCCTGGGCACATGACCTATGGAGTGTAGGTGCTGGCAGAGAGCCTGCAGAGTGCCCAGAGTGCCAGTTCTTCAGTGGCTCTTGGTGCAATGAGGCCATTCAGTTGCATTTACACACCCCTTTGATCCTGAAGTGGAGTGAGGCCACTTGTGCAGGGCTGCTACAGACCCTGGAGAGCCCTGGAGGGCTTCTCAGCTCCAAGCTGCCAGTTCCAATCCAGCAGCCCTAAGAGGTCCTGGCTGTTGGCACAGGAGGGCTGACTGCACACCCATGGGAGGTGGCCCTGGGGGACACCAGCTGCTTCTCAGGGCTGAAGGGACAACCTGCCTGCCCTGGGGGCAGTGGGCAGTGCAGGTGGGACCTGCCCACACAGGTCCCAGGCTGTGCTGCCTCCCCAGCCCTGTCCACCACCTCTCTGCCCACAGTGAAAGCCTCACCCAGGCACAGAGGAGCAGTGGTAGCTGCAGGTGGTGCTCTGGGGTCTGTCAAGGGCACTGAGGTCTGTAACCCCACAGGGGACACAGGGACAGAGCAGGGATACCCTGAGGACATTGGTGTGGCCAGGGAATGCACCAGCTCCCTGCAGAGCACTGCCAGGGGAATTGGCATTTGAGGAGAGCAGGGATTGGGAAGCACAGCAAGGGATGCTGGAAAGCTGCATTCCATAGCAGCGTTCCCATCCCATGGAAGTCTTCCTGTGTCAGAGCACTGCAAGGGGAGTCCCTCTTCCCTGCACATCTCCCCATGGCTTCCAGAGCAGGGGGACACACTGGGAGACTTTAACCTGGCAGCCAAGGCTGGGAGGCTGCAAAGCTGGAATGCCTGGAGCACAAGGGAAGAGGGAATCCACCCCCAGGGCATTTGGTCACTTCAAACAAGGTCATTTCCTTCCCCCCAGATTTGAGGAAGAGTTTTCCCATACCCCTCCTTCTCTCAGACCACCTGGAGGGGTTCAAGAAACATGTGGACACGGAGCCTGGGGACATGGTTTGGTGGCCGTGGTGGCCTGAGGTTGATGGTTGGACTCAATGACCTCAGAGGTCTTTTCCAACCCAAGCAATTCTGTGATTGTCTCCTCCCCAGGCCCTCTGTGGTGCTGCTGTAGGCAGGCTGAGAAGTTGAACCTCTTCACCGCCAGCCCAGCTCTGCAGCTGCCAAGGAGGACAAGCCAAACTGCATCAGCCCTCAAGGTCTTGCTTGGGAATAAACCCCCAGGGGACCCCTATTCCTTCTGCTTTTCTGCAGCCAGTGCTGCCATCAAAGCTGGTGGGTTCCCAGTGTGCCTGGCTGTGGGGATCTCTCTGCCCAGTGAGGACCTGAGCCTCTGTGTGCACCCCCACTTCTGCAGCAGCAGACCCTTGATGCTGTGATGCTGATAACACCTGGCTGCTCTCCTGGTGCTGGCAGATAGGAGCAGAAATCCTCTGGTGGAGCAGAAGGTGCTGGATCTGCTGCCCTCTTGCATGGGAAGCACCATCCTGGCGTTTGCCTGCTGGGCAGAGGCACCGGAGAGTCAAAAATCCTGGGATTGCACCACACAGCTCTGCAGCAAAGTCCAGGAGAGGGCAGGGCAGGAACTGGGACAAGATGGGAAATGCTCTCAGCAGCTCATGGGATGTGGTGGGCAGGGAAGCCTTCGGGGCATGTCCCCAAGCCACCAGCTGCCCTGGAGGAAGGTGCTGCTGGGCATTGCAAGGGGGTCTGCCCTGCTCAGGCTCCCTCCTGCCCTTGCAGGGAGCAACAGGGCAGTAGAGGGTGAGGGTGGAGGGTGAGCAGCAACACAGAGATGGTGTGGCACACACAGGGGTGGTGAACCCTGAACCAAAGTCCTTGCCCAGATCCTGCCCTGGGGCAGCAGGGCCATGGGGGAGGCAGAGGAACCAGAGAAGAAGCTGTGGTGCTCTTCCCAGGAGGCAGCACACCCTGTGCCAGGTCTGGGCCATGTGTCCAAGCTGGCATGGCTGCACTGGGGACTCAGCCCATGGTGCCCCTGCCAGCCTGTCCTGCTTTTGGATGTGGTTTGGGGTGGTGGAAGGAGGCCTCAGTGGGCAGAGGGTGACACCAGGCAGCACCTTTCAAACAGGGCTGGGGGCTCTGAATCGGGCAGAGGGCTGCACCAACAGGATGAGTGTAGCTGTGTTGGTCAGGGGTGACCCCAGCAGCGGTCCCCTGGGAGTGACCTCGAGGGAGGTGGGCAGGTGGTAGAGCCAAGGATCTGAGGGACTCCCAAGCCAGCGGAGGCAGCAGGAGCAGGTGGGCAGGCTGGGAGGGGCTGGTTCCTCCTTTCAGATGCTGATGGAAGATCTCAGACAGCAACAACCCCCAGGCAAGCCCTCCCCAGCTGCTTGACACCACACAGCCCCTTCCTGCCCGATGCATGTCCCCAGCACACTCCCTGGCTGGGGTGTGAGCTGAGTCACAGCCGTGCCACTGCTTGCAACACCTTCTGCCTCTCCTTGCAGGAGCCACCGGGAGCATGGAAATGCTTTCCTTGGCAAGGCTTTGTTTGGATCTCATCACTCGGCTGCCTTCAAAGGAGGCCACAGAGAGGAGCTGTGTGAGGCAAGAGGGAAGGTCCCGGGCAGACTTGAGGAGGCTCTAACTGGGGAGGATCAAGCTCAGGCTCCAGCAGAGGTGTGGCTGAGTGGCTCAGCCCAGGCCAGCGTGAGACTCCAGCCTGTCCCTGCGGGCACTGACTGCCCCAGATCCTCCCCAGGACCACAAAGCAGCTGGCTGCAGGGATCAGACACTGTGGGGAGTGCTGGGGTGCAGAGCCAGGGGGAGACCATCATCCCAGAACCCCAGCAGGGTGGGGTTGGAAGGGACCTCTGGAGCTCACCCAGCCCAAGCCCTGCTCCAGCAGGGCACCCACAGCAGCTTGCCCAGGAGCACAATGCCCAGGGGGGGTTGGAAGCTCTCCACACAAGGACACTCCACAACCTCTCTGGCCAGCCTGCTCCAGCCCTCCAGCACCCTCACACCAAACAACTTTCTCCTCCTGCTCACATCCAACCTCCTGCCTGACACTTTGTGCCCCTTGCCCCTTGTGCTGGCCCTGGGCACCACTGAGCAGAGTCTGGCCCCAGCCTCTTGCCCCCTACCCACAGCTCCTTTAGCTCTTGCTGAGCATTGCTCAGCTGCCCTCTGGGGCTGCTCTTCTGCAGGCTCTCAGCCCCAGGGCTCTCAGCCTTTGCTGCTCACAGAGCTGCTCCAGGCCCCTCAGCAGCTCTGCAGCCTCCCCTGGACTCTCTCCAGCAGTTCTCTGTCTCTCCTGAACTGGGGAGCCCAGAACTGGCCCCAGGACTCCAGGTGTGGCCTCCCTAGGGCAGGCCAGAGCAGAGCAGGAGGAGAACCTCCCTTGCTCTTCTGCCCACACTCATCCTCATGCCCCCCAGGACCCCATTGGCCTTCTTGGCTATGAGGGTGCATTGCTGGCTCACGTGGAACTTGTTCCCCAGCACTCCCAGGTCCTTCTCCATGGAGCTGCTTCCCAACCAAGCTGCCTTGGTCACCTTTCAGAGCACAAGCTCTTGTCCCCAGGCCAGCTCCTTCCTGCCCCAAGCCCTGCAGTGCTGTGCTGGATGCTGCTGAGCAGATGTGTGCCAGCAGGAGCCCTTTGCTCTGGACTGGTGCTTGCTCAGTTGTCCCAGGCAGCCCAGCTGCAGCTCCACTGGTGTCTGTGGAAGCAGCCTCTGAGCAGAGCATAGCCAGCAGGGAGGAGCCCACCAGGAGACTGCTGTGAGGCCAGACCCAGGGCTGTAGCTCACTCTGGGTGCCCTAGGAAGCCAAACCTTGGTTTATGCCAGCGACAGGAGAAAAGTGACTGAGGTGGCACCTGGGGCTGTTCAGCCTGGAGAAGAGGAGGCTGAGGGAGACCTCATTGCTCTCTACAGCTCCCTGAGAGGAGGCTGGAGCCAGCTGGGGCTTGGGCTCTGCTCCCTAGGCTCAGGGGATAGAAGGAGAGGCAATGGCCTGAAATTGTGCCAGGGGAGGTTAGGTTGGAGAGGAGGCAAAATGTCTTTGCTGCAAGAGTGGTCAGGGACTGGAAGAGGCTGCCCAGGGAGGTGGTGGAGTCCCCATGCCTGGAGGTGTTCCAGAACCCTGTGGCCATGGCACTTGGGGCCAGGGTTTGGTGGCCATGGTGGGGTTGGGTTGATGGTTGGATGCTCTGGGAGGGTTTTACCAATCCAAACCATTCTGTGATTCTATGATTCCAGATGCCAGCAGTGCAGTCATTGCTGTCCCCTCCATCCATCCACAGTCAGTTTTGCAGCCTGACCTTGCCCTGGGTCTTGCTTTGTCTCCTCTCTGGGGCATAGCAGATGACTACAACCCCCCCAGATTAAAAGGTGGCAGGAGAACACCACCTCCACCATGGCCACTGCAGCATTCAGCTAGAGTGGATGGAGACCCCCCTGTCACCGATAATATTGCTGCTCTTTGTCATGTGGAGACCTGCAGTGGCTTGAGGCTGCCCTTCCTCTTTGCCTGCTGTCCCCCCAGGTATGGTGAAGGTCCCTGTGGCACCCCAAGCAGCCTCCCCAGGGGCACATTGTGCCCCCTGCCATGCAGCAGTGCTGTGCCAAGTCCAGGCTGTCCTTGTCCTGGTCCCCACCCTCTGCTTCTGCAAACTTTCCCCATGCTGGTGTTCCTGGCAGGAGCAGCCAGCCTGGCTCCTCCAGCCCCTCTGCCTGCCAACTTGGCAGCTGGCAGCAGAAGAGGGCAGGGCTGGGAAGGGCTGGGCAGGGCTGGAGGCCACCAAGCTCCTCTGCTGGTGCTTTCATCCTTATCTGGAAGGTGCCACTCGGCAGCAAGCAGAGTGGGCACAAGTGTGAGGCTCCCACACAGGCTGTCCAGAGGGAGCGGGCAGGGAGGGCAGCATTCCCACACACACTGCCCAGCATGGGCATGGAACTGGAGTGGGCACCCAAAACCAGGGCAGGCCATGGTGTGCAGTGCTGGGATGGACAGACAGACAGACTGACACACTGGCACAGGCCCTGCACCAGGCATCGGGCAGCATTCAGCCCAGCAGCACTTGGAACACAGCTGGGAGTCCATGGCATGGGCACAGGCGGCCCTGGCTCACAGATGGGTGCCTGGCACACTCATGACCCCTGGCACACACATGACCCCTGGCACACTCTCACATGCATTCTCCACTCACCCTCACTCTGTCACTCACCCTGGCACTAGCACTCACTCTGTCCCTGTCACTCACCCTGTCCCTGTCACTCACCCTGTCACTGTCACTCACCCTGTCCCTGTCACTCACCCTGTCACTGTCACTCACTCTGTCACTGTCACTCACCCTGTCCCTGTCACTCACACTGTCACTGTCACTCACCCTGTCCCTGTCACTCACCCTGTCACTGTCACTCACACTGTCACTGTCACTCACTCTGTCACTGTCACTCACTCTGTCACTGTCACTCACTCCGTCACTGTCACTCACCGTGTCCCTGTCACTCACCCTGTCCCTGTCACTCACTCTGTCACTGTCACTCACCCTGTCCCTGTCACTCACCCTGTCACTGTCACTCACCCTGTCACTGTCACTCACTCTGTCACTGTCACTCACTCTGTCACTGTCACTCACCCTGTCACTGTCACTCACACCGTCACTGTCACTCACACCGTCACTGTCACTCACTCTGTCACTGTCACTCACACTGTCACTGTCACTCACCCTGTCACTGTCACTCACTCTGTCACTGTCACTCACCCTGTCACTGTCACTCACACTGTCACTGTCACTCACCCTGTCACTGTCACTCACTCTGTCACTGTCACTCACCCTGTCACTGTCACTCACACTGTCACTGTCACTCACTCTGTCACTGTCACTCACCCTGTCACTGTCACTCACCCTGTCACTGTCACTCACTCTGTCACTGTCACTCACCCTGTCACTGTCACTCACTCTGTCACTGTCACTCACCCTGTCCCTGTCACTCACCCTGTCCCTGTCACTCACCCTGTCACTGTCACTCACTCTGTCACTGTCACTCACACTGTCACTGTCACTCACCCTGTCCCTGTCACTCACCCTGTCACTGTCACTCACTCTGTCACTGTCACTCACACTGTCACTGTCACTCACCCTGTCACTGTCACTCACTCTGTCACTGTCACTCACTCTGTCACTGTCACTCACCCTGTCACTGTCACTCACTCTGTCCCTGTCACTCACTCTGTCCCTGTCACTCACACTGTCACTGTCACTCACCCTGTCACTGTCACTCACTCCGTCACTGTCACTCACTCTGTCACTGTCACTCACTCTGTCACTGTCACTCACTCTGTCCCTGTCACTCACTCTGTCACTGTCACTCACACTGTCACTGTCACTCACTCTGTCCCTGTCACTCACTCTGTCACTGTCACTCACACTGTCACTGTCACTCACTCTGTCACTGTCACTCACTCTGTCACTGTCACTCACACTGTCACTGTCACTCACTCTGTCACTGTCACTCACTCTGTCACTGTCACTCACTCTGTCCCTGTCACTCACTCTGTCACTGTCACTCACCCTGTCACTGTCACTCACTCTGTCCCTGTCACTCACCCTGTCACTGTCACTCACTCTGTCACTGTCACTCACCCTGTCACTGTCACTCACACCGTCACTGTCACTCACCCTGTCCCTGTCACTCACTCTGTCACTGTCACTCACCCTGTCCCTGTCACTCACCCTGTCCCTGTCACTCACTCTGTCACTGTCACTCACCCTGTCCCTGTCACTCACACCGTCACTGTCACTCACTCTGTCACTGTCACTCACACCGTCACTGTCACTCACCCTGTCCCTGACCCTGGCGCTGTCACTCCCAGCCGGTGACGCACGCCCCCCCCCCTTCCTCCCCCCGGCCCCTCCCGGCGCGCGGCGCCTGCGCGTGCGGGGCGGGTCCCGCTGCGGGGCGGGCGGGGCCGCGGGACCGAGCCGGGGCCGGAGCCGCGAGCGGGACCGCAGCCGGAGCCTCCCGGCCCGGTCAGCGGCTGATCGAGGAGCGGGACCGGAGGGTGAGTATCGCCGGGGCCCTTCGCGGGTAGGGCAGCGGCCCTTCGGCGGACGGTTCGGGGCCGCCCCGCCCAGAGCTGCGGCAGCTGCCGGGGTCCTTTGCCGGCTCCGCCCGCTGCAGGCGCCGCTCTCCGGCCCGGGCCCAGTGCGTGTTGCCCGGCGCCGGAGGAGCGGCCCGGGCCGGGGATGCTGGGCCCGGGCGAGATGGAGCGGGAGCAGGAGGCGGCCGCACCCCCGCACCGCCCCTGCCAGCCCCTACCGGGGATGCCCGCCCGGCCTGCACGGCCCCTGCTAGCTTCTGCCAGCCCGCGCCGGGGATGCCCGCACGGCCCCTGCCAGCCCTCCCCCGGGATGCCCGCACGGCCTGCACGGCCGCTGCCAGCCGGGAGAGAAGAGCCGCGGGCTGGCGGTGACCTGGCTGCCACCCGCCCCTGTCCGTGCCACCCCTCCCTGCCTCTCCGTGGGGCTGCCGGTGACCGAGCGCAGCCTCTGGCAGCCGCCGCACCGCCGGCTCCTCCCCCAGGTACAGCCCAGCCGCACTCGCGGCTCGGGGCTCCGAGCCCCGGCTCCAGAGAGCTGTTTCTGCTCTGCTTAGCCCCCGGCAAACACGGTCCAGGCACAGGCAGCTTGCCCGGGTGGGTTTGCCGTGTGCTCGCAGCATGTCCTTGGGTGGCACCGAGCTGGGGGTGGCTTGCACCGGGGCTGGCAAGAAATTCCCCCTGGGCTTCAGACCTCGTTCCTTTGCCAGATCCGGGAGCTACCGGCTTGGCTCTTCACCTGTCCCTGGCCTCACCAGTGATGGTGGTCACAAAGCACAGGCTATGACCAGCTCTGATGCAGCAGCTTCTTCCCTCCTCTCCTGCTGCTGCCCGAGCCTGGGGGCACGTAACCCAGGAGCCTGCCAAGCTCCCCAAGCCCACCAGCCCCCTCCTCACCTTGGTCTGGGGCAGCAACCAAAACCCCCAAACTCACCCCTGCCCTGCCCAGTTCAGGAAAGAGGACCCAGCCTCTGTGCTGTTTGTGTTTGCTTCTCTGTTTGGAGGCCTGAAGTTCCTCTCTGGGGAGCAAACAGCCCCAGTGGGCACCTGTGGAGTGCTGGCTTGGCAGGGGGGTGCCAGCAGCCCCTCTCACCCCACCCAGCTCGGTGGTGCCCGGAAAGTTTTATTGCTGTTGGCACAACCTCCCGCGTTGTGGGAGGTGGTTTTTATAGTCCGTGTTGTGACTCTCCTGCCTCCATCAGCAGCAAGAGGGAAGGAAATACCAACAGGGAGAGCTGTGTGTCACTGCACACCTGTGGCTGGTCCAGTGGCCAGCAGCCGTGGTGGCATTTTGCAGGAGCTGGCTGGAGGAGAGGGGACTTCCAGGGTGTGCAGGCATCGGAAATCCCTCTTCCCCTGAGTGCTGGCCAAGCCAAGGCCTTTCTCCTGCCACAGGGGCTTCCAGTGGCCAGAATGGGTCCTGCAGGGAGCAGTTTCCTGCTCTGGCTGCAGTGTGCAGAGAACTCAGGTACCAGCTATAGACCACAGGATGTCAGGGGTTGGAAGGGACCTCTGGAGATCTTCCAGTACAAGCCTCCTGCCAGAGCAGGACCATAGCATCCAGTGCAGGTCACACAGGAACACATCCAGACAGGGCTGGAAAGGCTCCAGAGAAGGAGACTCCACAACCTCTCAGGGCAGCCTGCTCCAGGGCTCTGGGACCCTCCCTGTGCAGAAGTTCCTCCTCATGTTGAGCTGGAACCTCCTGTGCTGTGGTTGCCATCCATTGCCCCTTGGCCTATCCCAGGGCACAGTGAGCAGAGCCTGTCCCTGTCCCTTCCTTCCTGACCCCCAGCCCTCAGCTATTGACAGACATTGATCAGATCCCTCTCAGCCTTCTCCTCTCCAGACTGAACACCCCAGGGCTCTCAGCCTCTCCTCCCCAGGCAGTGCTCCAGGCCCTTCAGCATCCTTGCAGCCCTCCCTTGGACTCTCTCCAGCAGATCCCTGTCCCTCCTGACCTGGGCAGCCCACAACTGGATGCAATATTCCAGGGGAGGTCTCAGCAGGGCAGAGCAGAGGGGGAGGAGAACCTCCCTGGCTCTGCTGGCCACACTCTGCTGAATGCCCCCCAGGACCCCCTTGGCCTTCTTGCCCCCCAGGGCACATTGCTGTCCCCTGCAGAACTTGCTGCCCACCAGCACCCCCAGCTCCTTCTCCTTGAGGCTGCTCTCCAGCAGATCCCCTCCTAACCTCAACTGGATGCTACCATCACAGGCACCGCTTGGTCCTCCTCATGACCATGGGGCTGGAGGAGGCACCCAGCAAGGTCTGCAGGGCTGACACAGTGCCTCTGCCAGTGGGCAAGGAGAAAATGCTGATTTTAGATCAAAAGAGGCAAAAAGAGCAGTGTCTGCCATTTGCAGGCCTGGTTTCTATGGGAACAGGACACCAGGAGAGCAGAACTGCAGCGAGGGCTCTAAAATAGCTGCCGGCAGCACGTGGCCTGTGCTCGCCTCGCCCGGCCCCTGCCCCTCAGACACAGCCACGCCTGGAAGTGGGGCAGGAGATGGGACTGGGGTGCTGTGGCCTTCATCCCTGCCCATCCTCATCCCCATCCCTTGGGCAGCAGGCTGGCAGCTGGCACAGCGTGGCTCGGTGCTGTGGGGTGGTGCAGGCCGGGCAGCCAGGACCTGTCTGGCTTCCACCTGTCCAGGCTGTGGGCAGACAGCCCAGGAGGGTCTCCTTCCTCCCTGACCTCCCTGGGCACAGCCGGGGCAAGTCCACCCTTGCCTATTCAGGAGGCTGTCCCTGCCCATGGCTGGGGGGCTGGAACTAGAGGATCTTTAAGGTTCCTTCCAACCTGAATCATTCTGTGGCTCTCTGAATCTCTGAGAGTCTGCCTCTTGCCCTGGCCTGGCCTGGAGAGCAGGGTATGCCCCGCAAGGAGCAGAGGGCAGGGGCTTGTTCTGCTTGCCCTCCTATCCTGCAGCACATAGTGGTGAGGTCAGGCAGCAGACCATCTCCAGAGGGCACAACCTGACCTGCTGCTCATCATGAGCTATCCTGCCAGGCACAACCAGTGCCTCTGAGGCCATCTGGCACCGTCTGTGCCAGCTCTCCCTTCCTGCCAGGCAGTGATCCTGGATGCAGGCTGAGGGGGTGGTCACAAGCATCTCAGGGCTGATCCAGACAGCACCTTCCAGAAAAAGAAAAAAAAAAAAAAAAGGGGGTTTCCCTGTTGAGTTGGAAAAAGAAAAATTTCCTGTGGCTGCCCAGAGCCTGCAAAACTATTTTCACTCTCCACATCTGGCCAGAGGAGCCCTCTTGCAAGTGAGCTGCTTCCTTCTCTCCCAGTGAAAGGTGCAGTCCAGGTTTTCTTGGAACACTTCAAAGCTTGCAGGCAGTTTCCTGGCATTCATGGAGTTCTCTGCCCCTGTGGTAGTGTTTGTGTAGTGTTTGAGCAGTGTCTGTGGAGTGTTTGTGTTAGCCAAGAGCTGCTTGACATTTTCTCAGTGACGTTCTGGCCCCAAAAACCTGGGCAGGCATTTGAGGAGGGGGAGGTCAGCTTCATGTTTGAGGGTGTGGTAGGGCAAGCAGCCAGGAGAGACCTAGGGGCAGGAGGTGGCACCTCTGTGAGCCCAGCAGCCTTTGCCAGCCAGAACTGTCCCCTTTGCATGAGCAGAACACTCTTAATTCCCTTGAATTGCTGTGGATTCCTTTCCAGCAAGCACAGGAGGAAGGTTTCTGCCCCTGGGGGGGCTTCATCTGGAGGTGTGCCAGATCCTGCTGGGTGTGGTATGTGGGGGTGTGGGGCTGGGGGACCTGCTGCAGGGGTGCCAGTGGCATTTCTGCCAGGGCATGGGTGAGCTAGCTGGGGGCATGGCCCTTTGTGGTGAGCTTGAAGGTGTTTAAGCTGGAATCTAGCAGCAGCTGCCTCTGCAAGGCCTCCTTGGCTGTCCCTTCCCTGCTTGCTGCTTCTTGGGTGCCTGACAGGCACTTCTGGGCTGCAGGGGTGGACCTGGGCTGCAGGAATTGACTTGGGCTGCAGGAATTGACCTGGGCTGCAGGAGTGGACCTGTCCTGCTGCTTGCTGCCCAGAGAAGGATCCTCCATCCCTAGCTGCTGAGGGAATCTGCCTCCTCTGCATGGAGTGGCAAACAGAAGGTGGTTGGGTTTTTTTTTTTGGTCTGGGATTTGGTTTGGGAATGAGAAGGTGCTCACCAAGCCAGAAGAAGGCTTCTGGAGGGCTTGAGGGGCTGGTGGCACAGGGCAGGAGGGGTAGATGGATGCTGGCTGCTTTGCCTGCAGCCCTTCATGGCTGGTAGCTTGCTCTTGCTGCAGCTCGCTGGCTGCCAGCTGTCAGTGCTCTGCCCACGGTTGCAGGGAGCCAGGCTGGGGCAGGCTGGGCTGCCAGCCTCCCTTCTCACCCCTTCTGGGGGTCAAGAGGGAGGGGACAGGCTCTGCTCAGTTGCACCCTGGGATGGGCCAAGGGGCAATGTATATAAACTCCAGCACAGGAGGTTCCAGCTCAACATGAGGAGGAACTTCTGCACTGGGAGGGTCCCAGAGCCCTGGAGCAGGCTGCCCGGAGAGGTTGTGGAGTCTCCTTCTCTGGAGACTTTCCAGCCATGTCTGGATGTGTTCCTGTGTGACCTGTGCTGGATTCCATGCTCCTGCTCTGGCAGGGGGGTTGGACTGGATGATCTTTGGAGGTCCCTTCCAACCCCTAACATCCTCTGATCCTATGATTCTCCTCTCACTGTGGCACCCTCAGCTCCCTGGGAGCTGTCTGGGTCTAAGGAGCTGATAACCATCCTGACTGGGGCTGCAAAAGGTGCTGTGAAGCAGCTCCTGGGGTGGTGCTGCTCCACCCTTGCCTCTGCAGCAGCTTTCGTAGAACCATGGAATCATTCAGGCTGGAAGAGACCTTTTGAGATCCATTCCAACTCCTTTTGGTGCTGCCAGGCTTTGGAGCAGAGGCTTGCAGGATGAGCCTGGCAGCTGCCCACTCAGGGAGGGTGCAGCTAGGCTGATGGGTGGTGCTGTGAGCCAGGTGGGCCCCAGAGAGGGGCTGCCCTGGGGGGCTGCTGGGCTGGGGCGGTGTGGGCAGGTGGCTCTGCTTGTGCCAGGGCTGCCCTGTCTCTGGGGGTGACTCACTGTGAGTGTGCAGTCACAGCCCTGTCTGCTGGTGGGACAGCAGTGTTTTGTCAGGAGACTGCTGCAAAGGGAGACAAAAAGACAGCTTGGAGGGCTGGCAGATGCTTCCTAAGAGGGGGAGGACAGGAGCCTCCAGCACCAGCCTTCCCTGCCCTTCCCTCAGCCAAGGAGGGGTTCTGCTGGCAAAGTGCTGTGAGCATTGCAAACCCCCACTCTTGTGTGCTGCAGGAGGAGGAGGCACAGCTTGGAATCTTCAGCAGGCCCAAAACCCTGGGCTGGAAGGGCTTTGGTGGCTTCTCCAGGCTGCTGTCTGCTCTTTGCTCCCACTGCTTAAGGAAAGCTGTTGCCTGCCTGCTGCTGGGGAGGGCTCCCTGAGCTCTGTGAGGCTCTGAGGAGCAGCTGGGGTCACTCTGATGGCTTTGCAGCAGGGAGCACAAGCTCAGGCCCCTGCAGGTCAGCAGTGACCCTTGGAGAGGGATCACAGCAGTTTGTGTTGGCTTCGGGCCTGAGCCAGCTGGTGCAACACCAGGCTGGAGGCAGAGGGCTGCCCACGAGTTGCTGGGGAGTGGGAGGTGGGGTGCTGGAGGTTGGGAGGGGGGTGCTGAGGGTTGGGAGGGGGGTGCTGCCCTCCCCTGAGGGCCTGGCATTCACCCCTCTCCTCTCTTGCAGGGTGCTGAGGGTCGGCAGTGGTGCCCCTCTGATGGGAGGATGGTTGTGCTCAGGCAGTTTGGGCTGCTGCTCTGGAAGAACTACATCCTGCAGGTAGGCTGGCACCCAGCTGCTGGGGGGGCAGCCTGGGCACAGCAGAGCCTGATTCTCCAGCAAGCCTTTCCCACCAGGGCCCAGGGCATCTCCTGGAGGCCTGTGCCTGTGGTGTCATCCTGCTCTCGTGCCAGGGGCGAGGCTCTGTGCTCGGCTGGCCCTGTGCCCTCTGGCACACCTTGTGCCGTTGCCTCCTTTTGCAACCCAGCTGTGATGAGCTCAACTCCCCCTTCTCATGGGGCAGGATTAAACCCAGGCAGCCTCTTGCCTCACGGGGGAGTTCTTCAGCTCCTCTGGAGGTGCTGATTGCTGCCCCCCAAAGTCAGGTTGGGTGGGGACCTGGGCTGGTAGAAGTGTCCCTGCCCAGCTTGGAACAAGGCTTGGAACTGGATGACCTTGAAGGTCCTTTCCAGCCCAAGCCATTGGATGATTCTCTGCACAGTACCCCCAGACCCCCCAGGGCCCAGGTTTTCTGTCCTCCCACAAAAGCATCTTTTTGGGGGGGGCTTAAAAAATGAATCCAGCCTCATCCTGGCATCTCTGCCAGCCCTGTAGGGCAGCTGCCTAATGATGTCCTCAAGGGGCTCCTTGCCTGCTGCTGGATGAGGCTTTTACACCTCTGGGCAGCCAGTGCAGCTCCACTGGGACCCAGAGCCTTGGCACAGGCTGGAGGAAGAGGAGGGAGCAGAGCTCACCACAGCCTGGCTTGGCACTGGCAGTTACCCTGCTGCAGGTCTTTGCTTTAAAAATAAACAAAAGGAAGAGGCCTGTGCTGGCTGCTGCCTGTGCTTTGCTGTGCTGTCTGTTGGCTGCTGCCTGAGCTGTGCTGTGCTGCCTGAGCTGTGCTGGCTGCTGCCTGAGCTGTGCTGGCTGCTGCCTGAGCTGTGCTGGCTGCTGCCTGAGCTGTGCTGGCTGCTGCCTGAGCTGTGCTGGCTGCTGCCTGAGCTGTGCTGTGCTGCCTGAGCTGTGCTGGCTGGTGCCTGAGCTGTGCTGGCTGGTGCCTGAGCTGTGCTGGCTGGTGCCTGAGCTGTGCTGTGGTGCCTGAGCTGTGCTGTGGTGCCTGAGCTGTGCTGTGGTGCCTGAGCTGTGCTGGCTGCTGCCTGAGCTGTGCTGTGCTGCCTGAGCTGTGCTGTGCTGCCTGAGCTGTGCTGTGGTGCCTGAGCTGTGCTGGCTGGTGCCTGAGCTGTGCTGGCTGGTGCCTGAGCTGTGCTGGCTGGTGCCTGAGCTGTGCTGGCTGGTGCCTGAGCTGTGCTGGCTGCTGCCTGAGCTGTGCTGGCTGCTGCCTGAGCTGTGCTGGCTGCTGCCTGAGCTGTGCTGTGGTGCCTGAGCTGTGCTGTGCTGCCTGAGCTGTGCTGGCCTGGGCTGTGCTGGCTGCTGGCTGCTCCCTGTGCCTCCTGCTGCCTTGGTGGCCTTTCAGCAGCACTCTGTGAGCAGAAGGACCTGCAGCAGGGCTGATCTGCAGCCAGCAGTGTGCTCTGTGGGTGTGGTGGGTCCCTGTACATCTCCTTCTGCACCCCAGACACATGTAGGATGATCTGGATGTGTTCCTGTGTGACCTGCCCTGGCCCTGCCCTGGCAGGGGGGTTGGGCTGGATGATCTGCAGAGCTCCCTCCCAACCCCTGCCCCCTCTGTGATCCCTTGATCCCACGTCTCCTCTGCAGGGGGCACAGCAGCACTTTCTGGTCATGCTCTGGGGCCAGGGACACCTATCATTGTGTTCTCCAAGGACCCAAGCTGGCTCCCATCTCCCGGCCCTGGCACACAACCTCCCCTGCTCCCAACCTCCACCCAAAGCCAGGCTCCTGCTGAGGATGCAGAGCTCCCAGGCCATGCTCAGCCTGCTGTGGAGGTGGATGTGGGGCGTGTGGCTGGCTCAAGGCTGGGGCAGCCCTGGCCAGGAGGTGATTATGGATGAGTGTCCCTTGTCACCTCTGCAGCAGGGCAGCTTAAATGGCTTCTGCAGCAGCTGTCAGCCTGAGCCTTCAGGGAGCCAGGCAGCTGCTCTGGAGGCAGCCCAGGAGGCTGGGAGAGAGTAACTGGGTAGTAAATCAGCAGCAGGCAGCTGGTCCTCCAGAGCTGCAGTTAAAAACCCATCAGACATCTGCAGCCTTAGCTCTGCTGAGGGTGGCCTTTGGAAAGGCTTCTCCTTGCCCTGTCTGCCTGCAGCTGCCACCTCCTGGCCGTGCTGCCAGGGCTGGTGCCAGGCCCAGAGTGGGCAGCTCCTCTCAGGCAAGCCCACAGAAGGGCCTTTAGCTTTGGTGCTGAGAGCTGGGCTGATGTGGGGAGTGGTGCACACCCCCTGTGCCCCCTCCTGACAGAGCCCCTGCCTGAGGGCTGAGCTGCTCTGCTCCTGCCCCACTGAGGCTCTGCCCACCTTGCTCTGGCCTCACTTGCTGCTTCCCTGCCTTCTAAAGAGCAAAACCTGATGGGGAAGGACTTTGGAGCAGTGGGGACAGGCCAAGGGGGGATGGTTTGGACTCAAAGATGGAAATTGAGAGTGGAGAGAAGGGAGAAATGTTTGGCAGTGAGGGGGGGGGGAGAGCCTGGCCCAGGCTGCCCAGAGAGGTGGGAGCTGCCCCATGGCTGGCAGCAGTGCAGGGCAGGTTGGTTGGGGCTGGGAGCAGCCTGCTCTGGTTGTTGGGAGTAGAGGAGTTTTAAAGGTCCCTTCCCACCCAAACCAATCTGGGATTCTATGATTCCACTCTGCAGAGGCATGAGAAGTGTGGCTCCATGCTCAGCACAGCTCCACACCTGGCAGTTGAGAGCTGCAGAGGCTTTGGTGGCAGCTGGGCTGCTGCCTGCAGTGCTTGGCTGGGGCAGGCAGGAGAGCAGAGCAGTGAGGAGCCCTGGGGGGTACAGCCCCAGGCCGTGCCCTGCCTGCAGCATGCTCACCTGGCATGGGTGCCTGACATCTGCAGAAGTGCTCCTTGTGGCATCCTGGCCCAGCATGGTGATCTGTGGGGATCCAGGCCCTGGCACTGCTCTGCCAGTGGCTGTGGGGCTGGGCAGGAGGTGCAGGAGGTGCTGTGAGCAACTCTGAGTCTGCAGAGGTGCCAGGGAGGGACTCTGCTGTGGGATCCAACCCAGCTGCTGAGCTGGCAAAATGGTGAGAATAAACCTCCTGGTGCTCCTCCTGCCTGCTCTTCTTCTTCTTTCCAGCCTGGCAGAAGGCAGGGTGGCAAACCCCCTGCCTTGTAATGCCCTTCTTAGCCAGAGCCCTCATGAGAGGTTAATGCTGCTGGGAACATGGTCTGAGAGAGCAGCCCTGAAGCCCTGCACCCAGAGCTGCTCCCTGCTGCTGGGACACCTCAGGAGCTGTCACTGCAGGGATGGAGGTCTGGCATCCTGAATGCCTGCACCCAGAGCTGTTCCTGAGTACAATCATAGACACCTGGAATGGTTTGGGTTGGAAGGGACCCTAAAGATCATCTAGCTCCAAGCCCCTGCCATGGGCAGGGACAGCTCCCAGCAGTTCAAGGCCTCATCCTGCCTGGCCTTCAACACCTCCAGGGAGGGCACAGCCACAGCCTCCCTGGGCAACCTGTGCCAGTGTCTCCTCACCCTCACTCCAAAGAATTTCTTCCTCCTCTCCACTCTCACTCTGCCCTCTCCCAGCTCCAAACCGTTGTCCCAGGGGCACTCCCAGCCCTTCTCCAAAGTCCCTCCCCAGCAATCCTGGAGCCCCTTCAGGTCCTGGAAGGCTGCTCTAAGGTCTCTAAAATGCTCCAACTTTGCTGTCTGGGTGCATTCCCCAGCCTCAAATTCCTTGCCCAGTTGCTTGAACCTCAATTTAAAAAGCCAGTGAGCAGGCAGGGCTGGGGTGGAGGCTGGGCTGTGGCTGTGTTCTCAGTGCTGTGCAGGGGCAGCAGTGTGAGCAGCTGGAGGCTGCCAGGTCCCATCCCAGGCTGGGATGTGGAGCACATATCCTGCTCTACCTCCAGCAGCAAGCACTTCCCCAGCTGCAGTGGCTTTGCTGGTGCCTGCTTTGTGTCCCTGCTGTGTGCCCATCCCACCTGGTCCTTCAGGGACAATGTTTTCAGGTCCCAGCCCTGTGGGCCCTGGGCAAGGTTGCTCTGCTGTGGTGAGGGCTGTTCTTGTGGTGGCTGTCCCCACACATGGTCCTGCCTGGCCCTACCTCCATGCCTGCTCCCAGACAGGGCACTGGGAAGGGGACAGTGACCAGCTGGGCTCTGTCAAACCCAGCACTGCGTGGGGAAGGCTCTGAAGGAACAGTGACAAGGGCTGGAAAATCCTGCAGGATGCAGGAAGCAGCAGAGCATTCCACAGTCCCCAGCAGGATGGGGCTGGAAGGGACCTCTGGAGCTCCCCCAGCCCAAGCCCTGCTCCAGCAGGGCACCCACAGCAGCTTGCCCAGGAGCACAATGCCCAGGGGGGGTTGGAAGCTCTCCACACAAGGACACTCCACAACCTCTCTGGCCAGCCTGCTCCAGCCCTCCAGCACCCTCACACCAAACAACTTTCTCCTCCTGCTCACATCCAACCTCCTGCCTGCCACTTTGTGCCCCTTGCCCCTTGTGCTGGCCCTGGGCACCACTGAGCAGAATCTGGCCCCAGCCTCTTGCCCCCTACCCACAGCTCCTTTAGCTCTTGCTGAGCATTGCTCAGCTGCCCTCTGGGGCTGCTCTTCTGCAGGCTCTCAGCCCCAGGGCTCTCAGCCTTTGCTGCTCACAGAGCTGCTCCAGGCCCCTCAGCAGCTCTGCAGCCTCCCCTGGACTCTCCCCAGCAGTTCTCTGTCCCTCTGGAACTGGGGAGCCCAGAACTGGACCCAGTGCTCCAGATGTGGCCTCCCTAGGGCAGAGCAGAGGGGGAAGCATCGCCGTCCCCGGGCTCCAGAAAAACTCAGGTTGTGAAACCTTCTGAAATGCAGCAAAGCCTCTGCTGGGTGGTGCCTGCAGCCCCTGGGGCTGGCTCTGCTCCCCCTGCAGTGTTCCCATCTCACCCTTCCTCCCTTTCTCCCGCCCCCTGCAGAAGCGTCAGATCCTGGTGACGCTGATCGAGGTTTGCCTGCCGCTGCTCTTCGCTGCCATCCTGATCGCTCTGCGGCACCGAGTGCACTCCATCAGCCACCCCAACAGCACCCTGTACCCCCCCCAGCCCGTGGATGACCTCCCAGCCTTCCTCTACCGCCGCCCCCCCAGCAACCCCTGGCAGCTGGCTTACGTCCCCTCCAACAGCAGCGCCGTCAGGAGCATCGCCCAGGCGGTGGAGAGGGCTTTGCCCATCAGCATCCGAGGTGAGCAGGGGCCAGGGCTCCACAGGAGCCAGTTCCAGCTCTTACAGAGTCATGGAACCATGGAGTTGGTTGGGTTGGGAAAGCCCTCCCAGAGAGTCCAGTCCGACATAGAATCAGTCAGGGTTGGAAGGGACCACAAGGATCATCCAGTTCCAACCCCCCTGCCGTGGGCAGGGACACCTCACACTGGAACATCAATCCAACCCCACCATGGACACCAAACCATTGCCCCAAGTGCCATAGCCACAGGGTTCTGGAACACCTCCAGGGATGGGGACTCCACCACCTCCCTGGGCAGCCTCTTCCAACCCCTGACCGCTCTTGCAGCAAAGAAGTTTTTCCTCATCTCCAGGTTCTGACTTTTTCCTTCTCTCTCAAGGCAAACTTTCAAACTTGGAGCAGCAAACTTTCAAAATGCTCCTGTGGGGCTTTGCAGGCAGAGTTGGAGTGGTCATTGCAGTGACAGGTGACAGAAATCCCACACAGAAATAAACATTTGGGACATGGACTGGGCACTGAGGAGGCCACACCTGAGTCTAGCCCCAGCCTCTTGCCCCCCACAGCTCCTTTAGCTCTTGCTGAGCATTGCTCAGCTGCCCTCTGGGGCTGCTCTTCTGCAGGCTCTCAGCCCCAGGGCTCTCAGCCTTTGCTCCTCACAGAGCTGCTCCAGGCCCCTCAGCAGCTCTGCAGCCTCCCCTGGACTCTCTCCAGCAGTTCTCTGTCTCTCCTGAACTGGGGAGCCCAGAACTGGACCAAATAAGTCCAGCTGTGGCCTGGCTATGGCGGAGGAGAGGGGGAGGAGAACCTCCCTTGCCCTGCTGTTTTTGGAGGTGGTTGGAGCCCATGATGAGCTGCCAAGCTGTGTGCCCACGTCTGCCTTCCTTCCCCTCTCTGCAGCTCAGGGCTTCGCCTCGCAGCAGGACTTTGAGGACTACGTCAGGACTGACAACCTCTCAGGCAGCGTGCTGGCTGCCATCGTCTTCAGGCACCACTTCCCCCACAGCACAGCCCCTCTGCCCCTCCAGGTGAGCAGGACAGGGGGCACAGAGGCACAGGGGGGCTGGGGACATCGGGATGGGAGAGGCAGCAGCCCCCTGCCCCGCACACCACAGGCTCGCAGGTTGTGTCAGTTGTAAGGGACCCCCCGAGGTCATCCTGCCCAACAGCCCTGCAGGCAGCAGGAAGAGAGGAGCAGATTCAGGTTGGATGTGAGGAGCAAGTTCTGCACCAGGAGGGTAGTGGAACGCTGGAACAGGTTGCCCAAGGAGGTGTTTGCAGCCCCATCCCTGGAGATATTCAAGGTGAGGCTGGACAGGGCTCTGGGCAACCTGATCTGGTGGAGGATGTCCCTGCTGAGTGCAGGGGGTTGGACTGGAGGAGCTTTGGAGGTCTCTTCCAACCTACAGAACCACAGAATGGTCAGGGTTGGAAGGGACCTCAAGGCTCAGCCAGTTCCAACCCCCCTGCCATGGCCAGGGACACCTCACACCACAGCAGGTTGCTCACAGCCACATCCAGCCTGGCTACAAAAACCTCCAGGGATGAGGCTTCCACCACCTCCCTGGGCAACCTGTGCCAGTCTCTCACCACCCTCAAGGGGAACAACTTCTTCCTAACCTCTAATCTACCTCTCCCCTCCTCTAGCTTTGATCCATTCCCCCAGTCCTATCCCTACCCCACACCTTTAAAAGTCCCTCCCCAGCTTTCAGATAGTGGAAGGCCACAAGAAGGTCTCCTTGGAGCCTTCTCATCTCCAGGCTGAACCACCCCAGACCATGTGGTGTGAACCTGGAGATCTGTGTGAACATAGAATCATAGAATCAGTCGACTAAGGTTGGAAGGGACCACAAGGATCACCCAGTTCCAACCCCCCTGCCCTGGGCAGGGACACCTCACACTGGATCAGGCTGGCCAGAGCCTCATCCAGCCTGGCCTTAAACACCTCCAGGGATGGGACCTCAGCCACCTCCCTGGACAACCCATTCCAGGCTCTCACCACTCTCCTGGGGAAGAACTTCTTCCTCATGTCCAGTCTGAATCTCCCCACTTCCATCTTTGTTCCATTCCCCCCAGTCCTGTCACTCCCTGAGATCCTAAAAAGTCCCTCCCCAGCTTTCTTGTAGCCCCCTGCAGATCCTGGAAGGCCACAAGAAGGTCTCCTGGGAGTCTTCTCCTCTCCAGACTGAACAACCCCAACTCTCAGTCTCTCCTCATAGGAGAGCAGCTCCAGCCCTCTGCTCATCCTCGTGGCCCTTCTCTGGACACCTTCCAGCATGTCCATAGCCCTCTTGTAACAGAGGCTCCAGAACTGGACCCAGAGCTCCAGGTGTGGTCTCAGCAGAGTGGAGCAGAGGGGCAGAATCCCCTCCCTGGCCCTGCTGGCCACACTTCTCCTGCTGCAGCCCAGGCTCTGCTTGGCTCTCTGGGCTGCAGGCTGCCCAGCACCACATCAAGTCTGACCTTGAATGACTGCAGGGATGGAGCCCCCACTCCTTCCCTGGGCATCCTGGCCCCCCCAGCCCCTCAGAGGCTGTGGCTTCTCCTTGCAGGTGGAGTATGAGCTGCGCTTCAAGTCCAGCCCCAGGAACGCGCCGCGGAGCGAGCAGACAGGGCTGAACCCCAACCTGGACCGGGACTGGCACACCAGCTACCTCTTCCCCCTCTTCCAGCTGCCTGGGCCCCGGGAGGCCAAGTATGCTGATGGGGGGACACCAGGTGAGGCCACCTGTCCTCTGCTGGGTGCTGCTGAAAGGCCAAAGATGGGAGGTGATGGCCTCTGCTGCAGGGTGGCTTGGTGGCAGAGTCACCAAGGATGGGTTTGGTTGGGAGAGACCTTTCGGATGAGGGAGTCCAAGCATCAACCCAGCACTGCCAGGTCACCACCAAACCATACCCTCAGCACCACATCTCCATGGCTTTGAAACCCTTCCATGGATGGGGACTCCACCACTGCCCTGGGCAGCCTGGGCCAGGCTTGGACAACACTTCTAGGGAAGGAATTGTTCTTCATGTCCAACCTAAACCTCCCCTGACACAACCTGAGGCTGTTCCCTCTTGTCTTGTCACTTGTTCCTTGGGAGAAGAGCCCAACCCCCATCTGGCTCATCATCAACCCAACCCCACCATGGACACCAAACCCTGGCCCCAAGTGCCATGGCCACAGGCTTCTTGAACCCCTCCAGGCATGGGGACTCCACCACCTCCCTGGGCAGCCTCTTCCAATCCCTGACCACTCCTGCAGCAAAGACATTTTTCCTCCTCTCCAACCTAACCTCCCCTGGCACAATTTCAGGCCACTGCCTCTCCTTCTATCCCCTGAGCCTAGGGAGCAGAGCCCAAGCCCCAGCTGGCTCCAGCCTCCTTTGAGGGAGCTGCAGAGAGCAATGAGGTCTCCCTCAGCCTCCTCTCCTCCAGGCTCAACACCCCCAGCTCCCTCAGCTGCTCCTCCCCAGCCCTCTTCTCCAGACCCTTCCCCAGCTTTGTTGCCCTTCTCTGGACCTGTTCCAGTTCCTCAATGTCCTTCTGGGAGTGAGGAGCCCAAAGCTGACCCCAGGATTCAAGGTGTTGCTTCACCAGTGCCAAGCACAGGGGAACAATCCCTGCCCTGCTCCTGCTGATGCAGGCCAAAAGGGATTCACTGAGCTTTCAAAGAATTAGTTTAATTTGAAGTAATTAAATGAATTCTTTTAAAGGAATGTTGTTGATTTTTTTTAATTAATTAATCCATTGAGTGCAGGGTGGTTTTTTTCCCTTTTTGCTATATATTTATTATTTATCCTATTTCAATCCATTTTTCACCCTGTGAACTTCCTGGCATCCACTGGCCTCTGGGTAGCTCCTCTGAGCAGGTTTGGAGGAGAATCAATTTTCCTTCCCTCAAGGTTTTAAGACCTCAATTAATTTTTTGCCCCCCCCCTTTTTTTTTTTTTTTTTTTTTAGGTTTTAATGGAAAAACTCTCTGAGGGCTGGAAGTGCTCAGTGTTTGTGGTGCTGCTGGGAAGCTGGAAGGCTAACCAGAGCCACTCTGTGGTTTGTCAGGAGATGCCAACCCAGCCAGCCAGCCAGAGGCAGTGGGCACAGGGCTGGCACTGCCCCAGGAGCTGCTTTTTGGGAGCTTCCTCTGTGGCTGCAAAGGGATAATCCCCTCAGGGGTTGGGTTTCTCCTTCTGCCACTCCATAAGGTGTTGATTGATGACCAGCAGTGTGCTCAGGAGCCAGCAGCAGCCTGGCCTGGCACAGCAATGGGGTGGCAGCAGGAGCAGGGCAGGGGTTGTCCTTTTGTGCCCAGCACTGGGGAGGGGCACACCTTGAGTCTTGGGTTCAGTTTTGGGCTCCTCACTCCAAGAAGGACATTGAGAGCCTGGAGCAGGTCCAGAGAAGGGCAACAAAGCTGGGGAAGGGTCTGGAGAAGAGGGCTGGGGAGGAGCAGCTGAGGGAGCTGGGACTAGATGACCTTTGGAGGTCCCTTCTGGCCCAGACCATTCTATGATTCTATGAGCTGGGGGTGTTCAGCCTGGAGAAGAGGAGGCTGAAGGAGACCTCATTGCTCATTGCTCTCTGAGAGGAGGCTGGAGCCAGCTGGGGCTTGGGCTCTTCTCCCTAGGCTCAGAGGCAATGGCCTGAAATTGTGCCAGGGGAGGGTTAGGTTGGAGAGGAAGAAAATTTTCTTTGCTGCAGGAGTGGTCAGGGACTGGAAGAGGCTGCCCAGGGAGGTGGTGGAGTCCCCATGCCTGGAGGTGTTTAAAAGCCTCCTGCTGAGGGAGGTGGTGCTGGGGGAGGTGGTTTGGTGGCAGTGGCTGAGCAGCAGTGCTGGGGCTGTGAGCTCTGGGTGAGAGGTTGGACTGGATGAGCTCCAAGGTCTCTTCCAACCTGAGCAGCTCTGTGTTTCTGTGACTCGACAGCAATGCCAAGGCCTGGGGGGCCAAGGAAGCAGGTGATCAGGTTTAGCTCAGGCAGTGTAAGTAGATCTGTGCCCAAGGGGATGGTGTCTGCTGGTCCAGAAGCTGTGCAGGGCAGGCTGACCAGGAGCTGGGGTCAGTTCCCTCAGCACCATGTTTGTTTAGCAGATTAGTTAATATAAACCAGGGCTCATGAGCTCAGGATCTGACTTCTTCCTTCCCTCTCAAGGCCGCTTGGAGCAGCAAACTTTCAAAATGCTCCTGTGGGGCTTTGCAGGCAGGGTTGGAGTGGACATTGCAGTGACAGGTGGCAGAAATCCCACACAGAAATACACAGGTGGGGCATGGACTGGGCACTTGGGAGGCCACACATCGAGTCCTGGGGTCAGAATTGGGCTCCTCACTCCAATGGCCACCACCATGGGCACCAAACCCTGGCCCCAAGTGCCATGGCCACAGGGTTCTGCAACACCTCCAGGCATGGGGACTCCACCACCTCCCTGGGCAGCCTCTTCCAGTCCCTGACCACTCTTGCAGCAAGAAAATTTTTCCTCCTCTCCAACCTAACTCTCCCCTGGCACAATTTCAGGCCATTGCCTCTCCTTCTATCCCCTGAGCCTAGGGAGCAGAGCCCAAGCCCCAGCTGGCTCCAGCCTCCTTTGAGGGAGCTGGAGAGAGCAATGAGGTCTCCCTCAGCCTCCTCCAGGCTCAACACCCCCAGCTCCCTCAGCTGCTCCTCCCCAGTCTTATTCTCCAGACCCTTCCCCAGCTCTGTTGTCCTTCTCTGGACCTGTTCCAGCTCCTCAATGTCCTTCTTGGAGTCAGGGACCCCAAGCTGAACCCAGTACTCAAGGTGTAACCTCAGCAGTGCCCAACCCATGGGCACAACCTCATTCTTCCCCTAACAACTTCTGCTGCTCTGCTCCCTGAGTGCCACATCCACTCCTTGCTTGAACAGTTCCAGGGATGGTGACCTCTCCCCACAGCCCAGCCCCGCTTCTGGGTCAGAGCAATCCCAAGCACTGATATAGGCTGGGCAGGGACTGGCTGGAGAGCAGCTCTGAAGAAAAGACCTTGGGGGTGCTGGGGGATGAGAAGCTCCCCAGGAGCCAGCAGTGAGCACTTGCATCCCAGAGAGCCAAGCAGAGCCTGGGCTGCAGCAAGAGAAGTGTGGCCAGCAGGGCCAGGGAGGGGATTCTCCCCCTCTGCTCCACTCTGCTGAGACCACACCTGGAGCTCTGGGTCCAGTTCTGGAGCCTCTGTTCCAGGAAGGATCTGGGGGTGCTGGAAGGTGTCCAGAGAAGGGCCACGAGGATGAGCAGAGGGCTGGAGCTGCTCTGCTGTGAGGACAGACTGAGAGAGTTGGGGTTGTGCAGTCTGGAGAGGAGAAGGCTCTGAGGAGACCTTCTTGTGGCCTTCCAGTATCTGCAGGGGGCTACAAGCAAGCTGGGGAGGGACTTTTTAGGGTGAGGGGTAGGGATAGGACTGGGGGGAATGGAGCAAAAGTAGAAGTGGGGAGATTCAGATTGGATGTGAGGAAGAAGTTCTTCCCCATGAGGGTAGTGAGAGACTGGCAGAGGTTGCCCAGGGAGGTGGTGGAAGCCTCATCCCTGGAGGTTTTTGCAGCCAGGCTGGATGTGGCTGTGAGCAACCTGCTGTGGTGTGAGGTGTCCCTGCCCATGGCAGGGGGGTGGAGTTGGCTGAGCCTTGAGCTCCCTTCCAGCCCTGCCAGTGCTGTGATTCCCCTGCCCTGTCTCCTTCCTTGGCACTCAGGCTACATCCGGGAGGGCTTCCTGGCGGTGCAGCAGGCTGTGGACAGAGCCATCATGCAGTACCACACCAATGGCAGCTCCAGGAGGCTGCTGGACACTGTCACCCTGCTGGTGCAGCGCTTCCCCTACCCTGCCTATGTCAATGACCTCTTCCTGCTGGCCATCCAGAACCAGCTGCCCCTCCTGCTCATGCTCAGCTTCACCTACACCTCCCTCAACATCGTCCGCGCCGTCGTGCACGAGAAGGAGAAGAAGCTGAAGGTGAGCTCAGGGGTGGGACAGCAGAGTGCTCCCTGCCCTCTGAGGCCTTTCCCAAGGGATGTTGCCTTTAGATTGGGAAGCAAATCCCACCCTCCCTGGGGTGTGGAGCCAGGCAGCAGGAGGTGGGGATGGCAGCAAACCCCAGGTGGGAATGTCGCTGATCCTGCCCCAAGGGTGAGGCTGAGCCCAGGCTGCTGCACCCAAGGGCTGGTGCTCCTCCTGGGCTGGCAGGTGGTGGGAAAGAGGGCAGCAGTGTGGGTTCAGGAGGTTTGTGGGTTCAGAAGTTCATCAGATGGGGAGCAGGATGTTTGTCATCTGCCTGTGGGAAGCTGAGGGTCTGAGCTGTGGCCTGGGGGCAGGTAGAGCTCTGCTCACGCCCTGGTGGCAGCAGCAGGGCTGAGTGTGCAGGGCTTGGGTCTTGGCTTGTCCTTATAAAGAGACCTCATTGTCCCATAAGGAGACCTTCTTGTGGCCTTCCAGTATCTGCAGGGGGCTACAAGAAAGCTGGGGAAGGACTTTTTAGGGTGTCAGGTAATGATAGGACCGGGGGGAATGGAGCAAAAGTAGAAGTGGGGAGATTCAGATTGGATGTTAGGAAGAAGTTGTTCCCCATGAGGGTGGTGAGAGACTGGCAGAGGTTACCCAGGGAGGTGGTGGAAGCCTCATCCCTGGAGGTTTTTGCAGCCAGGCTGGATGTGGCTGTGAGCAACCTGCTGTGGTGTGAGGTGTCCCTGCCCATGACAGGGGGGTTGGCACTGGCTGAGCCTTGAGGTCCCTTCCAACCCTGGCAGTTCTGTGATTCTATGATTGCCCTGCTGCTGGGTGGCCCTGGTGGCCCTGCTGCCCTCAGCTGCTGTGGTTTGGGGTTCAGCTCACTGGGGAGATGTTCTCCTGTGAGATGTTCTCCAGCACAGGGCTGCTTTGGTGGGACCTGGGCTTGCTGCCCTCCCTCACCACTGCTTCAGGGCAAAGCCACCTCCACCCTTACCCCTGACCAGGGCCTTCCCCTCAGCCCTGGCCATGCTTGGGAAGGGTGGTGACAGAGTGACCTCCTCACAGGAGTACATGCACATGATGGGCCTCAGCAACTGGCTGCACTGGAGTGCCTGGTTCCTGATGTTCTTCCTCCTCCTCCTGGTGTCTGTGTTTTTCGTCACCCTGCTCTTCTGTGTCAAGGTGAGCAGCGTTCTGCAGGCCAGCAGCTCTCAGCTGGCAAGGCACAGCAGTCACAAGGCCCTTCTGCCATGGGCTGGGCTCTCCTGGTGCCTCCTGCCTCCTCCAGCTGTGTAACAGAGGCTGCAGCTGGCCTTTTGCAGAGCTGAGTGGGCCACGCTGCTGCCCTCAGCTGCCCCTCAGGGCCAGGATCCCCTCCCCAGGAAGAGGGTGGGGGTGGGAGCCCCATGAGCAGTGCTGGGAAGCCCCAGACACTCCATGCACAGCAGGGCCACCCTGCTCCCTCAGCCGGGGCCTCATGCTCTGCTCTCCCCTTGTCCCCACACCTGGAGAAGCAAGAGATGGCCTCCTGGGTGCTGAGCAGGGTGTCTCCTGCCTCTCCAACACTGTGGCCACGCATGGGCAACCTCTAGAGTGGTCTAGGAAGGTCTGGGCATTGCCACTCATCTCTCAGCTTGACTCCAAGCCATGTGGTCAGGTGGAGGTCAGGTGAAGTTCCTGCAGCCATGGGCAGCTGCCAGGCCTGGGTGTAAGGAGGTTCTCTTGGCAGGTGAGCGAGCAGGGAGCGGTGCTCACCAACAGCGACCCCACGCTGGTCTTCACCTTCCTTGCCATCTTCTCCATCTCCTCCATCTCCTTCAACTTCATGGTCAGCACCTTCTTCTCCAGAGGTGAGTCCCTCCCTGCCTTGCTGACCCCTGGGGGATGGAGGAGGGTGTTAAGGCTTAGGTGCTGTGAAACCTTTGGTGAGTGTTGGTTGAGAGGCAGGTCTGGAGGTCCTTGATCTCATCCTGCTCAAAGCAGGGCCAGCTCCAGAGGTTGCCCAGGGCTCTGGGTTGGAGAAGTTGCTTCACCATGCAGAGTGGGCTGGAGGCTTTCTTCCCTGGTTTGGCTGCATGGGAAGGGACATGTGTGCAGCACTTCCCAAAGCAGACAAGCTCCTGCACTGGGGCCTTGGCTGTCTTGGCCTCAGGGTGGGATGGGCTGGGTAGGGTCCTGCAGCTGCCCACCATGGGTCTCTAGGACCAGCACTCCTCCTGCCTTGCCTTGGCACATGGGCATGGTCTTGTCCTGCTCCCCTGTGTCGATGCTTTGTGCAGAAGGCCTGGAGGAGAGAAGGCTCCAGGCAGACCTGAAGGGGCTCCAGGAGAGCTGGGGAGGGACTTTGGACAAGGGTTGGGAGTGCCAGGATGAGGGACAATGGCTTTGAGCTGGGAGAAGGGAGAGTGAGAGTGGAGAGGAGGAAGAAATTCACAGGATCACAGGATGTCAGGGTTTGGGAGTGGCAGTGAGGGAGGGGAGAGACTGGCACAGGTTGCCCAGGGAGGCTGTGGCTGCCTCCTCCCTGGAGGTGTTGAAGGCCAGGCTGGATGAGGCCCTGAGGAAGCTGTGCTGGTGGGAGGTGTCCCTGCCCATGGCAGGGGGTTGGAGCTGGATGACCTTTGGGATCCCTTCCAAGCTGGGTGGCATTCTGGTGGGACATGGCTGGTGGCATCCCTGTGTTGCTGATGTTTGCCCTCCTGTTTCTCTCTGTGCTGGCAGCAAATGTGGCAGCAGCTGCTGGTGGCTTCCTCTACTTTTTCTCCTACATCCCTTACTTCTTCATCTCTCCACGCTACGACCTGATGTCCCACAGCCAGAAGCTGGCCTCCTGCCTCATCTCCAATGTGGCCATGGCCATGGGGGCACAGCTGATAGGAATGTTTGAAGGCAAAGGTGAGCAAGCACCTCCTGTCCCTCAGGAGAGGAAGGCAGCTTCATTGCTGGTGGTTTGGGACTGCCTTGTGTGTGCCTGGTGGGAAGGGTGGAAAGAAGTCAGGGAGAAGCCCTTCCCTGCTCCTGATGAGAGCAAGAGGCTGGTTGATGGTGGCTCATGCAGCTCCTAGCAGCACCAGGGCTCTGCTCCTTCAACCTTGTGCAAAATGACTTCACCAGTGTAGCTGTCAAGCCAGCTCTGGTCTGAGGGGTGCCCAGCAGAGATGAAGAGTCCTTATCCCACTCTGCTCAGCACTGCTCAGGCCATCTCTGGAATACTGTGTTCAGCTTTGGTCCCTGCTGGACAAATAAAAGACATGGTCAGGCTGGAGAAAGTCCAGAGAAGGGCAACAAAGATGATCCAAGGACTGGGCAGCTGCCCTGTGAGGAAAGGCTGAGAGCTGGGTTTGGTCAGCCTGGATAAGAGAAGGCTCAGGGCAGATCCTCTTCCCATGATCCAGTGTTCAAAGTGTGGCTACAGAGAAGATGGAGACTCCCTTTTGACAAGGGAAGGATGAGGGGTGGTGGCAACAAGGCACTGCTGGGGGGATTCTGGTTAGACACAAGAGGACAATTTTCCACCCTGAGACCAATCAGCCACTGGAATAATGTCAGGGCAGTGGTGGAGTCCCCATTATGGGACACTGCTCAGCTGCAGCTGGACAGGTGCTGGGCCAGCTTGTCTAGACCATGCTTTGGCCAGCAAAGGTTGGTCCAGATGATCCTGGAGGTCCTTCCAACCTGGAATTATGTGATTCTGTGTGCTCCTCATCACCAAGCAGTGGATGGGGGGATGCCATCTAACACCCTTGGGGATCACAGATCACAGCATGGTAGAGGTTGGAAGGGACCTCTGAAGGTCATCCAGTCCAACCCCCCTGCCAGAGCAGGAGCACCCAGGGCAGCTCACGCAGGAACACAGCCAGGTGGGGCTTGAAAGTCTGCAGAGAAGGAGACTCCACAACCTCTCTGAGCAGCCTGCTCCAGGGCTCTGTCACCCTCACACCAAAGAAGTTTCTCCTTATGTTCAGGTTTGTCTCCAGTGTTCCTTGTCTGATTGCTGTGCACCACCCAAAAGAGCCTGGCCCCCCTCCCCTTGTCCCCCACCCCTCAGCTCTTGATAGACATTGATCAGATCCCTCTCAGCCTTCTCTTCTCCAGACTAAACAGCCCCAGGGCTCTCAGTCTCAGGGGAGATGCTCAAGTCCCCAAATCATCCTCATGGCCCTCCCTTGGACTCTCTCCAGCAGGTCTCTGTCTCTCTGGAACTGGGGAGCTCAAAACTGGACACAGTGTTCCAGGTGTGGTCTCAGCAGGGCAGAGCAGAGGGGGAGAAGAACCTCCCTGGCCCTGCTGGGATCCCTTTGCCCTTGGCCACCAGGGCTCTTTGCTGTCCCATGCAGGACTTGCTGCCCACCAGCACTCCAAGTTCTTTCTCCATGGAGCTGCTTTCCAGCAGGGCAGCCCCTGACCTGCCCTCTGTGTGTTGCAGGGACTGGCATCCAGTGGAGGGACCTGATGAAGCCTATCAGTGTGGATGACAACTTCACCCTGGCCCAGGTGCTGGGGATGCTGCTGCTGGACTCGGTGCTGTACGGGCTGGTGACGTGGTACGTGGAGGCTGTGTTCCCCGGGGAGTACGGAGTGCCTCAGCCCTGCTACTTCTTCCTGACGGTGAGCACTGCTGCCAGCCCCTGCCAGGGGCCCTGGGGCACCTGGGGAACAAGCCCAGCAGAGGTTGGGGACTGACCTGTTGAAGAGCAGTGAAGGGGAAAAGGACCTGGGGGTCCTGGTGGATGGGAGGATGTCTGTGAGCCAGCAATGTGCTCTGGTGGCCAGGAAGGCCAAAGGCAGCCTGGGGTGGATGAGAAGGGCTGTGGTGAGTAGGTCAGAGAGGTTCTCCTGCCCCTCTGCTCTGCCCTGCTGAGGCCACATCTGGAATAGTGTCCAGTTCTGGGCCCTTCAGGTCAGGAAGAACCTCAGGGAACTGCTTGAGAGAGTCCAGCACAGGGCCACAAAGATGCTGAAGGGAGTGGAAGATCTTCCTCAGGAGGAGAGCCTGAGGGAGCTGAGGGCTCTGTAGCTCTTCTGGAGGAGCCTGAGGGCTGCCCTCATTGCTGGTGATCAAGATGTGCAGGTTGAGTGCCCAGAGGCTGGAGCCAGGCTCTGCTGGGTGATGCCCAATGCCAGCGCAAGGAGCAGTGGTGGAAGCTGAGGCAGAGGAAGTTCCATGGAAACAGGAGGAAGAATTATTTCCCTGTGAGGATGACAGAGCCCTGGAACAGGCTGCCCAGGGGGGTTGTGGAGTCTCCTTCTCTGGAGATATTCCAAGCCCACCTGGATGTGTTCCTGTGTGCCCTGCCCTGGGTGCTCCTGCTCTGGCAGGGGGCTTGGACTGGATGATCTCTTGAGGTCCCTTCCAACCCCTGACATTCTGTGGTTCTGTGATTGCTTTGGGGGTGGTCTCACTTGTGTGCTACCTGTGCACCTCTGTCCCCAATGTACAAGGCTGGCAGCATCCTCCTGGGCTGAAGGAGATGTGCTCTGTTGTGCTTTTTTGTTCTTTGAACCACAAGGCTGTGCCTTCAGCCCTCCCCGGGTTACCTCCCCTCTGTGGTGCATTCATTAGGAATATTTTCAGGTGTCTGTAGCCCCAGGGGAAGGGCAGCACCAGCAAGCAGGGTGGCATTGCTGTGTGTTTTTGCTGGCCACCCCCAGACAGCAGCAGAGCCCAATGGAAAGAGCAGAATAAGGGGGGGGGTGACACTGGGACAGGCTGCCCTGGGAGGTGGTTGAGGCTCCATCCCTGGAGACATTCAAGGTCAGACTGGATGTGTCCCTGGACAGCCTGCTCTGGTTGGAGGTGTCCCTGCTGAGTGCAGGGAGGTTGGACAAGATGCCTTGGAGGCTCCCTTCCAACCCAATGTGGTTCTGAATCTGTGAATTTGGGACATTAACTTTTGCTGGACCTGATTTTTCTCCAGACCTTGGTTCCTTCAACCACCAACCCACTGGGACCATGCTGGGTATTGCTCCTGGAGATGAGTCCAGCAGCACATGGCCTGGTGTAACTTTGGAGACTCCCTAGAACAGGGAGGCTGTGGCTGCACCCTCCCTGGAGGTGTTCCAGGCCAGGCTGAATGAGGCCTTGCGCAACCTGGGCTGGTGGGAGGTGCCCCTGCCTATGGCAGGGGGTTGGCACAGGATGATCTTTAGAGTCCCTTCCAACCCAAACCCTTCTATGAATCTGTGGATCTGGCCTCCAAACTGAAGGGCTCTGAGGTGTGTCTGCTGCAGCTGCAGTTGTGAATGGAGCATGAAGGTCATCTGGGTTTGGCATCTTTGTGCCAAACCTTCTTGTTAGGTGTCTCAATACCCACATGAAGGCATTGGAGAGAAGCCCCAGGTGTGAGCAACCAGATCCAGTCACTTGAAATTCTCTGAGTGCTGCCTGCCCAGGGCTGGACCTGGGGGATCTGCACCCCCCAAGTGCTCCTGCCAGGAGCTGGGTGACAACTGTCACCCTCTCAGCTGAGCTGCCCTTGCTCTGCCAGATCAAATGCTTGGCAGCATCTTCAGCAGCTGGTCCCTGCAGCTCAGTTGGCTGCTGAGGGTTTGTTTAGCCATGGGGTTGATGTGTGCCTCATTATTTCATCAGGAGCTTCTGTCCTCTCCCCCTCTAAAATCCTTCTCCCAGCCTGGTTCCCTCTTGCAGCTATGCCACAGTGGTGGAAATGGAAGTCCAGCTGAAAGCCAAAAGCTGCAGCAGGACCCTGGGTTTGTGTCCAGGAGTTGCTGAATTGTTGTTTCCACCAGGATTTGAGGTCCCAAACTCCTATTTTCATCCTGCCCTGGGTATCATGTTGGGAGGGATGCTCCTACACAGGAGTGCTCACTGGAACAGGCTACCCAGGGAGGCTGTGGATGCCCTTTCCCTGGAGGTGTTGAAGTCCAGGCTGGATGAGGCCTTGAGCAAGCTGGGCTTGTGGGAGGTGTCCCTGCCCATGGCAGGGGGATGGAACTGAATGATCTTGAAGGTCCCTTCCAACACAAGCTATGATTCTGTAATTCCCAGAGAGCCAGGTTGTTGCAGAAGGTGGAACTGAGGCTCTTTCACTTCTCATGGAAGTCCTGAGGTTTTCCATGGGAATGGAGATGGGGACCTGGACAGGCTGCAGGGCTGGGCCCAAACCAACCTCAGGAGGTTCAACAAGACCAAGGGCAAGGTCCTGCAGCTGGGTCAGGGCAATCCCAAGCACTGATATAGGCTGGGCAGGGACTGGCTGGAGAGCAGCCCTGAAGAAAAGGCCTTGGGGGTGCTGGGGGAGGAGAAGCTCCCCAGGAGCCAGCAGTGAGCACTTGCAGCCCAGAGAGCCAAGCAGAGCCTGGGCTGCAGCAGGAAAAGTGTGGCCAGCAGGGCCAGGGAGGGGATTCTCCCCCTCTGCTCCACTCTGCTGAGACCACACCTGGAGCTCTGGGTCCAGTGCTGGAGCCTCTGTTCCAGGAAGGATCTGGAGGTGCTGGAAGGTGTCCAGAGAAGGGCCACGAGAATGAGCAGAGGGCTGGAGCTGCTCTGCTGTGAGGACAGACTGAGAGAGTTGGGGTTGTGCAGTCTGGGGAGGAGAAGGCTCTGAGGAGACCTTCTTGTGGCCTTCCAGGATCTGCAGGGGGCTACAAGCAAGCTGGGGAGGGACTTTTTAGGTTGTGGGGTAGGGATAGGACTGGGGGAATGGAGCAAAATTAGGAGTGGGGAGATTCAGATTGGATGTTAGGAAGAAGTTGTTCCCCAGGAGGGTGGTGAGAGACTGGCACAGGTTGCCCAGGGAGGTGGTGGAAGCCTCACCCCTGGAGGTTTTTGCAGCCAGGCTGGATGTGGCTGTGAGCAACCTGCTGTGGTGTGAGGTGTCCCTGCCCATGGCAGGGGGTTGGAACTGGCTGAGTCTTGAGCTCCCTTCCAACCCTGCCAGTTTTGTGGTTCTATGAAAACTGCAGGAGCCAATCCTGCTCTGAGGGAGAGGCTGAGGAAGGCAGCGGGGCAGGAGGAGCAGTTTCATCCTGTCTGACCTACCTGCCTGAATGCTGGCTGGCAATTCCCATGCCATGAAGAGTGATCTTGGAGATCCCTGGGAGGCATTTCAGTGGGAGGAGAGTGGACAAGGCTGGGGAGAAGAGGTGGCCTGGTGCTGAGTCTGAGATGCTCTCTTTCTGCCTGCTCCCCTCAGCCCTCGTACTGGTGCGGGCGCCCCAGGACTGTTGTGGGGAAAGAGAAGGAGGAGGAGGAGGACCCTGAGAAAGCTCTGAAGAGCCAATACATTGAGGAGGAACCTGCAGACCTGGTGTCAGGGATCAAAATCAAGCACCTTTCCAAGGTACAAACAGCCCAGCACAGCACAAACACATCAGAATGCTTTTTGGGGACCTGCCTTGCAGGCACTTTCCTTAGCATCTCCCTGCCCTCTGTGCCCTGGGCTGGGTGGGACGCCTGAGGCTCTTCTCCAGAGCTGGATGCATTTTGTGGTGGGCTGAAGCTTTGGGTACTTACAGCTGTGGTCACATCTGTATTGAACCTGTTGAGATGGAAGCTGAACCTGAATTAAACCCCAGCACCACTTGATCCCCACGGGATTCGACTGCCAGGTGAAGTGGAGGGGACAGTGGCTTGGGTGCAGCATCAGCTCATTCATGGCATCTCCACAGGTCTTCAAAGTGGGCAACAAGACAAAAGAGGCAGTCAAGGACCTGACAGTGAACATGTATGAAGGGCAGATCACTGTTCTGCTGGGACACAATGGTGCTGGGAAGACCACCACCCTGTCCATGCTTACAGGTAGAGGCCACATCCTGCTGTGGGGCTGGCATGTGGTGGGCAAGGGCTGATGGCTTGGCCTGCAAAGAGGAGCTGAACCCCACCTCTGAGCTTGGGGAAGGGGTTCGGTTCCTGCCTGCAGCACTTTGGGTTCACTGAGCTGTTGGCCAGGGGTGCCGGGGGAATGAGAGGCACATCACTGCCTGGGGAGATGGAGGGAGGGTGGAGGTCCCTTCTTGGCCCTGTGCAAGAGGATCAGCTGGTGGGACAAGTGACAGCAGTGTGTGAGCTGGAGAGCCCTCAGAAGAGAAAGAGCCCCACAGAGGATGACTCTGTGTGGGCTTTGTCACGAGTCAGAGAGGGCTTGCACCAAGGAGTGGCCTGTGCCAAGGAGTGGCCTTCATTCCTGAGCTGCTGAGCTGCTGAGCTGCAGGCAGCCTGCTCTGCCTGGAGGGCAGGGGGACCTTTGCTGCTTCTTTCTTCCCTCTTTGCCACTGTTCTGCTCCTGCCAGCTCAGGGTGCTCATGGGACCTTCCCTGCAAGTCTGCCCAGGCCTCTCTGGGACCTCTGCTAGACTGAGAGCCAGGCTAGAGCCAAGGTGAGAGCCAGGCTAGAACCAAGGTGAGAGCCAGGCTGAGAGCCAGGCTAAAGCTAAGGTGAGAGCAAGGCTAGAGCCAGGCTGAGAGCCAGGCTAGAGCCAAGGTGAGAGCAAGGCTGAGAGCCAGGCTAGAGCCAAGGTGAGAGCCAGGGTAGAGCCAGGCTGAGAGCCAGGCTAGAGCCAAGGTGAGAGCCAGGCTGATAGCCAGGCTAAAGGCAGGCTACACCCAAGGTGAGAGCAAGGCTAGCACCAGGGTGAGAACCAGGCTAGAGCTAAAATGAGAGCCAGGCTAGAACCAGGCTGAGAGCAAGGCTAGAGCCAAGGTGAGAGCCAGGCTAAAGCTAAGGTGAGAGCAAGGCTAGAGCCAGGCTAGAGCCAAGGTGAGAGCCAGGCTAGAACCAAGTTGAGAGCAAGGCTAGAACCAGACTGAGAGCCAGGCTGAGAGCCAGGCTAGAGCCAAGGTGAGAGCCAGGCTAAAGCTAAGGTGAGAGCCAGGCTAGAGCCAAGGTGAGAGCAAGGCTAGAGCCAAGGTGAGAGCAAGGCTAGAGCCAGGCTGAGAGCCAGGCTAGAGCCAAGGTGAGAGCAAGGCTAGAGCCAAGGTGAGAGCCAGGCTAAAGCTAAGGTGAGAGCCAGGCTAGAGCCAAGGTGAGAGCAAGGCTAGAGCCAGGCTGAGAGCCAGGCTAGAGCCAAGGTGAGAGCAAGGCTAGAGCCAGGCTAGAGCCAAGGTGAGAGCAAGGCTAGAGCCAGGCTAGAGCCAAGGTGAGAGCAAGGCTAGAGCCAGGCTAGAGCCAAGGTGAGAGCAATGCTAGAGCCAGGCTGAGATCCTCTCCTGTCCTGCCCATCCCATCAGCATTGCCAGGTCCATGTCCCCTTAGGGACGCCCAAGGCCACAGCTGCTGTGCCCCAGCTCCAGCTCTTGGCCAGGAGCTGGGGTGCGGTGGGGATGCTCAGCAGCCCCTCCCCCGGCTTGGCAGCAGCTGTCTGCCCCCCGGGGGCCCTGCTGGGTGACCCCCAGGCTGAGGTGGCTGCCCATGGCTGCCGGCAGGTCTGCACTCGCCCAGCAGCGGCCAGGCCTACATCAATGGCTACGAGATCTCGCGGGACATGGTCCTGATCCGCCGCAGCCTGGGGCTCTGCCCCCAGCACGACGTCCTCTTCGACAACATGACGGTGGAAGAGCATCTCCACTTCTATGCAGGGGTGAGCAGGGGGAGGGGAGGCACCCTGAGGTCACCTCTCTGGAAAGGGGTGGTGAGGTCCAGCTAGAGGAGGCCACAGCAGTGCTGGCAGGGTGGAAGCCCTCTGCAGTGAGGGCAGGCTGGGAGAGTTGGGGTTGTTCAGCCTGGATAGGAGAAGGCTCCAAGGAGACCTTTCAGTGATTCAAGAGCACAGTCAGTAAGCTGCAGGGGGACTCTTCGTCAGGGCCTGTTGGGACAGGCCAAGGGGGGGTGGTTTGAACACAAAGAGGGAGATTGAAAGTGGAGAGAAGGGAGAAATGTTTGGCAGTGAGGGTGGGGAGAGCCTGGCCCAGGCTGCCCAGAGAGCTGGGAGCTGCCCCATGGATGGCAGCAGTGCAGGGCAGGGGCTGGGAGCAACCTGCTCTGGTTGGGGATGTCCCTGCTGGCTGCAGGGGGTTGGAGTGGATGAGCTTTGAAGGTCTTTTCCAGCCCAGCCCAGTGTGGGATTCCCTGACCTGCTGACCAGGAGGTGGAATTCCACCTCCTGGGCAGCAGGAGCTCCCTGCTTGGCTGATGGAGGAGTGGAGGTGTCACATGCAGCAGGGCTTTGTGGAAAGCTCTCCCCCAGCTGTGGCAGCTCCTTCAGGGCTGGGCAGGAGCCCATCTCTGTGCTCCCCAACTTTGCTACCCGGGTTGGGAGGAGGGAGCGTGTTTGAGGTTCAGCAGGCAGTGGCTGCTGTTGGGAAGGATCTTTGGCAGACCTTGCAGGCAGGTTTTAACCCTCCCCTTTCCCTGGCTGGCAGCTGAAGGGGTACCCACCCTGCAAGTGCCCCGAGGAGATCAACCACATCCTGAGGATCCTGAACCTGGAGGACAAGCGCTGTGCCCAGAGCAAGGCCCTCTCGGGTGGCATGAAGCGGAAGCTCTCCATTGGCATCGCCCTCATAGGTGACTCCAAGGCAAGTGCCTGAGGGGCTTCACCTCCAACCGTCCTCCCTGGGGCCAGCACAGGTCCTTCTAGTGCCCCTGAGGCCCTTCCTCACCAGTGGTGAACCAGTGGGAGATGCAGGGGCACAGCATCAATTGTGCGCTGGGATGGGCCGAGGGGCAATGGATGGCAACCACAGCACAGGAGGTTCCAGCTCAACATGAGGAGGAACTTCTGCACTGTGAGGGTGGCAGAGCCCTGGAGCAGGCTGCCCAGAAAGGTTGTGGAGTCTCCTCTGGAGCCTTTCCAGCCCTGTCTGGATGTGTTCCTGTGTGACCTGTGCTGGATTCTGTGGTCCTGCTCTGGCAGGCGGGTTGGACTAGAAGATCTCCAGAGATCCCTTCCAACCTCTAGCATCCTGTGGCCCTGTGAAGGAGAGGCCAGGAGCCCCCCAACAGAAGGGGACAGCTCTGAGGGCAGTGCTGGGAGTGTGCAGTGCTGTGAGACTGCAGTGCTGTGGGGCTCGAGTGCTGTGAGGCTGCAGTGCTGTGGGGCTGCAGTGCTGTGGGGCTGCAGTGCTGTGGGGCTTCCTGGAAGCAGCTTCCTGGAAGCAGCTCCCCCTAGGCAAGAGGATCCCCTGCACGCTGTGTGGCCCAGGCTGCTCCTGGCCCCTGGGCCGTGTCCTCCTCTGTCCCCCTCCCGGCACGGTTTGAGCAGCGCCCCCCTGCGGCCCGCAGGTGGTGATGCTGGACGAGCCAACCTCGGGAATGGACCCAGCCTCCCGCAGGGCCACCTGGGACCTGCTGCAGCAGCAGCGGAGCCAGCGAACCATCCTGCTGACCACGCACTTCATGGACGAGGCAGACCTGCTGGGGGACCGCATCGCCATCATGGCCAAGGGCGAGCTGCAGTGCTGCGGCTCCGCACTCTTCCTCAAGCGCAAGTACGGTAAGGCAGCGGCCGGCTGGGCACCCCCCTGCCTCCTTCTGCCCTGGGGGCAGCACCAGGGGGGTGCAGGGAAGGGAAGGGGACCCCTTGCTGCTTGTCTTGGTCCTGGGTCATGTCCGTAGCCCAGGCAAAGCTGTGGATGCTCTGCGGTGCCTCAGTGTCCATCCCCCTGCTCCAGCACCCCAGAGTTGCCCAGTCTGGGCTGCCCCTGAACCCCCTGTGGTGCCTCAGTGTCCATCCCCCTGCTCCAGCACCCCAGAGTTGCCCAGTCTGGGCTGCCCCTGAACCCCCTGTGGTGCCTCAGTGTCCATCCCCCTGCTCCAGCACCCCAGAGTTGCCCAGTCTGGGCTGCCCCTGAACCCCCTGTGGTGCCTCAGTGTCCATCCCCCTGCTCCAGGCCCCCAGCGTTGCCCAGTCTGGGCTGCCCCTGACCCTCCTGTGGTGCCTCAGTGTCCATCCCTCTGCTCCAGCACCCCAGGGTTGCCCAGCCTGGGCTGCCCCTGACCCTCCTGTGGTGCCTCAGTGTCCATCCCTCTGCTCCAGCACCCCAGGGTTGCCCAGCCTGGGCTGCCCCTGACCCTCCTGTGGTGCCTCAGTGTCCATCCCTCTGCTCCAGCACCCCAGGGTTGCCCAGCCTGGGCTGCCCCTGACCCTGCTGTCCCTTCTGTTGTGCTGTGCCCAGGGGCAGGGTATCACATGGTGATGGTGAAGGAGCCCTACTGTAACCTGGGGGAGATCTCTCGCCTCATCTGTCACTACGTGCCCAATGCCACCATGGAGAGCAACGCTGGGGCAGAGCTGTCCTTCATCCTGCCCAAGGAGAGCACTCACAGGTAACAGCCTTCTCCCCTGCTGGCCCTCCTTGGGACCCCAGGTGGGTCCTCTCATGTGCTGTCCTCCTGGGCTTGTGTGGAAGTGAAGCTGCTCTCTGGGTCAGTGCTGGCCTTGGCAAATTGGATTTGGTTCTTCCACTCACTGCTGTCCTCCCCCTGTGCCTGCTGGCACATTAATCCCATGTCCCCATGCCCACCATGTCACCACCTGTGTAGCAGCTGCATGGGACAGCATTTATTGATCAGAGAATCCCAAGACTGAATTGATCAGAAGGCACTTTCCAAGCTAGGGTGGCCTTTAGTCTCCTATTTATCTGATCACAGAATGGTTTGGGTTGGAAGGGACCTTCCAAGCTCATCCAGTCCAACCTCCTGCAGCCAGCAGGGACATCCCCAACCAGAGCAGGTTGCTCCCAGCCCCAACCAACCTGCCCTGCACTGCTGCCAGCCATGGGGCAGCTCCCACCTCTCTGGGCAGCCTGGGCCAGGCTCTCCCCATCCTCACTGCCAAACATTTCTCCCTTCTCTCCACTTTCAATCTCCCTCTTTGATTTCAAACCGTCCTCCCTTGTCCCAACAAGGCCCTGCTCCAAAGTCTGTCCCCAGCTTTCTGATCAACCCTTTTAAGTCCTGAAAGGCCACCAGAAGCTGCTGACAGCTGTGGCGTGGAGAAGGTGGAAGGCAAAAGCTGCTGCTGGGGTGCTGAGCGCTGCAGGCAGCCTCAGAGCTGGCTGCCAGGGCTCAAAGCAGGTGCAGGGGCAATGCCTCCAGCCGTGAGTGCCCATCTCATGGGGGGCAGTGCCTCATGCCAAGCTTTCCCCTGCAGATTCGAGGCCCTGTTCACAGAGCTGGAGCAGAGGCGCGAGGAGCTGGGCATCGCCAGCTACGGGGCCTCCGTCACCACCATGGAGGAGGTCTTCCTCAGGTGGGCAGGAGGGAGGCTGGCCCTGCATCTGGGGACACCCAGTCCCGTGCTGTGACAGTGGTGTCCTGCACAGCTCTTGGGGCACGGGTTGGGTTTTGTCTCTAGGGGTTGGGTTTTGGCTCTTGGGGTTGGGTTTTGGCTCTTGGGGTTGAGTTTTGGCTCTAGGGGTTGGGTTTTGGTTCTTGGGGTTGGGTTTTGGTTCTTAGGGTTGGGTTTTGGTTCTTAGGGTTGGGTTTTGGTTCTTAGGGTTGGGTTTTAGCTCTTCGGGTTGAGTTTGGCTCTTGGGGTTTAGTTTTGGCTCTTGGGGTTGGGTTTTTGGCACTTGGGGTTGGGTTTCTGGCTTTTGGGTTTGGGTTTTGGCTCTCAGGTTTGAGTTTTGGTTATAGGGGTTGGGTTTTATCTTTTGGGTTTGGGTTTTGGCTCTAGAGTTTGTCTTCTCCAACTCAGAACAGCTTGATCCTGTCGGGGGCTGCATTTCAATCATAGAATTCAGTCCTGGAATGGCTTAGGTTGGAAGAGACATCAGAGTTCATCTTCTCCAACCCCCCTGCCATAGGCAGGGACACCTCCCACCAGCCCAGGCTGCTCAAGGCCTCATCCAGCCTGGCCTTCAACACCTCCAGGGAGAAGGCAGCCACAGCCTCCCTGGGCAGCCCCTTCCAGTATCTCCCCACCCTAGTACTGAAGAACTTCTTCCTCAGCTCCACTCTAACCCTGCTCTGCCTCAGCTCCAAACCATTCCCCCTTGGCCTGGCTCCAGACCCCCTCAGCAAAAGTCTCTCTGCAGCCTTCCTGCAGGATCCCTTCAGGTCCTGGCAGGCAGCTCTCAGGTCCCCCTGGAGCCTTCTCCTCTGCAGGCTGCACACCCCCAGCTCCCTCAGCCTGTGCTCACAGCAGAGCTGCTCCAGCCCTTGCAGCATCTTTGTGGCCTCCTCTGGCCTCACTCCACAGCTCTGTGTCCTTCTGCTGCTGGGGACAGCAGAGCTGGAGGCAGGATTGGAGGTGAGGTGTGAGCAGAGCAGAGCCAAGGGGCAGAATCCCCTCTCCTGCCCTCTGCCCACACTCCTCTGGCTGCAGCCCAGCACACAGCTGCCTGCTGGGCTGCAGGAGGGCACTGCTGGCTCCTGGGGAGCTGCTCAGCACCCAGCACCCCCAAGGCTCTTTCTTCAGGGCTGCTCTCAACCCACTCTGCACCCAGCCTGGATTCTTGCCTGGGGTTGGCCTGACCCAGATTCCTGTGTTTCATCACCTCCTTTCCCCCCTGCTGCAGGGTTGGGAAGCTGGTGGACTCCAGCATGGACATCCAGGCCATCCAGCTGCCTGCCCTGCAGTACCAGCACGAGAGACGCTCCAACGACTGGGCCATGGACGACTCCAGCAGCCTGAGTGGCATGACAGACCTGACAGATGACAGTGGGGCTCTCATCACAGAGGACTGCTCCAGCATCAAGCTCAACACTGGGGTTGGTGCTGGGGGAGGGCATGGCTGCAGTGGGAGCAGGGAGAGGACCTCTGCAGGAGCCTTTCGGGGCAGGGCTAGCAGCTGGAGTCTCCCCTATGGTGGCTCCTGTTGATTTGGAAGGTCACATTGGAAGCCACATCTTCAGGGCTGGTTGTTTTTAGGGTTGGTCATTGCCACCCTCTTCATGTTAGACCTTGAGGTCTACAGAGGTGCTCTGGAAGGTGTCCCAGATGATCTAAAGGGGTTTGCAGCTCATGGTGCTTCGCTTGGGATTTCCAGCAGGGAGATGAGCAAAGTCACCTTCCTTCCACAGCCCTGGCAGCCCTTCATGGCCTGCTGCCTGCACCCCTGGGATGCATTTCCTCTGCTTCCCAAGGACATGGCACCAAGGCAGGAGGAGGGAAGGTTGGTTCTGGGCTCCAAAAGACAAGCAGGTGCTTGCAGAGCCGGGCTGGGGGCTGCTGGGAGCTGCTGGGTGTCTCACCCCCTGATGCTGGCAGGCAGCCCAGCTGCAGCAATCCTCTTTGTGAACCTCAAATGCTGGGAGCTGGAGGAAGGTAAAGGTCATGGCTGAAGCTGCTTTTAACACCTGAGATCCCACAGTGACTGCACCCCATTGGGAAGCTGTGGAGTGGAGATGGGTCATTTTGCTGGGCTGGCTTTCTGGTGGCCTTTCAGTGCTTCAAGGAGCTGAGCAGAAAGCTGGGGACAGACTTTTTCTCAGGGCCTGTTGAGAGAGGCCAAGGGGGGATAGTTTGAACTGAAAGAGATTGAGAGTGGAGAGAAAGGAGAAGTGTTTGGCAGTGAGGGTGGGGAGAGCCTGGCCCAGGCTGCCCAGAGAGGTGGGAGCTGCCCCATGGCTGGCAGCAGTGCAGGTCAGGTTGGCTGGGGCTGTGAGCAGCCTGCTCTGGTTGGGGATGTCCCTGCTGGCTGCAGGAGGTTGGACTGGATGAGTTTTGAAGGTCCTTTCCAGCCCAGCCCAGTGTGGGATTCCCTGACCTGCTGCCCTGGAGCTGCTGCCCTGCTCATCCCCTCGCAGGCTCTGCTGTGGGTTTGCTGCTGCACACAGCACAGGGAGGTGGTTTGGGGGCTGTTGCTCCCCACCAGCTGCGTGGGGTGGTGTGGCTGGTGGGGCTGCCTGCAGCTGGCATGGCTGGCACTGACCTGACTTCTCCCCTGCCAGTTCTACCTGTGCTGCCAGCAGTTCTACGCCATGTTCATGAAGAGAGCCATGTACAGCTGGCGCAATTGGAAGATGGTGGCAGCTCAGTTCTTCGTGCCTCTGATCTTCACTGCCTTTGCCCTCATTGTGGCCAAGACCTTCCCAGGGCCCAGGGACTCCTGCCAGCTGAGGCTGAGCCTGGAGCCCTACGGGCAGACCGTTGTGCCTTTCTCCATCTCGGCCTCCTCGGGGCTGGCGCAGAGGCTGGCGGAGCAGTACGAGGAGCTGCTGGGTGCCCAGCGCCAGTCGCCGCTGGAGGTGCTGGGTGAGGCTTCACAGGAGCACCTGGGCAGCAGGCCATGCCTGCTGGGCTTTGCAGGAGCCAAGGGCTGCTTTTGCCGGGGCCCTTGCTGTGGGTGGCTCAGGTGCCAGCTGCAGTGTACCCGACACGCCCCTTTGTGTGCCCTCCTGCACAGGAGGCTCCCGCAGTTCCCAGGATCACAGCATGGCCCTCAGAGCTGTCCCCCTTTGTGGGGATGCTCCTGCTCCCTCCTTCACAGGCTCACAGGATGTTAGGGGTTGGAGGGGACCTCAGGTGCTCCTTGTGGCATCCTGGCCCAGCATGGTGATCTGTGGTGATCCAGGCCCTGGCACTGCTGTGCCAGTGGCTGTGGGGCCAGGCAGGAGGTGCTGTAAGCAACACTGAGTCTGCAGAGATGCAAGGGAGGGACTCTGCTGTGGGATCCAACCCAGCTGCTGACCTCCAGAGATCACCAAGTCCAACCCCCCTGCCAGAGCAGGACCACAGACTCCAGCACAGGACACAGGAACACAACCAGACAGGGCTGGGAAGGCTCCAGAGAAGGAGACTCCACAACCTCTCTGGGCAGCCTGCCCCAGGGCTCTGTGACCCTCACAGTGCAGAAGTTCCTCCTCATGTTGAGGTGGAACCTCCTGTGCTGGAGTTTCCTGTGCCCCTTGTCCTATCCCAGTTGGCAGGAGAGAACAGAGAGTCTCCAAGCAGAGCTGAGTTCTCCATAACCATGGTGGGGGCTGGCTGGAGCCAGCAGGGCTGGGGGCCACTGGGAGTCCTTTGCAGTTGGGTGGCTGTGTGGGTGTGGTGTGCTGGGACCTGCTGCCAGCAGCAGTGGTGTTTGGCAGGTGGGCTGGAGGAGTTCCTCATCTCCAGAGCGTCCGAGGAAGGAGGAGCCTTCAACGAGCACTGCATCGCCGCCGCCGCCTTCCGGGGCGACGCCAACCGCACCCTGGTCACTGCCCTCTTCAACAACCAGGCCTACCACTCCCCTGCCACGGCCCTCATGCTGGCTGACAACGCTCTCCTCAGGGCACTGGTGGGCCCCAACGCCTCCATCACAGTCACCAACTACCCCCAGCCTCGCAACATCACCGAGAAGGCCAAGGACCAGCTGATGGAGTAGGTCTGGCGGTGCCGCGCTCACCCTCCTGTCCTCCTGCCTGTCTGTCCTCCTGCCTGTCTGTCCTCCAGCCTGTCTTCCTGCCTGCCCTCCTGCCTGCCTGCCCTCCTGCCTGACCTCCTGCCTTCCTGTCCTCCTGCCTGTCCTCCTGCCTGTCCTGCCTGTCCTCCTGTCCTCCTGCCTGCCTGCCCTCCTGCCCACCTGCCCTCCTGCCTGCCTGTCTGTCCTCCTGCCTTCCTGCCTGCCCTCCTGCCTGCCTGTCCTCCTGCCTTCCTGCCTGCCTGCCCTGGCTGCAGATGGGCTTGGTGCTGTCACTGGTGTGAGAAGCCAGGCTGCAGCTTCTCAGTTCCAAATTTGGCTGTGATTGTGCTCATAAGATCAGGAGAGCAAAGATGTGCAGAAGGCTTTCCTGCCCCAGCCTGGCAGCCCCCATGCCCATGTCTCAGTGGTTGTGTGTTCCCCTCAGGATGCTAGTTGGGGTTGGTTTTCTACAGGAGCTCAGAGCAGAAGGGAAACAGTCAGAGAAACAGTCATCGAATCATGGAATGGCTTGGGCCAGAAGGGACCTTAAAGATTGGAAGAGACCTTAAAGGTTAGAAGGGACCTTAAAGCTTGGAAGGGTCCTTAAAGCTTGGAAGGGACCTTAAAGGTTAGAAGGGACCTTAAAGCTTGGAAGGGACCTTAAAGCTTGGAAGGGACCTTAAAGGTTAGAAGGGACCTTAAAAGTTGGAAGGGACCTTAAAGCTTGGAAGGGACCTTAAAAGTTGGAAGGGACCTTAAAGCTTGGAAGGGACCTTAAAAGTTGGAAGGGTCCTTAAAGCTTGGAAGGGACCTTAAAGGTTAGAAGGGACCTTAAAGCTTGGAAGGGACCTTAAAGCTTGGAAGGGACCTTAAAGGTTAGAAGGGACCTTAAAAGGTTGGAAGGGACCTTAAAGGTTAGAAGGGACCTTAAAAGGTTGGAAGAGACCTTAAAGCTTGGAAGGGACCTTAAAGCTTGGAAGGGTCCTTAAAGCTTGGAAGGGACCTTAAAGGTTAGAAGGGACCTTAAAAGGTTGGAAGGGACCTTTAAAGATTGGAAGGGACCTTAAAGATTGGAAGGGACCTTAAAAGGTTGGAAGGGACCTAAAAAGGTGGGAAGGGACCTTAAAGCTTGGAAGGGACCTTAAAGCTTGGAAGGGACCTTAAACATCATCCAGCTCTAGCCCCCTGCCATGGGCAGGGACACCTCCCACCAGCCCAGGCTGCTCAAGGCTTCATCCAGCCTGGCCTTCAACACCTCCAGGGAGGAAACATCCACAGCCTCCCTGGGCAACCTGTACCAGTGTCTCCCCACCCTCACTCCAAACATTTTCTTCCTCCTCTCCACTCTCAGTCTCCCCTCTCCCAGCTCAAAGCCATTGTCCCTCATCCTGGCACTCCCAGCGCTTTCTCAAAGTCCCTCCCCAGCTCTCCTGGAGCCCCTTCAGGTCCTGGAAGGCTGCCCTAAGGTCTCTAAAATGCTCCAGCTTTGCTGTCTGGGTGCATTCCCCAGCCTAAAATTCAACCAGCCCAGGTAGCTCAAAGCCTCATCCAGCTTGTCCTTGAACACTTCCAGGGAGGGGGCATCCATAACCTGTTCCAGTGCCTCCCCACCCTCACAGTATATCAGAGGTTGGAAGGGACCTCCAGAGATCATCAGGTCCAACCCCCTGCCAGAGCAGGATCACTTAGGGTAGTCTGCACAGGAATGCATCCAGGTGGGTAGGGAAAGTCTCCAGAGAAGGAGACTCCACAACCCCCCTGGGGACCCTGTTCCAGTGCTCCATCACCCACTGTAAAGAAGTTTCTCCTCATGTTGAGGAAAGTATTACTTCCCCATCTCCAGTGCCAAAGGCAAGGAGGAGGTCTGAGGGGTGCTGGGTGTGGGGTGTGTGGGAAAAACCCACGGTACAGAGTTGCTTCTGCCTGCTGGCTTGCTGGGTGAAGCGTGGTGTGGGTGTGCTGTCCCCACCTAGCCTGAGGGTTGTTTTGGTGAGCTGTCCCTGTGCTGAGCTGTCCCTGTGCTGTCCCCACAGAAGCCAAACTGGCTTTGCCATTGCCATCAACCTGCTCTATGGCATGGCCTCACTGGCCAGCACCTTTGCCCTGCTGCTGGTCAGCGAGAGAGCCATCAAAGCCAAGCACGTCCAGTTCGTCAGTGGGGTCTACGTGGTCAACTTCTGGCTCTCTGCCCTGCTCTGGGACATCATCAACTTCCTCATCCCTTGTGCTCTCATGCTGGTGAGTCACCCCTGCCACCCTGATACCCTCCTTCGGGTGGGAGCTGCGGGTGCTGCTGCTCTGTGTGGCTGCAGGGAACGTGGTGAGGCTGCTGGCACTGCCTCAGAAAGGACCAGCAGGAGAGCTGTCCCTTGGTCATGCTGGGAGCTGGGCCGTGGCAGCTGACTGCAGCCTCTGGCACCTGAACACTTGGGTGGGCACTAGAAAGTCTCAAAACCATGGGAGGGTGGAGAGGAGTTCCCCAAATCTGCCTTTTTGCATCCCAGTTTGTAGGAAGGGATCTCTTAGGGACGGTCCTGGGCTGCTGGTAGGAGCCATCTGTGAGGGGTTAGTTGGGAGAGTGCTGTGCTGGGCCATGGGGACAAGCAGCCACAGCTTCACAGGATGTTAGGGGTTGAAAGGAACCTCAGGTGATCATCCAGTCCGACCCCCTACCAGAGCATGACCATAGAATCCAGCACATGTCACATAGGAACACATCCAGACAGGGCTGGAACGTCTCCAGAGACTCCACAACCTCTCTGGGGACTCTACAACCTCTCTGAGCCATAGCTTTTGGTCAAGGCAATCCTGTGTTCTCCTCACACTGCTGTGCCCCAGGTGATATTCCAAGCCTTTGACGTCCAAGCCTTCACCCAAGACAGCCACCTCGTTGATGTGATGCTGATCTTCCTCCTCTATGGCTGGGCCATCATCCCCCTCATGTACCTTCTCAGCTTCTTCTTCTCCGTGGCAGCCACAGCCTACACTCGCCTGACCATCTTCAACATCCTCTCAGGCACTGCCACCTTCCTCGCCGTCACCATCATGAGCATCCCAGGTGGGTCACTGCCCTCTGTGCCTGCCCAGCACTGCACTCTGCCAGCACCAGCAAGATCCAACCCCCAAGGGGACTCTTTCACCCCAGGGCTGTCCCTACACTGACAAAGTTGATGCCATCCTCTCTTACCCAACATCTTATGAGGATGAGCAGAGGGCTGGAGCTGCTCTGCTATGAGGACAGAGAGTTGGGGTTGTTCAGTCTAGAGAGGACAAAGCTCTGAGGAGACCTAATTGTGGCCTAATTGTGGAGAGCAGCCCTGAAGAAAAGGCCTTGGGGGTGCTGGGGGAGGAGAAGCTCCCCAGGAGCCAGCAGTGAGCACCTGCAGCCCAGAGAGCCAAGCAGAGCCTGGGCTGCAGCAGGAGAAGTGTGGCCAGCAGGGCCAGGGAGGGGATTCTGCCCCTCTGCTCCACTCTGCTGAGACCACACCTGGAGCTCTGGGTCCAGTTCTGGAGCTTCTGTTCCAGGAGGATCTGGAGGTGCTGGAAGGTGTCCAGAGAAGGGCCACGAGGATGAGCAGAGGGCTGGAGCTGCTCTGCTCTGGAGACAGACTGAGAGAGTTGGGGTTGTGCAGTCTGGGGAGGAGAAGGCTCTGAGGAGACCTTCTTGTGGCCTTCCAGGATCTGCAGGGGGCTCCAAAAAAGCTGGGGAGGGACTTTTTAGGTTGTGGGGTAGGGATAGGACTGGGGGGAATGGAGCAAAACGAGAAGTGGGGAGATTCAGATTGGCTGTCAGGAAGAAGTTTTTCCCCAGGAGGGTGGTGAGAGACTGGCACAGGTTGCCCAGGGAGGTGGTGGAAGCCTCATCCCTGGAGGTTTTTGTAGCCAGGCTGGATGTGTCTGTGAGCAACCTGCTGTGGTGTGAGGTGTCCCTGCCCATGGCAGGGGGGTTGGCACTGGATGCTCCTTAAGGTCCCTTCCAGCTCTAACAATTCTGTGATTCCATGATCAAACATGGCAGCTTTGTTGGGTTTCCTCCTGAAGCTGGAAGTGTCAGGGTCTTGCTCTAAACACAGCTAAATCCAATCTGCTAATCCTCCTCTCCTCTTTCAGAGCTGGGCTTGGTGGACCTCTCCAAAACCTTGGATAAAGTCTTTCTTGTCTTACCCAATTACTGCCTGGGCCAATGCATCAGTGACTTCTACCAGAACTATGAATTCATTCAGTTCTGTACTTCCTCCGTTGAAGCCATCTTCATCTGCAAGGCATTCAGTGAGTCCCTGTGCTGGTCCTCACCTACTCATCCTGCCCATCCCACCACAGCCACACTGGGTAGTCCCTCTGGGGTGGGTGGTGGAACTGGGCAGTATCCTGAGGCCTTTTTCCCAGCCTGAGCAGTAGCTCCTGGTACCATTTTAAAGCAAAATTATGCTGTGTTTGACACTGCTGAGTGATACAGTTAAGGAGTCTTTTCCTGACTGGAGGATGTGGAGGAATGAGGATCTGGATGACCTGGAGGAAGATGTGGGCCAGGGTTTCATAGACAAGTTAAGAAATCCCAGTGGCAACAGGGATACCATCTCCACTTGGCATCTTCTGCCAGATCTCTTCCAGAGCTGAATCCTCCAGTGGGAAGTGTTGGCAAGAGCTTGTGGGCAGGGAGCCATTGTGGGCTGGAGATGAGCCTGGCAAAGCTGGCAGGGAGCCAATGTGGGCTGGAGATGAGCCTGGCAAAGCTGGCAGGGAGCCAGTGTGGGCTGGAGATGAGCCTGGCAAAGCTGGCAGGGAGCCAATGTGGGCTGGAGATGAGCCTGGCAAAGCTGGCAGGAAGCCAGTGTGGGCTGGAGATGAGCCTGGCAAAGCTGGCAGGGAGCCAAAGTGGGCTGGAGATGAGCCTGGCAAAGCTGGCAGGGAGTCAGCATGAGCTGGAGATGAGCCTGGCAAAGCTGGCAGGGAGCCAGTGTGGGCTGGAGATGAGCCTGGCAAAGCTGGCAGGGAGCAGTGGGCTGGAGGTGAGCCTGGCAAGCTGGCAGGGAGTAGCTGAGCTGGAGATGAGCCTGGCAAGTGGCAGGGAGCCTGTGGGCTGGATGACTGGCAAGTGCAGGGCAGTGTGGCGGAGTGAGCCTGGCAAAGCTGGCAGGGAGTCAGCATGAGCTGGAGATGAGCTGGCAAAGCTGGCAGGAGCATGGGGCTGGAGTGAGCCTGGCAAAGCTGGCAGGGAGCCAGTGTGGGGAGGCCTGGCAAGGCAGGAGCAGTGGGCTGGAGAGCCTGGCAAGCTGGCAGGGAGCCAGTGTGGGCTGGAGGTGAGCCTGGCAAAGCTGGCAGGGAGTCAGCATGAGCTGGAGATGAGCCTGGCAAAGCTGGCAGGGAGCCAATGTGGGCTGGAGATGAGCCTGGCAAAGCTGGCAGGGAGCCAGTGTGGGCTGGAGGTGAGCCTGGCAAAGCTGGCAGGGAGTCAGCATGAGCTGGAGATGAGTCTGGCAAAGCTGGCAGGGAGTCAGTGTGGGCTGGAGATGAGCCTGGCAAAGCTGGCAGGGAGCCAGTGTGGGCTGGAGGTGAGCCTGGCAAAGCTGGCAGGGAGTCAGTGTGGGCTGGAGATGAGCCTGGCAAAGCTGGCAGGGAGCCAGTGTGGGCTGGAGATGAGCCTGGCAAAGCTGGCAGGGAGCCAGTGTGGGCTGGAGGTGAGCCTGGCAAAGCTGGCAGGGAGTCAGCATGAGCTGGAGATGAGCCTGGCAAAGCTGGCAGGGAGTCAGTGTGGGCTGGAGGTGAGCCTGGCAAAGCTGGCAGGGAGCCAATGTGGGCTGGAGATGAGCCTGGCAAAGCTGGCAGGGAGCCAGTGTGGGCTGGAGATGAGCCTGGCAAAGCTTTGGGCTCACAGCTTCCTCTGGAGCTTCCTCTGGAGCTCAAAGTGTGGATCCATCCAAGCCTTGATGTGTTCCCCTCCCTGCTCAGATATCAGTTACCAGATGAATTACTTCTCCTGGGAGACGCCTGGCATCGGACGCTACCTGACCTCCCTGAGCATCCAGGGTTTCTCCTTCCTCTTTCTCCTTTTCCTCATCGAGACAAACCTCCTCTGGAGGCTGAGAACTTTGGTCTGTGGCATCTGCAGGCGGCGGAAATGGGTGAGCTGAAGCATGTGGGAGAGAGAGTAAGGTGCCCTGCAAACCTGGGAGGCCCTGTGGGCTGCAGACAGGCCCTCAGCTCCTCAGGAAGGAGGGAGGCAGCTACCTGGAGCAGGTAGCCTGGGAGACCCCAACCCTGTTGATGTTACTACTGCTGCCTCCAATAATGCTTTGAAGCTTCCAGCAGGATTTACAACCAAATTTGGATACTTTGCACATGATTCAGATTCCAGAGAAGTTTGACTCTTTGGCAGCTAAAAGGTCTTGTGTGCAGTTTTTGGATGGCCCTGCTCTAGATTCTATTGTCCTGCTCAGGCAGAGGGGGGTTGGACTCGATGATCTTTGGGGGTCCCTTCCAACCCCTAGCATCCTGTGACCTGTGATCCTGTGAAATGTTTTGCTGGCAAATTTGGCAAGGTGGCCTTTCATCAGCATCAGAGGCTCTGGTAAGAGCTAGTCCTGCCCATGCACAGCATGGGGGAGTGAGTTTTGCTAGCAAGGAGATAAGAGAAGGGCATAGGTCCCAGTCCTGGTTCAGTGCACCCACATCAGCTCCATGCCATCTGCGCTCCAGACAGGGCTGCAGTTGAGCATATGGAGCGGCAAAGGCTTGTCCCCAGAGGTGGCTGATCAAAGGGATGGATCCTGCCCAGGCTGGGAGCACTGGAGGAAGTCATCTGTGCCACAGCAGCGAGGTGGCAGAGTGCTGTTTGTGCCCTGTGTTTAGGTGGCACTGCTGAACAGGGTGTCTGTGCTGCCAGAGGACCGGGACGTGGCAGACGAGAGGAAGAAGGTTTTGGAGTCCCCACCAGAGCTCCTGTCATCTCTCAGCAGCCCTCTGGTCATCAAGGAGCTCACCAAGGTGAGGAGGGCATGGCCCATCCTGAGCATCCTGCTGCCAGCTCAGCTGTGGTCCCCATGGGGCTGCAAAGCCGCCTGGTGCCTTTGGGTGGTGACCAGCGTGGTTTGTGTGTTGGTCTGCACCAGGTGTACGACAGCAGGGAGTCCCTGCTGGCAGTGGACAGGATCTCCTTGGCAGTGAGCAAAGGGGAATGCTTTGGCCTTCTTGGCTTCAATGGAGCAGGCAAGACCACCACCTTCAAGATGCTGACTGGTGACGAGAGCATCACCTCGGGGGATGCCTTTGTGGACGGCCACAGCATTCTGGCCAACATCAAGAAGGTACCAAGGGCTGCAGGGGCAGAAGGTGCTGGTACAAATACCTCTGTGTCCAGCTGGCCTGGGGCACCCTGAAAGTGCCTCTGAGGAGGACATAGTTGCAGTTGCCAGGGCTGGAGGTGGTATTTCAGGGATGTTTGGTCCTTGGGTGGCACAGCTCTCTGGATACATGGAAGCGGTCCCCTCTCCAGTGGGATGAGAGATGTGAAAGAGATGGAAGCCAACCCTTGAGAGGGTGGCAAAGTCTTCATCCAAGGGCTTAGCTCCATAGCTGGAAACATGAAAGCTGAGTCAGTGAGTTGGGATTGTTCAGTCTGGGGAGGAGAAGGCTCCCAGGAGACCTTCTTGTGGCCTTCCAGTATCTGCAGGGGGCTACAAGAAAGCTGAGGAGGGACTTTTTAGGGTGTGGGGTAGGGATAGGACTGGGGGGAATGGATCCAAGCTAGAGGAGGGCAGATTTAGAGTAGACATCAGAAAGAAGTTGTTCCCCATGAGGGTGGTGAGAGACTGGCAGAAGTTGCCCAGGGAGGTGGTGGAAGCCTCATCCCTGGAGGTTTTTGCAGCCAGGCTGGATGTGGCTGTGAGCAACCTGCTGTAGTGTGAGGTGTCCCTGGCCATGGCAGGGGGCTTGGAACTGGATGCTCCTTGAGGTCCCTTCCAACCCTGACCGTTCTGTGATCCAGCCCTGCGGAGGTGCAGCCAAACCCCCGCGGGCTGCAAAGCAGCTGCTGGCCTGGCCAGGCGTGCAGAGCGCTGCCTGCGGTCTGATGCCTGTGGGGCAGCTGATGCCTGTGGGGTTGCTGATGGCCTAGGAGTTGCTGATGCTCTTGGGTAGCTGATGCCTGTGGGGCTGCTGATGCCTGTGGTGCTGCTGATGCCCATGGTGCTGCTGATGCCCATGGGGCTGGTGTCATCCATGGGGTTGCCAATGTTCATGGGGTTTCGGATGCCTGTGGGCTGGCTGATGAGCATGGGGCAGCTGATGTCCTTGGGGTTGTTGATGTCCATGGAGTAGCTGATGCCCATGGGGTGTCTGATTGATGCCCGTGGAGTGTCTGATGCCCATGGGGTGTCTGCTGTCCCTGGGGAATCTGATTGGTGCCCATGGAGTGTCTGATGCACGTGGGTGTCTGATGCCCATGGGGTGTCTGATGCCCCTAATTGTCTGATGCCCATGGGCGATCGTAGCAGTGGCAGGGGGCACCCAGCCTAAACTGCCACATTGCCTGTGTGTGTCTGATGCCCATGGGTGTCTGATGCCCATGGGTGATTAATGCCTGTGCGTGATTGATGCCCGTGGGTGATTGATGCCTGTGGGTGATTGATGCCCATGGGTGATTGATGCCTGTGGGTGATTGATGCCTGTGGGTTTCTGATGCCTGTGGGTTTCTGATGCCCGTGGGTTTCTGATGCCTGTGGGTTTCTGATGCCCGTGGGTGATTGATGCCTGTGGGTGTCTGATGCCTTTGGGTTTCTGATGCCCGTGGGTGATTGATGCCTGTGGGTGTCTGATGCCCATAGCTGTCTGATGCCCATGGGTGATTGATGCCCGTGTGTGTCTGATGCGGCGGGACGGTGTGGCCCGCAGGTGCAGCAGCGGATCGGGTACTGCCCGCAGTTCGATGCCCTGCTGGAGCACATGACTGGCCGCGAGACCCTGGCCATGTACGCGCGGCTGCGCGGCATCCCCGAGCGCTACAGCGGCAGCTGCGTGGAGAACATGCTGAGGGGGCTGCTGCTGGAGCCCCACGCAGACAAGCTGGTCAGGACCTACAGGTGAGACAGCAGAGCTGCAGGCACCTCACCCCCTCAGCTCCTCCTGCCCAGGGCTCATCCTTGTGGAATGAGTTGGGTTGGGTTGGAAGGGACCCCAGAGATCATCCAGCTCCAACCCCCTGCCATGGGCAGGGACACCTCCCACCAGCCCAGGCTGCTCAAGGCCTCATCCAGCCTGGCCTTCAACACCTCCAGGGAGGGCACAGCCACAGCCTCCCTGGGCAACCTGTGCCAGTGTCTCCCCACCTTCACTGCAAAGGATTTCTTCCTCCCCTCCACTCTCAGTCTCCCCTCTCCCAGCTCAAAGCCATTGTCCCTCGTCCTGGTACTCCCAGCTCTTCTCCAAAGTCCCTCCCTGCTCTCCTGGAGCGCCCTCAGGTATCCCTAGAGCAAGGGGCAATGGATAGAAACTACAGCACAGGAGATTCCACCTCAGCATGAGGAGGAACTTCTTCACTGTGAGGGTCACAGAGTACTGGAGCAGGCTCCCCAGAAGGGTTGTGGAGTCTCCTTCTCTGGAGACTTTCTGGATGTGTTCCTGTGTGACTTGCACTACCTTCTATGGTCGTGCTCTGGAAGTGGGGATGGGCTCAACCTCCAGCGGTCCCTTCCAACCCCTAACATCCTGCGATCCTGTGAATTTCTTCCTCCTCTCCACTCCAATCTCTCCTCTCTCAGCTCAAAGCCATTGTCCCTCATCCCGACACTCCCACCCCTTGTCCCAGCCCTCCCCAGCTCTCCTGGAGCCCCTTCATGCACTGGAAGGTTGCTCTAAGGCCTTCCTGGAGCCTTTTCTTCTCCAGGCTGCACAGCCCCAACTCTCACAGCCTGTCCCCACAGGGGAGATTCTCCAGCCTCTGATCATCTCCTCTGGACCCGCTCCAGCCGTTCTATGTCCTTCTTATATCTTCTGTCTTTATATCTTCTTACGCTGGGTCTCTGCCTGCATTCCTGTCTCCTTCCGCAGCGGAGGGAACAAGCGGAAGCTGAGCGCTGGCATTGCCCTCATTGGTGGTCCCCCTGTGATCTTCCTGGATGAGCCCTCCACGGGCATGGACCCTGTGGCCCGGCGCTTGCTCTGGGACGCGGTGACGCGGACGCGGGAGTGCGGCAAATCCATCATCTTCACCTCCCACAGGTGATGCCTGGGGGGTGGGTAGAAGGGTGTTGGTGTCCCATGGGTAGGACCCACCTCCAGAAAGCACTGAGTGGGCACTCCTGCAGCCCACAGCAGCTGGCTTGACCCAAATATCCCTCTCCCAAAAGCCACAGAGAGGAGGGAATCCACCTCCAACCCTTTCCCAGGAGCTCCTACTGTTGTGCCTTGGTGCTCCTGCCCTGCTAACCAAGTCCTCTCCGAGTGTTCTGCAGCTGGCTCAACCCAAATATCCCTCTCCCAAAAGCCACAGAGAGGAGGGAATCCACTTCCAACCCTTTCCCAGGAGCTCCTGCTGTTGTGCCTTGGTGCTCCTGCCCTGCTAACCAAGTCCTCTCCAAGTGTCCTGCAGCCCACAGCAGCTGGCTTGACCCAAATATCCCTCTCCCAAAAGCCACAGAGAGGAGGGAGTCCACCTCCAACCCTTTCCCAGCAGCTCCTACTGTTGTGCCTTGGTGCTCCTGCCCTGCTAACCAAGTCCCCTCCTGTCCTGCAGCATGGAGGAGTGCGAGGCCCTGTGCACACGGTTGGCCATCATGGTGAATGGGCAGTTCAAGTGCCTGGGCAGCCCCCAGCACCTCAAAAGCAAGTTTGGTAGTGGCTACACCTTGCTGGCCAAGACACGGATTGAGGAGGAGGGCGAGCTGCAGGCTTTCAAGGCTTTTGTGGAGAAGACTTTCCCAGGTACCATGCCTGAGCTGTTGGAGCAGGGTAGGGAGGGCAGGATGCTGGTTGTGAGATTCACCCAGTTTCCTAACTGAGATCCTCTCCTTGCTGGTCTCTCCCAGGCAGTGTCCTGAAACACGAGCACCAGGGCATGGTGCATTATCACTTGACCAACAAGAACCTCAGCTGGGCACAGGTAAGGGGGTGCTGGAGCATGTCCCACCCCTGCGTGGGCAGAGGTTGGCAGGGCAGCCCCATTCCTACCCCTTCACCAGCTCTGGATGCTTTGCTTTCATCCTCATCTTCCTCTTCTTCTAGAGCCACTCTCTGACCAAAATCCAGATGATTAGAATCATAGAATTGCTTGGGTTGGTCAAGAGTCTTTACAGTGTAGACACTGTATATAGTATATAGGGTGTCTGTATAGACTATATGTAGTATATAGGTGTTGTATAGACTGTATATACCACATAGACTCTGTAGACACTGTATATAATACAGAGATGTCTATAGAGACTGTATATAGTATATAGGTGTCTGTAGAGACTGTATATAGTATATAGACTCTGTAGACACTGCCTATAGTATATATGTGTCTATAGAGACTGTGTATACCATATAGGCTCCATACACACTGTATGTAGTATATAAGTGTCTATATGGCCTATGTATACCATATAGACTCTATAGAGACTGTACATAGTATATAGGTGTCTATATGGACTGTATATACCATATAAACTCGGAGGAGACTGTACATAGTATATAGGTGTCTATAGAGACTGTATATACCATATGGGCTCCATAGATAGTGTATATAGTATATAGGTGTCTGTAGAGACTGTAGATACCATATAGACTCTGTAGATATTTTATATAGTATATAGGTGTCTATATAGGCTGTCTGTACCATATAGACTCTCTGGACACTGTATATAGTATATAGGTGTTTATATAGGGTGTATATATCATATAGGCCCTGTAGAGACTGTATATAGTTTATAGGTGTTTATGGAGAGTGTATATACCATATAGAATGTAGAGCCTGTATATACCATACAGGCTCTGTAGACACTGTCTATAGTATGTAGGTGTCTGTATAAACTGTATATACCATAGAGACTCTGTAGACACTGTCTATAGTATTGTATCGGTGTGAGCTGAAATTCCCCCCCCACCGACAATAACCAGGCTAGCTCAGTCTGGAAGCAAATGAAAAGCTGTATTTACAAGCAGATGAAATGCAATGAATATGTACAAATATACAAAATTCACAACATTTACAAATATATACAATCAACAGAAAAACACAACCAATCTCCCTTTGCTTCCCCCCAAGGGGACCCTCCCAAAGGGGCCTCTCTCTCCCAGGAGCTTCCCCCCCGAACCCCCCTGGACAGAGAAGCAGAGCTTAGTTAGAGCAGAAAGTTGTTAACTTAGCTGCCAAGGTCAGTACGTGTTATCTTCAGCCAGAAGAGAAGAAGAAACAGCAGCCAGACAGCCCAGCAACTGCCCCCACTGCCGAACACAGAATGTGCAGAGTGCCTACTTTGTTTTGGGTAATAGTTCTTAAACATTTCTATCTATCCAATGGAAGTGTTTAGAACAATCAGTATTTTGCTTTCTTACACCCAATAGTGACTTATTTACATTCTTTCACTTTTTCTGTTTTGAACTTTGCAAGGAAAAATTAAAAAGACAGTTTCAAACCATCACAAGTATATAGGTATCTATGGAGACTGTATATACCATATAGACTCTGCAGACACTGTACATAGTATGTAGATGTCTATATAGACTGTATATACCATATAGACTGTAGACACTGTATATACCATATAGGCTCTGTAGACACTGTCTATAGTATGTAGGTGTCTATAGAAACTGTCTATACCATATAGACTCTGCAGACACTGTATATAGTATATAGGTGTCTATATAGGCTGTCTATACCATATAGACTCTGTAGACACTGTACGTAGTATATAGATGTCTGTATAGACTGTATATACCATACAGAGTGTAGACACTGTATATACCATATAGACTCTGTAGACACTGTCTATAGTATGTGGGTGTCTATAGAGACTGTATATACCATATGGGCTCTGTAGACAATGCCTATAGTATCTTGGTGTCTATATAAACTGTATATACCATACAGGCTCTGTAGACACTGTACATAGTATAGAAGTGTCTGTGTAACCTGTATATAATACATATTCTCTGTAGGCACTACATAGTGTATATAAAGTGTCTCTATAGACTGTATATAGCACACAGAGTCCATATAGGCATTGCATATAGTATACAGGGTCTTTGTAGACACTCTGTGGAGTCTGTCCATATAGACTGGAAGCAGCACATAGAATCCATGTGGACACTATATATTATTTAGAGTGTCTGTACAGACAGTGCATATAGTCTACAGTCTCTGTAGATACCGTATATAGCATGCAGGTGTCTATATCTATAGACTGTATGTAGTATATAGAGTCTATGTAGACACTAAATGGTGTGTAGGTGTTTATATAGACAGTGTATATAAATTGTAAGTATCTATATGACTGTAGAGAGTCTATGTAGACACTGTATATAGCATGTAGATGTTTATATAGACTGTACATAGCAAATTGTCTATTTATGGCATATAGAGCCCAAGCCAACCTCAGGAGGTTCAACAAGACCAAGGGCAAGGTCCTGCAGCTGGATCAAGGCAATCCCAAGCACAGACACAGGCTGGGCAGGGATTGACTGGAGAGCAGCCCTGAAGAAAAGGCCTTGGGGGTGCTGGGGGATGAGAAGCTCCCCAGGAGCCAGCAGTGAGCACTTGCAGCCCAGAGAGCCAAGCAGAGCCTGGGCTGCAGCAAGAGAAGTGTGGCCAGCAGGGCCAGGGAGGGGATTCTGCCCATCTGCTCCACTCTGCTGAGACCACACCTGGAGCTCTGTGTCCAGTTCTGGAGCCTCTGTTCCAGGAAGGATCTGGAGATGCTGGAAGTTGTCCAGAGAAGGGCCACGAGGATGAGCAGAGGGTTCTGCCATGAGGACAGACTGAGAGAGTTGGGGTTGTGCAATCAGGAGAAGGAGAAAGCTCTGAAGAGACCTTCTTGTGGCCTTCCAGTATCTGCAGCGGGCTACAAGCAAGCTGGGGAGGGACTTCTTAGGTTGTGGGGTAGGGATAGGACTGGGGGGAATGGAGCAAAAGTAGAAGTGGGGAGATTCAGATTGGATATTAGGAAGAAGTTGTTCCCCATGAGGATGGCACAGGTTGCCCAGGGAGGTGGTGGAAGCCTCATCCCTGGAGGTTTTTTCAGCCAGGCTGGATGTGGCTGTGAGCAACCTGCTGTGGTGTGAGGTGTCCCTGCCCATGGCAGGGGGTTGGAACTGGATGAGCCTTGAGCTCCCTTCCAACCCTGACGGTTCTGTGGTTCTATGTAATGACTGTATATAGTAGATAGGTGTCTGTAGAGACAGGGTATACAGTATGTAGCCTGTGTAGGTACTTTCTCTATAGTATATAAAGTGTCTATATAAACACTACACAGTATCTAGGCTGTATACACTGTATAGAGTATGTAGTGTACAGTGTATACAGCATACAGTACAGAGTATTTCTGCTCTGTGGAGAGGGCACAGTGTACAGCTGATATAAATAGTCTCTTTCTTGCAGGACTATAGAGAAACACTCTCTGTAGATTAATACAGATAGCTAATACACTATAGAGGTCTTTAGGTAAGGATTTTTTTACATACTTAAGTATATAATATGTATCTAATGCATTGAGAGCAAACCTTGGGCTGGAATCCCAGCCTAAGGATATACCTCTCTATAAAGCACATAGCTACACGTCTCTCTAAGTGCACAGACACACATATTGCATGCATAAATATGTATATGTCACACACACACATATATATATGGTGTGTAGCACAGCTAGATCTAATGTAAAACCTCTCTATATATCCAAACTAGATCCAAATATAAATCCTCTCTCTGTCCTATCTAGATGTAAAACCTCTCTCTCCTATCTGGATCTAGATGTAAATCCTTTCTCTATCCTATCTGGATCTAGATGTAAAGCCTCTCTCTATCCTATCTGGATCTAGATGTAAAAGCTCTCTCTGTCATACCTGGATCTAGATATAAAGCCTCTATATATACCCTGTCTACATCTAGAGTAAAAACCTCTCTGTCCTACCTAGTTCCAAATGTAAAAACTCTCTCTCTATTCTATCTAGATCTAGATGTAAAACTTCTCTCTATCCTACCTAGATCCAGATGTAAAACCTCTCTCTATCCTATCTAGATCCAAATGTAAAAAACTCTCTCTGTATCCTATCTAGATGTAAAGCCTCTCTCTATCCTATCTAGATCCAGCTGTAAAGCCTCTTTCTATCCCATCTAGATCTAGCTGCAAAGCCTCTCTACACACAAAAGGGCTCAGGTTCTCTGCTGCCAGTCCACCCCCCTGGCTTCTCTTCACCCTCCTCTGCCCAACTCTGCCCTTCCAGGAGCTCCCTCTGCTCTCCACCCGGGGGTTGCCCCTGCAGTAACCACCACCCCTATCCCATCCCATCCCCTGCAGGTCTTTGGGGCCCTGGAGAAAGCCAAAGAGAAGTACCACTTGGAAGACTACTCGGTGAGCCAGATCTCCCTGGAGCAGGTCTTCATGAGCTTCACTCGCTTCCAGCACTACACAGAGGACAGGGGGAAGTGAGCAGGAGCTCCCAACTGGTGGCCCTTCACTACAGACTGGCCCTGCCACCTATACATAGTATATATAGGGACAGTAATTTATATATCAGCGTGTCTTCAGTCATGTATAAACGTAAGGAACTACTCACCAGGGAGGGGAGAGAGGATGGCCCCCAGCCTGCTGCTGCCGGGGCACACCTGCTGCCTGGCCCTCTGTGACACCTCTGCTCTCCAGCCTTCATCCCATCCACACAGCAAAAACACCCCAACAAAGAGGCCCCCCAAAAAAAGAAGGGAAGAATCCTGGATGGGTGGTGGGCTTGGGCTGGCAGAGGGGGAGCAGGCTGCTGTCCCCCAGATGGCACCGTGCCCCTCATCCCTGCACCTTTAGGGACACTGCTGCGTGGTCTTCACCCCTGTGTGGCTGTGTTAGCTGGCTCCTTGTGGTTCAGCAGGAGGCTCTCAGTTGGCTTAGCTCCAGAGCCTTTGCTGGTGGTTGTGTCTAGCTGGAGGGGCCAAGGAAGCCTCCCTCCTGTCCCCAGCATGGCACAGAGGAGGCTCCGGCTCGTTTAACCTCTCACAAAACTTTGCTCCCTCTGCCTGCCCGCCTGCGGAGCTGGCACCGGCCCCAGCAGGGCAGAGGGAGCTGGCACTGGCTGAGAGGAAGGACATGTTCATGGAGAGGTGCCCAGAGCTCAGCCCCGTGGTGCAGCACGTGATGGGCATGGTGGCACAGCCACTGCTCCTGTGGCTGGAGGCAGTGGAGTGGGGGGGAGGTGGCACAGGGTCCTGGGGACACTGCTGGCATGGGCAAGAAGTGGGGCAGGGGGCCTGGTGACACTGCTGAGATGGGCAAGTGTGGCAGGGGGCTTGGGGACACTGCTGGGATCAGAGGCATGGATGAGAGGTGTCACAGGGTGCCTGGGGGGTACTGCCAGGCTCAGTGGGATGGCTGAGAGGTCCTGCAGGGTGCTTGGGACCACTGATGGGATGAGTGAGAGGCATCAGAGGGGGCTTGAGACCACTGACAGGCACAGTGGGAGGGGTGGGAGGTGTTGCAGGGTTCTTGGGACCACTGGTGGGATGGCTGAGAGGTGCTGCAGGGTGCTTGGGACCACTGGTGGGATGGCTGAGAGGTGTCACAGGGAGCCTGGGGACACTGCTAGCCTCACCATTAGGTCCATGAAAGGTTTCCCCAGCAGCTCTCCCCCTCAGCCAGCTATGCCAGCAGCAGGACCAGCTCTGAAAGCCAGAGGTGCCCTGCCCCTCAGCCAGCTGTGCCAGCAGCAGGACCAGCTGTGAAGGCCAGAGGTGCTCTCCCTGTGCCCATGTCCTGCTGTACTCTTCCCCTCACCCCCCACACTGCTCTGTCCAGAGCACACCCACCTCATGTGTGTTTCCCCCACACCAATCCTTGTCCCCATCCCCTCCACACCACACTGGGCTGCTCCAGCAGCAGGCAGGAGCCAAGGCAGGGTCTTGCCCTTGCCCAGCCATTGGCGATGCTGCTGGGCACAGCATGTTAGGGACCAGCAGTGCCCATGCCCCGCTGCAGGCACCAACTGGGATTCTTTTATTTTGGTGCTTCCCAGTGGTTGGGTGGTTGGTTTTGTTTTTTTTTAAGGGGGGGGCGGGGTGGGGTGGGAAATGTCTTCTTTTTTTGTTCACCTGTTTCCAAGTCCATGTGGATTCTTGTCTGTCCTGAACTTGTCCCTGTGTCACCTGGGGGCAGTCCCCCTGGGGCTGGCTGCCCTGTGATCAATGCAGAGCGATTTGCACTATAGTGAAACACATAATTGCACATACAATTAATGACTATTTATGGGGAGGGCTGCTGGGGCCCTCCCAGTGATTGCATTGGCAGGGGTTGGGTGGTATTTTTGGGTTGGGGTTTTTGGTTTGGTTTGTTCCTGTGTGACTGACTCATCCTTGCCTCTTCCACTTCTGGGGGTTTGGGTTTGTTTTGTTTTCCCCTCCTTTGCCTAATGTTGTTGTTCAGAAGGATGGTGCATCACCTAACTAAGAATTTCCCTGGATCTTAATGCTGTGTGTTTTTTATTAGTCAGCAGCCAGCAGGGGAACAGCTCCCCAGGAGCACCTCACAGCCCTCTGGAGCTGCTGGCATGGAGGGTTTGCTCCTCAGGAGCATCCCCAGGAGCACCTCAGAGCCCTCTGGACCTGCTGGCATAGAGTGGGTACTATGGGGTGGGAAACCCCCAGCACAAGCAACCTTTCCAATGGCAGAGCCAGTGCTGGGAAAAAGGGAGATGCTTTCTGATGGGAGAGGCCCTAGAGCCACCAGGAACCTGCTGGGACTCCCAGTCACTGGGGTTTGCTTTGGAAGGGAAGATCTGGCAGGATGCAGCAGAAATTGTAAAGCTTTGCCTGGGATGGGGAGCAGTGGAAAGGTGCAGGAGGGCTTGAGGGAGGGCAAGATACCAAATTGCTGTGGGCTGGCAGCACAGCTGAGATGTACACACCCACCACATCCCAAGCTTGGTCCATCCCAGGCCATTCCACTCTAGGCTGCTGTGCCCTCCTGCAAAGCTTGGCTCATCCCAGACCATTCCACACTGGGCTGCTGTGACCTCCTGCAGAGCTTGGTCCTGGAGCAGGTGGCACAGAGACAGTGCAACCCACCACAGCATTCTGTGGCAGAAGAGGCATTGGCAAGGTTGGCATCTCCTGGCACCATCCCACCAGCCCCATCCTGGGCAAAGCAAAGCCTTAGTGAAACAACCTCTTGGTCAGAGGGTGCTGCAGCAACCCTGCCCTGCCAGAGGCAGGAGCTGCCAGCTGGGCAGGGTGCTGCTGCCTCCCTTTCTGCTCCTCCAGTGCCCAGTCACACCAGGACCAGGATTGCTCACAGGTTGGGCACTGCTGCTCCAGCTCAGCCAGGTTTTGGTGCTGGCAAGGTCATGGCTGTTGGCAACCCTCTGGCCTCCCACACTGCAGTGCCCACGTGTGGTAGAAGCACCAATGGGTGCCAGGCAGCTGCTGCTCCCCTCCAGTTATTTCCATCAGAGGGATAATAAAGAGACTTTTTTTTTTCCCAGTGGGTGTTTTCCTGGCTTCCTTTGGAGTCAGAGAACAGCTCCAGCCCTGCTGGGTCTGGGCTGCTCAGGCCTCCTGCTCTCTGCCTTGTGCAGGGAGGAGATGGAGGAAAAGAGTTTGTCCTCTAAAACCTGACATGGAAAGGCTCAGCCCAGCCACAAGGAGCCCAGGGGCTGAGGAATTCTGCTGTGCCAGGTGGCTCCAAGAGCAGAAGTGGAGATCCTCATCCCATCCACCACAAGCAGCCACAGCCATCCTCTCCCCGCTGTACCCCAAAAGCTATAGACAAGGAGAAGACCTTAAGGCTCAAAGAGAAATGCCTGACAAGAGATTCAGAGAAATGCCAAGGTGCTGGGGCTGGCCCTGGCACCCTCATTCCTGCTGTTCTGCCACTCCAACATATACTGCATAGCCTGGCTCTGAAACACTGCCAGGAGGCAGTCCCTACCCCAGTCACAAACACACCCCCAAGGCATCATCAGCCCTTGCTGAGCCCACAGAGATGAGGCAAGGATGAAGCTCCAAGGAAGACAGGGAGAGATGTTCCAAGCCCTTTGCCCCCAGAACATGGCACCCACAGTGCTGGGGCAGCACTAGGGCAAGGATTCCGCTCCAAGGAAATAGGGAGAGGTGTTGCAAGCCCCTTTGCCCCCTGGAGCATGGCACCCGCTCTGCCATGAGCATCACCCCCTCCAGAGCACCCCAGGGCTCGATGCTGCTCCTCCTGCAGCCCTCTTGCCCCTCCCGCAGCTGTCTCTCCACAGGCAGTTTCAGCTCTTTATTGTCTGGGGGTCCTGCTACAGCCCCCCAGGGCCCTCTCCCCACGGCCACAGCCGCAGGGCAGGAGGTGATCCGCTCCCTCGTCCCCAGCACGGCACCGCAGTGTCCCTGGGAGGTGGAGAGGCTGCAGGAGCTGCAGCAGTCCGAGAACTGGCACTTAAGGAATCCTGGCTGGGGCCGGCCACTGCTCCTCCCTGGCAGGCACGGCTGTGGTGCAGTGCCCGCTGGCCCGGCCGGGCTGGCAGCGCAGGGTCACTTGATTTCAGTCACCTTTTCATCAACAGGCTCTCAAATGCCACCACCCAGTCTGGGCTCTGACCAGATTTGCTCTCAACATCACAGCCTTGCTTCTTCCCTTCAACCAAACGCCTTCCTTCCCTTTTAGGAGCAGTTTTGGATTTTGGCCAGAAATTGCTGTGCCCACCATTCCTCCAGGTCAATGGGAACAAAGTCTGAAAGAGAGGGCAGGGATAGAGGAGAACCTCACAGAGCAGCTGGAGAACAAGCAAGAGCTCCCCTTGATCACACCACTGGTCACCAGTGGAAGAAAAAAAAAAAAAAAAAAGACACCCTCCTCCCCCCAAAGTTTCCCCCACCTCTCAGCCATCCCCCTGAGCCTGGCAGCACCCCTCTGGTACCCTCTGACACCTCTCACCCATCCCTCTGATCCCAGCAGTGTCTCCAAGGCACCATGCCACACTTCTTGCCCATTCTAGCAGTGTCCCCTAACCCAAACCCTGTCCCCAGAAGGGTTTACAGAGGCCTGGCTCTTGGGGACCATCTCAGCTGCTGCAGGAGCCCCCAGGCTGTGTTCACAGCCCTTGCTCCAGCTGCTGAGAAGTTTCTTGTCCCCATCCCTGCTGCACTCCAGCTTGAGCCTGCTTGGCCTGGAGACCTGCTTGGCCCAGGTGTGGCAGCACCTGGGAAGAGCAGGATGTTGACACCTCCTTGGTGGCTGCAGAAAGCATCACTTTCAGAAATGCCATCAACAAGCTGTCCTGCTTGCTTGGCCTCCTTCAACAGCTCCATCCCCACCACAGTGCCAGGAACCAGCTGCCCATCCAGCACCCCCTGAGCAGCCTCAGACACAGCCCAACCCTTTTGGCCCATCCAGCACCCCTTGAGCAGCCTCAGACACAGCCCAACCCTTTTGGCCCATCCAGCACTGGAATACTGCTGCTCCTCCTCCTCCTCCTCCCACTGCAGCCCTGCTCAGGTGCCCAGCTGGGTCCACACCAACTCATTGCAGCCCTGAGTGCCCTGACTGCTCCCCACTTACTTTTCAGTCCAGGGTTGGGGTTTTTCTCTACGTACTGCACAGGCCCACAGGTGCTCTCCCCACTCTGGCTGCCGTCCAGCTGCTGCTCTACCTGCTGCCAGGCTGGGGAGGGGGCAGAAACAAGCAGTGGGTGGGTTTGGGAGGACACCTCCCCAGCCCAGGAAGGCTGCAGGAGAGGAGCAGGAGGCAGTGCAAAGGAGGGCACCATCCAGCCTGGGTACCCCACCCCTGCCACCAAGGTCCCCAGCATGATGCAGCTGACTCAGAGGGGGGCCCCACATGTTCCAAGCTCCCCCCCAAGACATGGCAACAAGCAGGTTCCTGCCCCCAGGGGTCCCCTGCCCTCACCCTCATAGACGAAGCGGACGTTCTCCTCGTGGGCCAGGGTGTAGCACTCCTCAGGGGCAGAGATCTGGGGCAGCAGCACCTGCGACCTCTTGCCATTCACTCTGTTGAAGACGAGCTTCTGGGCTGGGCTGGCCAGGGAAGCAACGTGGGGGTGAGGGAGGGGCCAGCTGGCTCTCCTCACCACAGCCTGGAGCAAGCACAAGAGCTGTCCTGCTGCTCCAGCTTGCCCCACAGCATGCACACCCACCCACAGCCCCAGCCAGGCCAGGGACAGAGCTCCTGCTCAGCACTGTCCCCAAGGGAGGGGACCACAAAGCACCCAAGTCACCCAAGAAAAGGGGTTTCTGCACGGGGAGGGGTACATACTCCCCAGGGAAAAGCAGGAGCTGCCCAGCTCCCAGCCCTCCTTCAGCCCCAAACAGAGTCCTTACAATGAAGTCTGTCCCTGAAGCTGCTGACACGTCAAGGAAAGGAGGGAAATCCAGCTGGGTGCTGGGCAGGGGAATGCACCACGCTGGCATCCTCTGCAGGCCAAGCACCCAGGCTTGCTGGAGCAGTCCTGACCCCCCAGCACACCTCCAAGGTGTCCCTGGTCTGGGACAAAACTCTACATCTGGGAGCACACCAGGCTTCCTCAGAGCTGGGATCCCCTCCTGAGAGCAGGGATCCCCTCCTGAGAGCAGGGATCCCCTCCTGAGAGCAGGGCACTTGAAGCCAGCCTCAGCTTGGGAGCAGCAAAAGCAGGCAGAGAAAAGGGAAAGGCTCTGAGACCTGGGGCACATTGAATGCAAAACTTCAGCATTTTGGCTTTTCTGCCCAGCTTCAGGGCAGGACACATCTGTCACAGCCACGGTTCTCGGGGACAAAGTCTAAGGGGCCCCAGGAACACAGATGGGTAATGGTTTAGAGAGCAGGCAGGACTGAAGAGGCAGCCCCTGCCTGCACCTCCCTGCCCGTTCTGCAGGCAGGGCCTGGGGCAGGAGAGCACATCCCAAACTGGGGGGGGCAGCCAGGAGCAGGCCCTGAAGGTGGGCAACGTGGTGGCAGCCACAGCAGTTAATGAGAGAGATCCCAGGAAGGAGGGGAGCTGGAGGGGGGAGGCTTTTCTCACCCATCGCTGAAAGATGAAGGGGATGGGCAGAGCTGCAGGCACCCCACGGGAGGGAAGCTGCCAGGCTGAGTTTGCCTCCAACTCTCCAGCTGAAATAGCACCTCCCCGAGAGAGGCTACCATCACCCCTGCAGCCCCCGGAGTCCCTTCCCACGGCTGCCCAGCAGCCCCTCTTAGCTCTGCTGGAATCGGGGAGTTGCACCCAAATGCTACTGCCCCAGCTTTAGGGACAAGGGACAACCCCCACCCCCCCGTCGCGGGTCACCTCGGGGGGTCCGGGGCTGCAGCCGGGCCCTGCCCGGTCGCACACCAGGGGCCCGGCGCCGGTTCTATAACGGGTTTGTGCAATCGGTGCCTCCCCCGGAGCGGGATAAGGGACATTGCACAATCCCTGCTCGGCCTGGTCCAGGCTCTCCCCGGCACCGGCTGCGGAACCCCAGGGGTGCTGGACCCTTCGGGAGAACGGAGCCCTTGGCCTCGTATCGATTCTGCTTGCACCAGCGGCGCCTCGGGCAGCAGGGACCCCCGGGACAGCGGGGACCCTGACCTGGCTCCGTCTGGCCCGGTACCAGGAGGGCCTCTGCCAGTGGGAACCCCCAGGGCAGCGGAGAATGCCTCCCGAGTGGGGCAGGCAGCCCCCTGCACCTTGCCCGCTCCCCCGCTCCCAGCTCCCGTTCCCCGGCGCTGTTACGAGGCAACCTCTGCCCGAACCGCCCCTCTGGGGGTGGGACACAGCCGCTCCGGTGCGTCCTGCCGTCCGCCCTGCAAGCACGGGGGCACGGTCCCAGTGGGACGCGGGCGGGCACCAGGAGGGCTGCACCCCCCCGACACTGCCCGGCCTGCGGGCACCGAGTGGCGGTTCCCGGTCAGTTCCCTGCTGCCCCCGCGGGCCCCTCCCCCGGCGGCGCGGCCCGGCCGCCCCGGTAACCTTTCCCCAAGGTCACGGCGGGCGGCGCGGGGCTCACCTGGCGGGGGGCCAGGCACCGGGCTGCAGCCGGCCCCGCAGCTCGCCCAGTTTGCTGCTCTCCACCGCCTGCTGCGTCGGACCTGCGGGGGGTGGGGGGAGCGGCGTCAGGACGGCCCCGGGAGGCGGCGGGAGCGGAACGGGCCGGTGCCGGCTGTCCCAGTTCCCCCTGACAACCATCTCCCGTCCTGTGCCCAGCCCGCACCCCTCCCGGTGCCCGGTACCTGTGCGGCGCTGCGTGGCCAGCTTGCTGGGGCCCCGCGTCAGCGTGTACATCCCTGCGGGACCGGCCCCGGGCCCACCACCGGCACCGGCGCCGCCGCCCCTGCCCGAGTGCGGCGCGCGCCCCTCGTCGGGCCTTTAACGGGCCGGGCCGGGCCGGGCCCGCGACACGCCCCCGGTCTTAAAGGGACCGCGCCCGGCCGCGGCACCGAGCACGTGTGGGGGCTGCGGGAGACGGGACGCAGCTGCGGGAACGCGCGGGGTCACGCCGCGGGGCCGAGGCGGGACACAGGGGGGAACGCATGGGACGTGGGGACACACGCGGGACACAGGGGGGAGCACAGAGGACATGGGGACACGTAGAGCAACACGGGAGTACACGTGGGGCACATGGGGCATGGGGACATACACAGGACACAGAGTGGGGCACATGGGACACGCAGGGAGACACGTGGGACACACTCAAGACACAGGAACGCATGGGACATAGGGGAGCATAGGGGACATGGGGACACAGAGGAACACGGGTGCACATGGGGCACAAGGAAACACATGGGGCATGGGGACACATGGACACGCACAGGACAGAGTGGGGCGCATGGGACACGCAGAGGACACACGGGACACACAAGACAAGTAGGAAAACACATGGGACACGCAAGACACAGGAACACGTGGGACATGGGGACACACGGGACACATAGGGGAATGCATGGGACATAGGGACACACGGGGGACACACAGGGAAACACATGGGATATGGGGACACACAGGGGACACACAGGGACACACAGGGGACACAGGGAAACACAAGGAAACACATGGGACATGACACGGGACACATAGGGGAGTGCATGGGACATGGGGACACACAGAGGGGAAGTGTACATGGGATGTGGGGACACACCGTGGACACAGGTGGGACCCACTGGGGGCACAGGTGGGACCCATTGGGGACACAGGTGGGAAGTGGAGGGGGCACATGTAGGGCACATAAGGGACACACATAGAGCATGGGGACACACAGAGGACATGGGGGCACATAGGAGGAACACAGGGACACAGCAGTGCCTGCAGGGGACATGGGGACACATGCAGGACACGTAGAGGGGATATGTGGCAGACACGGGACATGCAGAGTGCATTGGGGGGACATAGAGGAAACATGGGGACACAGGAGGGGGGTGTACACAGGGTGTGGGGACACACATGGGACACAAGCAGGACATTGTTGGCTTGTTTGGGGCATGTGGGAAGTGGAGACCCATGGGATGCAGGACACCTGGGGGTATACAGGGTTGGGGAGGCACACAAGGAGACATGCATGGGGCACACAGGGGACACACGGGACATGGGGACACATTGGGGGCACACGTGGGCAGTGGAAACACACAGGGGACACACATGGGACACAGAAAGTAGACACAGGACATGCAGGAGACACAGGGCACAGGCACACAAGGACATGTGGGAGATGTGAGGGAGCACCAGGAGAGCCATGGGGCACACAGGAAACACGCAGGGACACAGGGGACATGGGGACACATGTGCAACACATTAGGGGCACGCATAGGATGGAGGGTGTACATGAGGGGACACAGGGGACACATAGGAGAACACATAGGGGCACACAGGGAGGGGGTACATGCTGTGGGCTCAGGACACCCATGGGACACATAGAGGTGAAAGGGACACGGGGACACACAGAGGGCAAATAGGATACAGGGCACAGGAGTCATGCGACAGAAGGTGGTACATGCACGCAGGGGACACGGGACCCAGTCAGGCGACATACACGGCGACAATCAGGACACAGGGGATACTGCAGCCATGGGACACATAGGAGTCGCTCCTGGGACACGCAGGACTCAGGCAGGCGACATGCAGGGAGCTGTGAGGAGGCGCTCAGGTGGCACCGCCGTGGGGTCAACGCTGGGACAAGCCCCCTGAGCCCTGTCCGTGAGCCGCGAACCTCCGCGCAGTGCAGGGAGCTGGGGCGGGCGGCCACGTCCCAGCTACCGTAGTGACCTTTGGAGCAGGGAAGGTGCACCGAGGTGTCCTGTGATGGTTTGAAACTGTCTTTTTAATTTTTCCTTGCAAAGTTCAGAACAGAGAAAGTGAAAGAATGTAAATAAGTCACTATTGGGTGTAAGAAAGCAAAATACTGATTGTTCTAAACACTTCCATTGGATAGATAGAAATGTTTAAGAACTATTACCCAAAACAAAGTAGGCACTCTGCACATTCTGCGTTCAGCAGTGGGGGCAGTTGCTGGGCTGTCTGGTTGCTGTTTCTTCTTCTCTTCTGGCTGAAGATAACACACTGACCTTGGCAGTTAACAACTTTCTGCTCTAACTAAACTCTGCTTCTCTGTCCAGGGGGGTCTGGGAGGGAAGCTCCTGGGAGAGGGAGGCCCCTTTGGGAGGGTCCCCTTGGGGGGAAGCAAAGGGAGATCGGTTGTGTTTTTCTGTTGATTGTATATATTTGTAAGTGTTGTGAATTTTGTATATTTGTACATATTCATTGCATTTCATCTGCTTGTAAATACAGCCTTCATTTGCTTCCAGACTGGGCTAGCCTGGTTATTGTCGGGGGGGGGGGGGAATTTCAGCTCACACCGCACCGACACATGTCCCCACGTGGTGGGACCTGCCACCCCGGGAGATGACCCTGAGACACCCTCCAGGCACCCCGCAGCGTCACCCACAGCTGGGCTCCACCCAGGGTTTGGAGGACAGGCCATGGGACAAACTCAGAGGGGGCTTTGAGGGCACTTCGGGCTTGCTCTGGGGGCACCAAAGCCACACCACATGGGTGACCTTGGCCATGCAGTGTGAGCGTGCCATGTGGCCATGGTGGCACAGCTCTGCGTGGGGTGCCTGCCCCTCCGAGTTAGCATCCTGCAAAACAGGGCCTGGTCCTGTGGGGTGCTGGGCACCTCAGAATGGGCACCTGCAGCTATCAGCCCCACTGTCCGCCCCCAGCCCTGCAGAATGTGGCCCTTGTTACTGCCTTTAAACACAGCTGTGACCCATGGGTACCTGCCACTGCCTTCTCACACAGCTGTCCCCTGGGGGGCTGTGCCTCAGTTTCCCCACCCAAAGCCTGCCCAGGGTTTTTGGGGCACTGGTGGGTACAACCCCTGGGAAACTCTGAGCCCCAGGTTTTCAGGCTCTATCTGGAGCCTTCCATGTCTCCACCCTGAACGAGGGTCTGGGGGCAGCTAGGTGGGATCACTGCCAGCCCCACGGGCCGGAGTCACATCACGGGGTGACCCTGCTGCCTGCTCCCTGCAGTCAGGGCATGCACTGCCCTCGGGTGTGTCCGCAGACCCTTAACCCACTCCTGCTTGGCGTGCTGGGGACAGGGTGGGTGGTGGTAACAGCATCACTCACGGGGCCTGCAGCACCCTTGTGGGGCAGCGGGGGGGGCGGGGTGTGTGTGGGTGTGGGTGTGTGTGTGTGGGGGGGGGGGGTGTGTGTGTGTGTGGGTGTGTGTGTGTGTCAACGGGATCTGTGAGCCTCTGGACGGCAAAGCAGCAACAACCGGCGCAGGGCGGACCCCGTGGACGTAGAGGCGAAGGCGAGGGCCGCCAGGGCAGCACACCATACAGAGGCGCCGCTGGTGTAGTGGTATCATGCAAGATTCCCATTCTTGCGACCCGGGTTCGATTCCCGGGCGGCGCACAACGGAATGTGTGTGTGTGTTTTTTGTCTGTGTGAGGGATGTATTTATTTCAATTTGGGTGTGCTTGTTTTGTGGCTTCTTCTTCTTTTTAAAATTATTTTTTCAAATTATTCTTGTTGTTGTTTTGTTGTTTTGGGGCTTTTTCGTTGGTGGTTGTGGGGGTGGTTTCTTTTTGGTTTTGGCTTCATTTTGTTTGGATTTGTCTGGTTTGGGTTTATTTGGGGTTTGTGGGTTTTTTTTAGTGTTTTTGGATGCTGTGAGGTTTTGGGGGGTTTTGTTTGTTTGTTTTATTTTTATTTGGTTTGGTTTGGTTGGGTTTGGGGGTTTTTGGTTTTGTTTTTTTTTATTATTTGTGATTGGTTTAAGGTTATTTTTGCGTTGTTTTTTCATTTGTTTTGCGATTTTTTTTTCCCCTTTGATTTTGTTTTTGCTTGTTCGATGCGTTTTGTTTGGCTTGTTTAGGGTTCTTACTGTGTTTTGGGTTGGGGTTTTTTTGGGGGTGGTGTTGGTTTTTTGCCGATTTTGTTTTTTTTTTTTTCAGGGAGAGTTGTTTGGTTTGGGGCTTGTTGGTTGGTTGGTTGGTTTGGGGATTTTTTTAGTTGGTTGGGGTATTTTGTTGCTGTTGGTTTTGTTTCCCCGCCCCCTCGGCGGCCCCACTCGCGTCGCGGGAGGCGGCTCCCTTCCTGCGGAGCCAGCTGGGAGCTGTAGTCCCCTTCCTGGCCCGCTCCAGCCATGCAAGTGCCGGGGGCTGCGGAGCGCAACAAGGGCCCGATCCTGGAGGTGCTGCGGCAGTACGCGGCGTGCGGAGCCCAGGCGGGGCCCGGCAGCCTGCAGGTGCTGGAGGTGGGGGCGGGCGCGGGGCTCCACGCCGCGCACTTCGCCCGGGCCCTGCCGCAGACCCGCTGGCAGCCCTCGGACATCGACCCGCGGGCACTCCGCAGGTGAGCAGGTAGCGGGGGCGTGCTGGGGCACGGCCTGAGCCCCCTCCCCTCCTACAGACTGTACTCCCTCCCCTCCCTGGTCTGAGCTCCCTCCCGCGGCCTGAGCTCCCTCCCCTCCCACGGACTGAGCACCTTCCCACGGTCTCTGCCCCCTCCCATAGCTTGAGCCCCTTCCCACAGACTGCACCCCTTCGCCTCCGACAGCCTAGGCCCCCACCCCTCCCACGGCCTGAGTCCCCTCCCATAGCTTGCACCCCTCTCCACAGCCTAAGCCCCCTCCCACGGTTTGAGCCCCCTCCCCTCCCATAGCCTGCACCCCTCTCCACGGCCTGAGCCCCTTTCCACAGCCTGTACCTCTCTCCCTGGCCAACAGAGCAGTGACTGGCCTGGCTGGGCTCCCCAGCTGAGAAGCCCCAGGATCCATCTCTCAGCCAGCCTGGGCTCCCCAGTTTCATGCTTGTTTTTACCCAGGAACACCCCAAGATTCAACTCTCAGCCCAGGCTCCCTAGCTCACTGCTTTCTTTGTGCCCAGGAAGACCCCAATCTCCCACCCTCAGCTGACCCAACCTCCCCAGCTGGATCCTTTTGGGTTTTTTTTTCAATCCAGGAAACCCACAAGATTCACCTCCCAGACAGCCCTGGCTCCCCAAGTCCATACTTGCTATTTTTTTTCCATAAAAATCCCCAAAATTCCCCTCCCAAGCAGCCCAGGCTCCCCTGCTCAGTCCTTTACTTCTCCCCAACATCCAGCCAGCTCCCTACCTGCATGCCTGCTGCAGAGCAGGTCCTGCCTGCAAAGCACTCAGCCATTCATTGCCCTCCCTTTATCCACGGTGATGCCAGGCTTGATGCCCAGCTCACCAGGATGCCAGCAGTGGGTTGCTCACACTATGCCCCTGGCACTGTGCCACCCCAGTGATCCCAACTGGGCTGTGTTTGTTTGCTCTGTGTTGGCATGCATGCCTTGCCGCGGGCCATACAGGCGAGCGGGGAGAACGACACATCAATGTGATGCAAGTTCAAATCCCACTTTACTGAACCATCGGTAGTTGCTTATATAGGCCAAACTTCTCCACTCCACCCTCACGCCGTGCGCATGCGTCCTTTCCAGGAAGCCGATTGGTTAGCATAGTCACATTGTTTACACCTGCTTCCCCACCTACATCGCACAATGTTGCCAATGCCCCAACATCTCCCCCCTTTTTCTCAAACAACAAATTCAAACTCTTAGTTATACCACTTAGCATGCATTGAACCAAATATGACAACAACAAGCATGTAATTAGCAAAACAAAAAATTGTAAGCATCAGCATTTCAAGGACACCAGCAACACAGCCTGGTAGACCCCAATTTGAAAACAAACTATTAAACCAATTGTCTAACGAACCCCTTTTTTTTTTTTTTTTGACATCCAAATATCTTTTTGACTAGATACGCTGTGGGCTGAAAGATTAAAACAACGCATTCCCTCAATTTCTTGACGACCATGTCCTTGGGCCAAAAGCAAGGACTTTATTTTCAATCTTTCGTATTATCGTCCGAGTCTGTTTGACTTGGATCAGATGCGGGCCGTATCCACGGTCGAACCCACTTGGCTGGAATCCACCTTGTTGACTCTCCTATAGACACACAAGCATAACCCCTTCCCCAAGTCAGTAAGCAGACTGGTCCATTCCATCGCTGGGCCAAAGGTTCAAAGATTTGTACTAATACCTCATGCTAAGAGAAGTCATTTCTATTAAGCAGGTGAGAGAACATAGGAACTAAATTTTGTTCTGTCCGTGGATTTAACCAATTTAACACATAGCATGCCTTTGCTATAGTGAGGTACGGACTCCTTTCTCCCCCTCTTTTTTATATATTGTCAAAAGCCATTTTAGATCCTGGTGTGCTCGTTCAACAATGGCTTTCCCTCCTGAATTATAGGGTATACCTGTCAAGTGTGTAATTTTCCAGTTCTGAAAAAACTCATGAACTTTGTTACTCAGGTAAGCTGGAGCATTGTCGGTCTTAGTAGTGTCTGGTCGCCCTAACACTGCAATGGCTGTTGTCCAATGCTGAATACAAGCCGAACTGTTGGTTGACTTATGTGAAGTTGCCCAAATTGCTTTAGAACATGTATCTATCATGACATGGATGTATTTAAAGGCACCGAACGGAGGAAATTCGGTGACATCCGTTTGCCAGACCTGGCGAGGTTCTAGGCCCCGCGGATTAGTCCCTTCAGCCAAAATGGGAGTTAATCAGGCACAATCAGGGCAACTAGCAATTATTGAACGAGCATCTGTTTTAGAAATCCCAAAGGACTTCATCAATGACCGTGCCGATTGATGAAAAAATTTATGGGACTGAAGTGCTTGTGCCAAAACATCTTCTGTGGATACTTTGCTTACTACTTTGCTGTCTATGAATGAATTCCCTTCAGCTAGGAACCCTGGCAAATTAGAATGGCTTCTGATATGCATGACCCACCATGGATGTTGACGTGCAATAATTTCAGACTGTAGCTCCAAGATACACATCTCAAGGACTGGATTAGTCATACCGCCTAAGATTGCATTATTTAAACGCTTTACTACTTCAACCACATATTTTGAGTCGATTATAATATTCAAGGGTGTCCTCCGGAAATCCTGAAATACCATAAGAACTGCTTTTAATTCCAAAATCTGAACTGACCCTTTTGTCTTTTCTACTCGGGTATTCCATAGCCCGTTGATTTGATGAGCATATCCATATTTCCCTGTCATACTACTGGCATCTGTAAAAATAGTGACCCCCTCAGAAAGGGGAGATTCTACTTGCAAGGAGTCCTGTTCTATTATCAAATTTGTTTTAAACAAAGGGTGTTTCGGGTAATGATTATCCAGTCTAATTCCATGGACAGCCGTCGCAAAAGCATCAGATTGCTCCATCCATGAATCTGCAAGATTAATGTTTTTCAATGGCAAAATAATTTGAGCTGGGTCTGTCGCTGCAATTATCCTTAATCTATTTCTTGCTTTCAACAGTAAATTTCCGACTGTGTCTGGCCTTGTAGTTGTAGTGGCCTTCAACGTACTGCTATGGAATACCCATTCCAGAATTAACACTGAATCATTTTTAGAAATCTGAGTAATCAAAGCAACCACTTCCCTGTCTTGATTATAACAAATAATAGTGAAAGGAACACCAGGTACAATTCGATCTGCCATATTATTCCGTATTTTTTCTCCTATTACTTGTAAAGCTTGGTATGCTGTGGGGGTCAATGGTCGAGGGTCAGAAGGGGATTTCCCACCTTTTAAAAGATCAATTAGTGGCTTTAAATCAGAATTGGTGATCCCACAATATATTCTTAACCATTGTAAATCACCGACCAGTCTTTGCCCATCATTTAAATTTTCAATCTTTGTATTAAGATTCAATTTTTGAGGTCTCAAACGTGTTTCTAGAATCTGCATGCCTAAATACACCCATGGTGCACGACGCTGAATTTTCTCTTGTGCAATTACTAAACCATATTTTGCTAATGCTTGAGTCACTTCTTGCTCTTTTTGTAATGGAAGTGGCATTGGGGAGGCAATTAACAAATCATCCATGTAATGGTAAGTAATCAAGTCAGGGTTATTTTTTCTCCACTGAGCTAATGCCTGATCTACAAACCATTGACAAATTGTTGGCGAATTTTTCATACCTTGGGGCAGGACCACCCATTGAAACCGTTTAGAGGGTGCAGATCTATTAACAGACGGAACTGTGAAAGCAAATTTATCGCTGTCTTCCTCATGCAGTGGTATTGTGAAAAAGCAACCTTTCAGATCCAAAATAAGTAGATTCCAATGTTGGGGCAACATAACCGGAGATGGTAATCCTGGTTGTAATGCCCCCATTTCTACCATTCTATTATTAACAGCTCTTAAATCATGCAACAGTCTCCACTTCCCCGATTTTTTCTGTATAGTAAAAATTGGTGTGTTCCAAGGACTGACAGATGGTTTTATATGCCCCAATTCAAGTTGTTCCTGAACTAAACTTTCAACAATTTGCAGCCTCTCTTGAGTTAACAGCCACTGATCCACCCATAGCGGATCTTCATTTTTCCATTGCAACTTTAGAGTAGGGCGGGAGCTGCTATCAGTGGCCGCAACTAAAAATTTGTCTGGATCTTAACTCCCCATTGACTCAGTATATCTCTGCCCAAGAGGAGAAGATTTGTCTGTAGGACATAGGGCTTTGCCCAAGCTTGCTGTCCCTCCTCATTGGTGAATAAAACAAATTCCTTACTAATTTTGGTTGAACTGCTCCCTCCGATTCCCACTAAATCGGATCCAGGATCCTCCAAAGGCCACGCTACAGGCCAGAGATCAAGGGGTAAAACAAATACATCCGCCCCTGTGTCCAACATCATCTGCAAACCCTCTAAAATAATACCACCAGGACCCGAAATTGTTACAGACATCAAAGGTCTTTCTAAACCAAGCGTTTCACAGAACAATACCTGCGGTTCGCCATTAGATCCAAAACCTCCCATACCCCTTTCCTTGTTTTCTATATTGGAAACTTGTGATTTAAATGGTACCAATTGCGCTATCGTGCTTCCTTTTGGAATATGGACAGGGGGCGCAAAACATCGAACCATAATACAAATTACACCCTGATAGTCAGCATCAACAACTCCTGGAAGCACAAATATCCCTTTTTTTGTCGCCGATGATCTCCCTATTAATAATGCTGACAACCCAAACCCTAATGGCCCTGACTCAGTTGAAGATACTACATGTATTTGGGTATCAAATATGTCTGCTGGTTCGGCCACTGCCAAGTCGACCCTAGCACTTCCTGTTGTGGCTGCTCGCATTCGGCTGAGACAGCCATCGCCATTTTCTGAGGGGAGGGATACTTGTTGGCCGCGTCCCGCCCCCCGCGGCTGACTCTGTTTCCCTGATTTTGATTCCATGTTAATGGCATCCCATTCTTATTGAATTTGGATCGGCAATCTGCTGCCCGGTGACCATATTTACCACATCTAGCGCAATTGCCATTTAAACTATTTCTACTACCATTTTGATTGGGACACTGCTTCTTAAAATGACCACATTGACCACATTGATAACAGCGTGAAGGTCCCCTGTCTCCTTTGCCTAAATTTTGTTGCGTTTTAAGTGCGGCCGCCAATGCATGAGCATGTATTTTTGCCTTTTCTTGTTCATCAATCAAAGGAGCTCTGGCACACACTTCTATTATTTGAGTAATAGAAGCTGTTGGTGGCAGAGTTGCTATTAATTGCTTGCATGCTGCGTTCGCATTTTGCACCGCAATTTCTTTGGTGAGAAGTCCCTTTAGTTCAGGTTCGACATTGGGGGCATTTTCTAAGGCTTTCCTTATACGATCTACATACCCAAAGAATGATTCATTAGGTCCTTGAGTGATTTTTGTGTACGGTAAAGAAGGAGTACCAATTTGAGGTAGAGACAAAAAGGCTTGCAGACCAGCATTCTTTGACTGGCTCAATATACGCGGATGCACTCCCGCTTGCACTGAGGGGTCCTTAAACTGACCGCTACCCATTAACTGATCCAGAGTAGCCGTACGCAAAGGATCAGTACCGGGGAGATTCAAATTCTCTACCTGTTTTATCTCTAACAAGTCTTGCCATTTGGTTACCCATAACATGAAAGCTGTGGGGGTTAAAACGAGCTCCATCACTGCCCTGAGATCAGCAGGAACTAGATCTTGATATTTTATGAGAGCCGTGATCTGATTTTTAACCAGCTTGTTTTGATACCCAAATTGCATTATTGTCTTTTGTATAGATTGAACAAGCTTCCAGTCCAAGGGCTCCCAAGTCAGTCCCCACCACGCCGTACTACGGGCGCAGCAATAGGTTCAAAACTAAAATCTCCTTGCAAGATACAATTCTGAGCAAGACCCCTGTACCTTTTATCCGCATTAAATGAAGGATCTTTAGGCAATGAAACCATTGGTATATCAGTATCAACATTTCCCCCACCGTGCATATTTGCTTTCTCAAAATTTCTGGCCTTTTTATCTATTTCTTCCAATTGCTTTTCTATATTTCTCAACCCAGTAACTATAGAACTATGTGCTGCCTTATAAGCATCTTTGATGTCCCGTTTTTTCGAATCACGATCAAGTCTCCTCATTTGCTCCAAAAGTTCTGTCATAGCCTCTCTCTGCTGTCGCAGTTCTTTTCTTAGTTCTTGATATGGATTGTTTGCAGCTGCGGCACTACAGTGACCCCTCCCCGAGGTCGCTGAAGAGGAAAAAACAGTCTGCAATTGATCCCAAAAAGCAGTGGAATCTATTTCCATGCTTCCACTTTCTCCGGAAAAAGGGGCAGTCGCCTCAGTATTTGCAGCGCCCTGTGCCGTCATGTTAATCACAACAGAATCACTTTGATTCGGACCGGCTGCGTAAGGTGGTAAAGATTCATCTGCGTCACAATCGGGGTTATAGGGGGGCAAATCATCCCCGTCCAGACCCCAGGCAATCTTCTCTGCCCTGGTCATATGTGATGTTGTTACAGGGCAAGCAACGGGAGAGTCTTGACAGTCTATAGAACTATCGATAGGCAGCCAATTGTCAGGCAATTCTGATTTTGTTCCCTTTGTCTGTTTCCAAGCGGCCGCAGCGGTCGCCTCCCCATGAACTTTGTCAAGTAACAAACGCACTGTTCGATATGTTTTAGCCAAGTGTTTTGCCTCCTTAGATTCTGTCTGCACGCTCTCCCAGAGCTCCCGTCCTATCTTCTGCCAAACTTCCTGACTATAAGCATCTCTTGTAGAGTTCAAATAACCCCTTCTTCGTGCCCAAGTAAGCAGTTCCATTAACGCGGGCTTAGGCAAATTAGTTTCCCTTTCTTCAGCCAGCCTTAACAGGCTATCTACTACGGCTTCTTCTACGACTGATACAGTCGACCCCGTCCTGTTTTCTATCTACTACGGTTTCTTCTACGACTGATACAGTCGACCCCATCCTGCTCTTTTTTCTCCTGACTCACCGGTCAGCCGTGCACGAATCCGCCTTTCTTCGGGCGCCCAGCTTTCCTCTCCGCTGGCAGCAGGATCCTCACCGCTCCGCAGCTCTGATGTCTCCGTCCCCAATCAGTATCACGTCGGGGTCACCAAATGCCGCGGGCCATACAGGCGAGCGGGGAGAACGACACATCAATGTGATGCAAGTTCAAATCCCACTTTACTGAACCATCGGTAGTTGCTTATATAGGCCAAACTTCTCCGCTCCACCCTCACGCCGTGCGCATGCGTCCTTTCCAGGAAGCCGATTGGTTAGCATAGTCACATTGTTTACACCTGCTTCCCCACCTACATTGTACAATGTTGCCAATGCCCCAACAATGGCTCCAGTCGTGGCCAGATGCCCATTCCAGGCATGGCAGTGCCCGGCTCAGCAGGCTCAGCTTCCACTCAGGAATCAAAAATGAACCCAGCCTGCAGCACAGGGAGGAATGTCCCTCAGAAGCGAACCAAACCTGCTGGGAAGAGGCCAAAATCAGTGCCCAGCCAGGGGGGTGGCAGCCACTGCCCTGCCCACCTGTAACGTCCCCAGTGGTGGCACCCAGCACACACTGCCCTGGTGCTGGGAGGTTGTTTCACCAAGAGGTGGCAGGGGAATGGGCCAGAAAGGATAGAAATCACCCCAAAACCACACAGTGCAGCAGTGCTGGGGGTGAGTGGGCAGCAGGGGTGCAGGTTCAGACTTGTGAATGAACACAGCATGTGGGCAGCGCAGGCCCCTGGGTACAGTGCAGGCAGCCTGAACTCATGGGTGCAGGCAGAGTAGGCATGTGGGTGCAGGCAGCATGCAAGCAGCCTGGGTCCATGGGTGCAGGCAGTACTGCAGGCAGGGTGAGTGTGTGGGTGCAGGCAGCATGCAAGCAGCCTGGGTCCATGGTGCAGGCAGTACTGCAGGCAGGGTGAGTGTGTGGGGGCAGGCAGCATGCAGGCAGCCTCGGCCTATGGGTGCAGGCAGTGCTGCAGGCAGGATGAGTGTATGGGGGCAGGCAGCCCGGGAGCGTGGGGGCAGGCAACGTGAGTGTATGGGTGTGGGCAGCATGCAGGCAGCCTGGGCCCATGGATGTAGGCAGTGCTGCAGGCAGGGTGGGCACACAGGTGCAGGCAGCCTACAGGCAGGGTTGGCATGTGGATGCAGGCAGGATTGGCATGTGGGTGCAGGCAGGATTGGCATGTGGGTGCAGGCAGCATGCAGGCAGCCTGGGCCCTTGAGTGCTGTCAGTGCCACAGGAAGGGTAGGCATGTGGGTGCAGGCAGCCTGGGCCCATGGGCACTGGCAGTGCTGCAGGCAGGGTGGGTATGTGGATGCCCCTGGGCAGTGTCCAGGCCCATGGGTGTGGGCAGGGTGTCTGTGTGGGTGCAGGCAGGGTGGGTGTGTGGATGCTCCTGGGCAGTGTGCAGGCACATGGATGCAGGCAGCATGAGGACAGAGCTACAGGCAGGGTGGGTGTGCGAATGTGGGCACTGTGTGGGCAGCCCAGGCACACAGGCACTGACGGTGCTGCAGGCAGGTTGAGCAGGCAGCTGGGTACAGGCAGCTGCGTACAGGCAGCTGGGAGGGCAGTGTGCTCCAGCTGCCCTGCTGGGAGGCACTGGTGAGCTGGCATAGTTTTAGTGCCCTCTTGGTCCATTGGTTGGTTGCTTGCTGCTGCTTCTCCAGCTGCCTGTTGCCGAGCAAAGAGCCTAGCAGCAGCAGAGCCCTGGCCCTCTGCAGACCCCCCCCAGGGTGTGTCACAAGCACAACCTTGTTACTAGACACGGGAGACTCCACTGGGGGCCACGCTGCTGGGGCGGGTTTGGGGTCTGCCCACAGTGTGGGCTGGCAGAGGGCTGGCAGTGCCCCAGCCAGGACTGACGTGGGATTTGGTGCCCACAGCATCTCTGCCTATGTGGAAGCCTTGCGGATACCCAACTTGCTGCCCCCCATCCTGCTGGATGTGGCACAGGGTTGGGAGACCTGGGGAGGTGCCCAGCCTGGCACCCTGGACCTGCTGGTCAGCATCAACATGATGCACATCACCGAGCTGGGCTGCACCGAGGTGAGCGGGGCAGGGCTGGGGCCACAGCCACGTCCCCTGCTCCAGGGCTCCCAGGACTGAGAAGGGGGCTCCTGGTGGGGGTGTCCCCAGCCCTCTGACTGTGCCCCTTCCTCTTTTTCTTTCCAGGGCCTGTTCAAGGGTGCTGGGGTGCTGCTGAAGCCCGGAGGCGTGCTTTTCACCTATGGGGTAGGTGCTAGGGGTGTCTCTGGGGATGCTGGGGGGGCAAAGAAGGATAGGCCAGCTCCAGGGCATGGCTTGGTGGATAGCAGGGGGGTGGATAGCAGGGGGAAAGGAAGGGACATGGATTGGAGGGTATCTCAGCCTTTTGGGACATGCTGAGCCCTGGATTGGGTGGATTTGGCTGCTCACTCCAAGGACAGACTGAGAGAGTTGGGGTTGTTCAGTCAGGAGAGGAGAAGGCTCTGAGGAGAAGGCTCCAAGGAGACCTTATTGTGGCCTTCCAGGATCTGAAGGGGGCTACAAGAAAGCTGGGGAGGGACTGTTTATGGTGTTGGGTAGGGATAGGACTGGGGGCAAGGGATCCAAGCTAGAGGAGGGCAGATTCAGATTGGATGTTAGGAAGAAGTTCTTCCCCATGAAGGTGGTGAGACACTGGCAGAGGTTGCTCAGGGAGGTGGTGGAAGCCTCATCCCTGGAGGTTTTTGCAGCCAGGTTGGATGTGGCTGTGAGCAACCTGCTGTAGTGTGAGGTGTCCCTGCCCATGGCAGGGGGGGTGGAACTGGCTGAGCCTTGAGGTCCCTTCCAACCCTGACAATTCTATGATAGGAGGAGTCCTGTCCTCCTTCACCCCATCTAGGGCAGGGTCTGGGGGTGCCTGTGTCTCTTCTCTTCTTGCATTCTTTCTCCATGTGGTGGGCACAGCAGCCTGTGGGTTGGGAAGGGTCACACAGGGGGCTCATAGCTGCAGCTCTGGCTCTTGTGTCCCACAGCCCTACTCCGTGGAGGGCCACATCAGCCCCCAGAGCAATGTGGATTTCGACCACAGCCTGAGGCAGAGGTAGGTTGGGGGACAGCAGGGGCGCAGAGGCACAGGGCTGCTGGTGACCCCATCCTGCAGCCACAGGAGCCCCCTCACAGTGTGGTCCTCCACTGCAAGATGTAAAGCAGCAGCCAGGGAGCCCCTGGACCCCAGGAGATGTGGAGGCAGCTGTGGGGGGATGTCCTGTATCTGACCCACGCCTCCCTCCCCGGCAGGAATCCTGCGTGGGGCCTCCGGGACACAGTGCTGCTGCGGCAGCTGGCACATGCCAACGGGCTGTGCCTGGAGAGGATGGTAGGTGCTGGGCTCTGCAGTGGGGAGGACAGTCCTCAGCCCAACGGGGGCAGCTCTGCCCCTCAGCTCTCTGCTTGCAGGTGGACATGCCAGCCAACAACAAGAGCCTCATCTTTCGCAAGCTGTGACCTGCCCCCACAGCTCCTCCTCCAGCCTCCCAGCATCTTCCCAGCACGGCTGCCCCAGCTCCACTGGTGCCTCCTCGAAGGGTCACACTGTCCCCATGCCAGCCCCAGACAGGGCACTGGGGACAGGATGGTGGCCCACTCACTCCAACCTGGGCTGGGCTTGGCTGGTGACCTGGGGGCAGTTCCATCTCCCCCTACCTCTTCAGGGCTGCCTTTGCAATGGGGTGCCCCAGCCTGGCACAGGGAAGCCACCACAGCTGCCATGGCAGGGGATGGGTTTGGGGGACAGGGGAGGGGCACAGCATTCCCAGGCATGGGGGAGACTTCTTGCTTGGTGCCAGTTTCTCTGGACAGCACTGTGCTGATGGTTGGGGGACCTGTTGCCCTTCCCCAGCACTGTGCTGCTCCTCCCCCCAATAAACTCCAAGCCTTTGCCCCCAACTCCCAGTAGCTCACTGATGCTTTCAGCACTGACGCTGTGGGGGGACATCCCCAGCCCCCCCCACCAGCAGTGCCAATGAGGGGTCAGGCCCTGCAGTGGGAGCACATGCGGGGTGCTACACTGGGCCCAGAGGCTTCGGGGTAGTGGGAAGGCTTTTATGGGTGGGTGGGGGGCAGTCCTCCCACTCCCCTAGAACCCAGCCCAGTTCTTTATTGCTGCTGGCCAGGCTGGGGGTGGTACAAGGTGGGGGACACACAGCAGATAAATTACAAGGAAGGTGAGAGCTGGGCTGGGGCTCACCACAGGGTTGGAGAGAGCTACCCAAGAGTGGTTATCTCCTAGATACAGGCAGTGGCGTGGGGGCCACCCCACCCCGTGCCGAGTCTGCATCCCCTCCCTGCCCCCTCCCTCCAGCGTGTCCCAGCTCCCCCCTAGTCCTGGAAGCGGTTCAGGAGGTCACAGGTTTTCTTCTCCATCAGCTCATAGATCTTCTTCACCCTCTTGTCGTTGGCCGCCCGCACGTAGCTGCTGGGGTCCAGCGTGGCCATGCCGTCGTGCACCTCACCCATGATGATCAGCGGCCCCTCCTCCGCCGTCATGTTGGGGCAGGGGCAGCTCCAGTCCATGTCAGTCAAGGTCACCTCCAGGTACTTGATGTTGAAGAACTTGAGGCCCATCTTCTCGTCCTTGAGGACGTCCTCCAGGGCGAAGCGGGCGATGCCAGAGTCCTGATCCTCCACGATCTCCATCAGCCGGCCCACGATGGCGAAGTCGCTGCGGCAGAGGCTCAGCACCATCTTGCTCTTCAGGCGGCAGGCCTTGCACTGCAGGCTCTTGGGGAAGGGGCAGACGTCCTCGCAGGTCTCCTTGCTCTCAAAGTTGTTGGTGTTGCCCTCGCAGCCACCGTAGACGAAGGAGTGGCACTGCTTCAGCAGGTGGTTGTACGCCCAGCGGGGCTCCCAGTTCTGGCAGGGGCCCTGCACCATGGGCAGCAGGCAGGTGGGGCGGGCGCTGCCCAGGCAGGCTGCCCGGCACTCCTCGTAGGTCTCGAAGTGGTTCCTGTTGGCCCCGCAGCCGCCGTAGCGGAAGGTGAGGCAGGCAGCCTGCTTGGCGTCGAAGTGCCAGCGTACCTCCAGCGCCTCGCAGCGCCGCCGGTCGGGCTCCTTCAGGCACTCGGCGCTGGGGAAGGGCTGCGAGCTGCCGGCCCGCAGGGTGCCGCCGGGCTCCCGCCTGACCACCGATAGGGGGAAGTCGGCGCGGAGCAGCCCGGCGGCGTTCCGGGCCGTGCAGGTGTAGATGCCGGCGTCCTCGTGGCGGGCGTTGTAGATGACCAGCTGCCCGATGTTGGTGACCACCACGTTGCCGTACATCTGGTCGGGCCGCATGATGAAGTTCTCCTCCCGCTCGCTCTGCTTCTCCCAGGTGATGTCCGGCCGCGGGCGGCCGCTCACGTCGCAGCGGAAGCTGACGGTGCCGCCGGCCCGCACCGACTGGTGGAAGGGGTTGCTGTAGAGGGCGGGGGGCACCGGCACCTCGGGGCCTGCCCCCGGCGTGGGCTGAGCCGTGGTCTCCTGCGGCACGGGGCTGGTGTCGGGCCAGGTGAAGATGTGCTTGCAGGGCACGGTGGTGAGGCGGGTGCCGCGCAGGCAAGCCTCGGCGTCCATGTAGCACTTGTTGTAGTAGGTGAGGCCGTCGGAGGCGCAGGTGAAGTTGGGCTCCTTCTCGCAGCGGTCCTTGCACTTGCAGACTGGCTGCCCGTCCCAGATATCGCAGTCGGAGCCCTGCTGCGCGCACACGAAGCTCTCGCAGGACGCCGCCGCGGCCAGCGCTGGCGCCGGGGCGCTGCCGTCGGCGAAGCGAGCGGCCACGCAGCTCCGCAGCCCGCACACGTTGGTGCAGCATTTCTCAAAGCCTTCGCAGTCCTGCCCGCGGTGGGGGAGAGGAGATTGGAGAGGAGGGAATGGATGACACGGAGGTGAAATGGCTGTGGGTGCTGCCCGCTCCGCCCCCCACCGCCCTGTGGGGTTTTGGGTGGGCAGGTGTCCCCCCGCCCAGCCCTGTGCACCCTTGGCATTGCTGGGCTCCAGGTAAGAGCCAGACCTGCCAGGGTGGCTACAGCCCACCCTCAGAGACCCCATGTCCCCCAGGGAAGCTCAGGAGTGCGCTGCAGTGATAAGAGACACTCCCCTGCCCCCGGCAGACAGCATCTCACCCCTCTCAGCCTTCGCTGGCTGAGGAGCAGCAGACCTCGTGACACGGAAGAATTGTAGAGGAGTCTCCACCTGGGTCCACCCTAACTGACCCCAGGGAGCTGCCAGTGCCCCAGCTCACCACTGTGGAACCCGGAGCTGGGGCTCTCCAGGATGGGCAGATGGTTCATGGGTGGGCTTCTGCCCTCAGGGAATAAATACGGGGGGGGGGAGAGAGGGGGGGACAGGGGGTGTCTGTGCATGTTCCATGGCAGTTCCCTGTCCCAGAGCACACATTCCCCTGATCCCAGCCCCTCCACCGTGTGGGAGCATCCTGGAGATGCTATGAGGGGATGTGTATGCCCTGAGGGGGGACCTTGTAGGAGCAGCAAGCGCTTTCTTTGCCTGCTGGGGGAGGACAAGGAGCAGCCCCTGGGCACCCCTGATGCCAGCTGACATCAGGGGGTACAAAAACCGTCTGGCTGAGCCCTTTGTGCCGAAAGAGCTGAGCCAGCTGCGACCCTGAGCTCAGGACCTGCACCCCAAAGCCTCTCCATGGAGGATCTGGGGATGCCCCCCCAACCCCATCCTGGTCTCCCCAGCCTTCACATCCCTCTCACCTGGTCAGCCTGGCACTCCCGCTCGCAGGTGCTCTGCGCATCCACCCACAGGTTGGGGTTCAGCTGGTTGGGGCAGACCCCCAGGTGCCTCATCCTGCCCGGCTGCAGGCTGAGCCCGGCCGCCGCTGCTGCCAGCAGGAGCAGGAGGAGCGCGATGCCCACGGGGACTCGCTGCCACCCACTCGCTCGCCGGCCCCGGCCCGGCTGGCCGCAATCCCCACGAGGAGGCATCTGGCCACCCCGCGCCGCCAGCCTGGCTCGCTCGGGATAAATCACATCCAGGATGGAGGGGATGAGGGAGAAGGCGGGCGGGCAGGGGGACAAAGAGGAGGAGGAGGAGGAGAGGACCAAACCTCTGCCCTTCAACACGCCCAGCGCCTGCTGGACCACCGGCGATGCCGTCCGCCACCTCCATCCATCGTCGGCGCTCGGCTGCCGGGGTGGCTGGGACACGGTGGCCGTGATGTCCCCTCGGTGAGGGGGGCTCAGTCCATCCCCGGCTCCCCGCTGCTCCGGTAGTGGGGTGGAAGGGGTGGACGGGAAGGTTGTAATCTGAATCCCCTCCCTTCCCAGTGATGTTTCTGGGTGTTTGGAATGGGAAAGGCGCTGACCTCAGCCTCTAACCCCGGCCAGCCCGGCGATCGGCTGGGCAAACACGGGGGGAGATCAAAGGCAGAATGCGGAAAGTCTCCAAAGAGGGAGAGTGAAAGGAGGGGTGGGGGGGACACAAAAGAACCCGCCCGGCCCATGGAGACGAATTCCAGCAGGATGAGAAAACAGCCAGAGCCTGTGACCCACTCGGACAGGGCCACCGGCGGGGAGATCTGCGGAGCCCTCTCTGCGGGGGTGTGGGCAGTGGGCTGGCCTGGGAGCCCCTCACCCCGCACCTCACCTCTGGGCACCCACCAGCACTCCAGCAGCCCAGGAGTCTGTGTCCCTCCTGCTCATCCCGCTCTCCAGCCAGCAACCCACCAGTGCCACATGCCACTGCCCAGCACCGGCCCCTAGATCGCCTGAAAGGCTGGATGCCCACCCAGCCACCCCAGAGGGGCTCACCCAGCCTCTGGCAGCTCCCAGCCCTCCATCCCCGCTGGTGTAGGGCCAGGCTGGCTTTCCCTGGGCTGGAGGACAGCTCCTGGCCGTGCCAGCCCCCGGTGGCACCGCTTGGGCACACTGTGCCAGGACTTCACTGCAGCCACTGCCTTCCCGAGCACGTCCCGCAGCCGGCCCTAAACTGGCAGGAGCCGGCCCGGACTCCCCGGCCAGATTTGCCTAATCCCCGCTGGAGACTGACCTGCAGCAGGAGCATTTCATGGCACTGCGGGAGCATTAACCCTTCCGGCACTGGTCAGAGCCCTCGCCCACCGCCTCAGCTCCTGGCCAGCCCACCCGAGGGGGTTTTGTCCGGGAGGGGAGCAGCTCAGCACCTCCAGCCTCCCCTCTGCAGGGCAACAAAAAGGGGTGGGGGTTGGAGAGGGGGTCGCAAAAAATGGGGGGAGCCTTTTTGGGGGTAACCAAGGCACGTGCACCCCAGAGGTGGTTTGGAAACAATGGTTTGGTGTTCCCCCAGCCTGCAGCTCCCCCACCTCAGCAGGCCAGGCGTTCCACGGCGGGGTTCCTCGACACCCTCCAAGGCGGTATGAGCAGGGCATAGCCGCCGTGCCCCGGCACGCTGAGCTCCCGCCGGTGCTACTCACACAGCGCCGCAACTCCCGGCCGCCGGCGCTGCCCTGCCCGGGCGTGCGCTGGGGCTGGCAGACGAGATCCGTGCCTGTGAACCCCCATGGCACGGTCAGACTCACATCAGGTCGCCTTGGAGGGACAGAGCGTGGCCCGCGGCTGTGCCCGCGGTGCCCATTTCACAGCTAAGCAACCGCCCAAGTGTCCGGGCAGCCCTGGATGCAGAGCAGAGGTTAAGCTGTTCCGGGACTCCGGTGGGGAGGCTGCTGAGGTGTTTTGCAAACAGGGAATTGCATCAGGACAACCCAGCCCAGGAGATGCCAGGGGCTCTACCCTGCCTGCCCTGGCAGCTCCAAGCCTCCTAGACCCAGCCAGCCCATTCCAGACAGCAGCGGCCAGCAGCAGCATTGTACACGGAAATCCCCAAACCCACCCCGCTGGGAGGCAGTGTGCTGGGCTGCTGTGGCACCTCGCTCCATAAGGATGCAGCCTTGGGGCACAGAGCCACTTTGGGGTGCCCTAGGAGCCTTCTGAGAGCGCTGGTGCAGGAGGGAAGGCAAGAGGGGGAAGAGAAAACCTGGAGCTCAGCTCTTCCCATCCCACACCAGGCTCTGTGTGGTCACAGCAGCACAGCCTCAGAAGATGCCAAGATGCTGGTACTGGGCTTTGGGTAGGCTCCTGCCCTGTAGCCCCTCTACAGAGCTGATGGAGCAGCCCCTGAGGGGTGGCCCTTTTCTTACACTGGAGCTGGGGACCTGGGGGTGGCCCATTTCTCACACTGGAACTGGGGACCTGGGGGTGGCCCATTTCTCACACTGGAGCTGGGGAGCAGCCCCTGAGGGGTGTCCATGTTTCACACCAGAGCCTGAGATGTCTCATCCCCATGTCACTGAGATCAAAAGCACTGAGGCCAGGACAAGCACGGACCAGGAACCTCTGTGATGTGAGTCTGGAAGGATGTTGCATGGTTGGAAATGCAGCTCCTGAGAACTGGAGACCCTCACTCACGCCTGGGGACTGCTGTCCAGCCTCTTCTAGAGTTTCTTCATCAGCAAATGAAAGAAAAAAGTGACTTCCCCTCCAAGGGACCAAGGCCACAATTACCTTTCACCACCTGAAAGGCTCAAGCAGCCACAACTTCATCTCCCCAAACTGTTCACCTCCACCTACCCCAGCAACCCTCCACACCCCCAAACAGGGAGCTTTTGGGGTCACCTTTGAAGCTCCAGACATGGGTGTGAGTTTATGGCTTCTCCCCTTGAGCCAAGGGAGAGCAGGAAGCAGCTCAGCACCCCCTCCTTGAGGACCAGGCACAGCAGCATGTGGCCCCCTCCCTGCTACCACCCTGCACCCAGGCAAGGCTCCTGCCTCCTCAGTGCACCCATGGGGGGCTGTGTCCTCATTTTCAAGCACCTCAGGTGCCACCAGCCAGATGAAGGTCACCATTTCTTCACAGCTGCCCCACAGGGGTTCAGCAAAATACACAAAGCAGCCCAGGACAACCTGCTCCCCCTGCTTTCTCCAGGGAACAGGAATCCCTCAAGCTCCCCCAGCCTCTCCCTGGCGCTCCGGGTGTTCTCCTGCCCTGCTGCTGGGAGCAGACAGCTGCAGGCCAGGCTGCTCCAGCAGGATGGGCTCTGGCTGGCCCCTACCCCACCTGAAACCACACACAGCCTTTGTTTTAGCTCTGCTGGCCAGACACTTCCAGAACCCCCCTGAAAAGGGAAAAGGAAAAAAAAAAAAGGCTCCGTGACTCTTCCCTGCTCAAGCTTTCACCTTAGCTCCAGAGTTTTCCCGGCTGCAGACACTATCTCATTTCCCCCCTGCCCCCTCCCAACCCTGCCAATTACTCCTTAAGCTGTTAAAACAAGCGTGGCCAGTCTGGTACGAAGTGGAAAATCTGATCCCAGGGAAGCCAGCAGGCAGGGGAAAAGGGAGGTCATGGGGAGGTGGGCTGGGAGCGAGAGAGAAAAGATCAGGCAAGAAGTTCTCCTCCACCCCAGGAACCATCTCCCATTGTTTGGAGCTCTCAGCCCCAGTCAATGTCTCCAAATGCTAACCCAGTGACAGGCTGGTGTGACAGGCATGCTCCCTGCAGCCCATGTGAGGAGAGGCTGGGAGAGCTGGGGCTGTTCAGCCTGGAGAAGGCTCAAGGCAGACCTTATCACCATGGACCAGGACATCAAGGGTGACTCCCAGGAGGATGGAGCCTGCCTTTGTCCAAGGAGTCCCATGGCAAAGCCAAGGGCTGATGGGTTCAGGTTACTGCTGGGGAGATTCCCATTGGGCTCCAGAAGGAAATCTTTCCCCACGGGCACAGTCAGACACTGGAATCATCTCCCAAGGGCAGCAGGGGAGTGCCCTGCAGTGGGCACTTTGCAGGCTCAGCTTGGCAGGGTGCTGGCCCTGCTCATTTCAGCTGCACTGGGACCCAGAGAGGTTGGAGCAGGAGGTCCTTGGGGTCCCTTCCCCCACTGGCATTCTGTGATGTTCTCTGTCAGTCACATTTATCTCAGGCTGCCTTTCAGCTTGTTCCAGGCTGGGTGAACACTGCTGCAGCTCTTGCTCCTCACTCCCCAAGGACCACCCAGACCCAAAGAAGGAGTTCAAGGCATCCACTCCAACCCCCTGCCATGGGCAGGGACACCTCCCACCAGCCCAGGTTGCCCAAGGCCTCATCCAGCCTGGCCTTCAACACCTCCAGGGAGGAGGCAGCCACAGCCTCCCTGGGCAGCCTGTGCCAGACTCTCACCACCCTCACACTCAACAACTTCTTCCTCAGCTCCACTCTAACCCTGCTCTGCCTCAGCTCCAAACCATTCCCCCTTGGCCTGGCTCCAGACCCCCTCAGCAAAAGTCTCTCTGCAGCCTTCCTGCAGGATCCCTTCAGGTCCTGGCAGGCAGCTCTGAGGTCCCCCTGGAGCCTTCTCCTCTGCAGGCTGCACACCCCCAGCTCCCTCAGCCTGTGCTCACAGCAGAGCTGCTCCAGCCCTTGCAGCATCTTTGTGGCCTCCTCTGGCCTCACTCCACAGCTCTGAGTCCTTCTGCTGCTGGGGACAGCAGAGCTGGAGGCAGGATTGGAGGTGAGGTGTGGGCAGAGCAGAGCCAAGGGGCAGAATCCCCTCTCCTGCCCTCTGCCCACACTCCTCTGGCTGCAGCCCAGCACACAGCTGCCTGCTGGGCTGCAGGAGGGCACTGCTGGCTCCTGGGGAGCTGCTCAGCACCCAGCACCCCCAAGGCTCTTTCTTCAGGGCTGCTCTCAACCCACTCTGCACCCAGCCTGGATTTGTGCCTGGAGCACTAGAGACAGTTTGGGGCAAACCTCCCAATCTCCCCAGCCCAAATGCAAACGGAGACAGCTTCTGCACCTTTCCAGTGGCAGTTCAAAATGACAACAACAACAAAAAAAAGGCTTTAATTTATACAAAACAAACCCAGGGGGAATCAGCTGAACAACATTGACTGTACAAAGGAATAATAATAATAATTAAAAAAATTTAAAAAAATCAAAGGAGAGTCCAAACCAAACCAAATCAAATCCAAAAAACAAACCCAAAACCCAACTGAGGAATGGTCCAAGTGTTGGAAAGCAGCTAGGGAGTAGTGTTGACATTAGATGCAAGAATTTTTTCTTTTTAAATAATATAAAATAAAAAAGGTGTTTTTTTTATTGTGAGTGTGTTGTTGGTGGTTTTTTTTTTTTTTTTTGCTCCAGGTTCAATTTTCCATCCTGGCTACAGACCACTGAGACCCCAAACCCAGCCCCGAGCACAGGGAGAAGGGCAAAAGGGAGGTGTCCCAGGTGGCCAAGCCAACCCAAGCAGAGGTATGAGGAGTTTCTCCAGCCATGCAGCAGCTCCCTGGGCTCGGCCAAGGAGACCTCCAAGCCTCCCCAGCCCAGGCAGCCTGGCGGAGGGGCCCCGCGGTGCCCAGCCGGTGCCTGCCAGGAGAAGTCTCTGCCTTGCACGGTGCCCATCACCTGTTGGCAGTATATCCCCGGGGCTGCTGAGCCAGCGATTGTCTTCTGCTGTGTGTTAAGTGATGGGGAACAGGTGCCAGCCCTCCCAGACAGGTCCTCCAAATCCCCCCGGCCTTGGCGCTGAGCTGGGCTGCGCCTTTGCTCTCGAGCCAAGCCACCACTACAAAGGATTCTTCTCCCTGCCCTCCATCTGCCTGGGGTTGCATTCTCTCCTCGCTCATTTGAGCTGGGCTTTAAATAAAGCACGCAGGGGATGAGCCAAGAGACCTGCCCCTGAACCGCCCTGTGTCCTGCGGGGAGGGGAGGGAGACAGCTCCTGCAGCTCCCAGGTTGGCTGAGGAGCAGCGGGAGGGATGTGCCCTGCAGGCTGCCTGCACAAAGCACCTAGCCCTGAACCGCCCTGTGTCCTGCGGGGAGGGGAGAGGGACAGCTCCGACAGCTCCCAGGTTGGCTGAGGAGCAGAGGGAGGGAGGGATGTGCCTGCACAAAGCAGGGTCCGTCGGCCGCGCTGCAGCTGCCGCGGCTTCATTCTGCCCATGCAATGCCACAAGCATTCCCCCCTGGGGAAGGGCGGGGGCAGAGGAGCGTGCCCCAGGCCTGGAGGAGCTGCTGACAACAGGAGGAAGATGGCAGCACTGCACTGGCTGCTCTCCTTGCTGAGGAGGAGCAGGAGTTCCCTTTCTACCACGCTACTCACAACCTACACATCCTGGTCACCTGTGAGAATCCACCTGCACAGCTCAGTCTCACCACCACCCTCCCCCTAGCGGGGTGAGAAGGGCTGGGTGCTGTTCCTAAGCCTCCAGGCAAGTTTCCAGCAGAGATCAGTCGTGGGACACATGGTCTTGCTTGACATGAGATCCCCCACTCCACATGCACAGCTCAAGCCCTTCATGCTGAGCTACTCTCAGCTCCAGGAGCAGCCCTACAGAGCCAAGCAGTTTGCTTCCCAACTTCCTGGCAGTGCCAGGAGAGCTGAAGTGTGTTTCCCACGATGGGACCTACTGGGTCTGCTCTTTCCCCACACAAACCTCTTCCAACTTCCCAGTGCCTGGCTCCTTCTCGCTCCAGTGGGAAAAGCTGCTCCTGGGCTTTCCTCACTTTCATGCAGGAGGAGCTGCAGCGACGCCAGCTCAGGCAGGAGGTCTTTGGACAAGCAAAGCAAGCAGTAGCCAGGAGCTGGGGGCTGTGGCACAGGGTGGTGAAGTGGCTGGAGAGCTCTGGAGATGACAGCTGAGGCTTTGCAGCAATGAGGGACCAGATTCAGCAATTCCCTCTAGCTTCAGGTGTGATGCTTCCACCCTCAGCCCCCCATCAGGGGATGCAAAGTGAGCAAGGCATTGGTCTGGGCATGCAGCTGCTCCTTCATCCTGGCCCTTCAAGCCCCTTACCTCCAGCCTGCCTTCAGTGGTAGGGAAGGATGGGAACAAAGCAGCTTGGGGGATGGGACAGGAACTGCTCTTTCTAAGCCCAGCAGGCGCCCAGGTGGGGATTTCAAAGTCTCTGAAAGCACTGGGTGTGTCCTGATGGGGAAATCTTCTGCTCCTCCCTGCTGCTGGCACTGGCAGAGGTAAAACCCAGCACTGGTATTTACATGGCTGCATAAAATTTTCCCTGACTGCTTCTTAAAAAACCCCTTACAAAACAAGTGCTGTATACATACATACATATATATAGAGAGAATATTTACACAGCTAAAGGCAGAAGGCAAGCAGCCTGCTTCCTTTCCCCATTCTGCTTGGCCAACTCTTGCCTTCTTTTCTTGGTTGCTTTGTTTGTTTTCTTGGGTTTCTTTTTTTTTTTCTTTTCTCTTTTTTTTTGGCAACAGCAGGTTCACACCCTGGTGAGAACTGTCCTTAGTCCCCTGGCTCTTTTGTCTTCTCCTCCACCCAAGGATCTCTCTAGTGCACCAGCAATCTGTTCAGGAGGCCAAGAGTTAACAGTGCAGCACAGACCCTTCCTTGCCTACTCCCTTAAGCCTCTCAAGCTTCCATTAAATCCATTTCTCCATTCAGACCAGATGAGTTTCCTGCCCCCCCACCCCCACCCCACCCCTGGACAGCTTCCCCCCAACTCCAACCCCAAACCCCATTGCCTCCCTCCCTGCCCAACCTGGCAGCTGCTGAATTTTCCACCCCAGGCCGAGAGGCAAAGCCCAAAGCATTCTTGGAGGGTCACTTGGCAGGATGCTGCCCCTGCCAGCGCCGAGCCAAAAGGTGAGCAGGCTCCAGGGCACCCGGAGGGCAAGGTGGGGGGGCAGAGGGCTGAGTGTGCCAACAGCTGTCCACGGGTGGGCTCCCAGCCCACCCTGCGTGTCCTGCTAGGAGATCTTGCAGTTGCTGCGTGAGCAGTTCTGTGGGGGGCTCTGGGGCGGCCGGATGGATTTGGATCTCTTCAGGCTGTTGCCTTTGCTGCCGCCGCCGCCGCCGCTGCTGGCCAGGGAGTAGGAGCGGCCGTGCATCATCACCGCGTTCATCCCGTTGGCCATGGAGAAGGACTTCAGGTGGCTCTTGATGGTGACAGGCAAGGGCAGCTTGTCGATGAGGTGCACGGGGGTGCAGGAGACGATGGCTCGGCAGCACAGGTCCTGCAAGCTGAACACTGGTGGGAGAAGCAGAGCGGGACAGTCAGCGGC